>NW_027468609.1:15215795-15448295 GCF_046254945.1 Alosa pseudoharengus | reverse complement strand
AACCTGCTCAGTGGATATTTCAGTGTCTGCCTCTGCAGATGTTCCGTCTGAGGGAACCTGCTCAGTGGATATTTCAGTGTCTGCCTCTGCAGATGTTCCGTCTGAGGGAACCTGCTCAGTGGACATTTCATTGTCTGCCTCTGCAGATATTCCAGTGTCTGTCATGTCCTCTGGCAGTAGTGAGCACTCCTTGGGCTCCGCTTGGGTGACCTTGGGTTCAGTGCTGGTGATCTGGGTCTCAGGGGCAGTTTCTGGCTTCTCACCCGCCTCCTCCACCTCGTCCCCTTCCTCTCTCTCTCCTGGGACACCTCCACCCTCCCCCCGGCCCTGTCCCTGACCCTCCTCATCCTCTCCTCCTCCACCCTCCTCCTCCTCCTCCTTCTCCTCCCGCCCCGACGGGTGTCCACTTCCCTGCTCTCCCTCCTTTCCTAGCTTATGCTGGTCTTCACTGGCGTCAGCCGTAAGGTCCGCTAGCGGCGGATGTTTGCTCACGCCTCTGGCGTCCTGCTCGCTGGCAGGCCTCGGGCTGGAGGCCAGGTCCAGGTAGTCCCCAGCAACTGGCCCCGTGTGCTCCTGCGTTGGGGCAGTCTGGGGCTTTTCCAGTGTGAGGGCAGGAAGCAGAGGACTTCCTTTGTCGTCACACTCCGTCATCTGGGCAACTGATGAGTCGCAGATGCTGATTGGCTGGGAGGTCAGTGTCAATGGAGCGGAGCTCTGCGCAGATAGCTGGGCTTGCATCACGTCCTGTGTGGGAGTGGTGTTGCCACCACTGTCTGAGGTTTGTGGCGTAACAGGAAGGGGCTCGTCTGGGCCCACAGTGACTAGTGTTTCAGCACCACTCTGGGTGTCTGATGCAGGGGGTGGATCTGTCTGGGATGCAGGAACTGATGGGTGTATCTCTGATGAAGGAGGTGTGGGTGTGTTGGATGCAGGAGATGTGTGTGTTTCTGATGGAGGAGGTGGGTGTTTTTCTGATGGAGGAGGTGTGTGTGTGTCGGGTGCAGGAGGTGGGTGTGTATCTGACAAAGGTGTGTGTGTATCTGACGGAGGTGTGTGCGTATCTGATGCAGCAGGTGTGTGTGTATCCAATGGATGTGGCTGACACACTTCTGCTTCCGCATGTCCAAGCGTCTGTCCCACTGCTCCATCCGTCTCCACGGTGCTGTCCGACTTCTCTACTATGGCCCCAGAGACTGCAGGCACGACATGGTCCTCTGAGGTGCCATCCACGGTGTCCTGGGCAGGTTCGGCCTGTGCTGCAGCGGGAGCGATGTCGGAGCCCTCCGCTTGGCTGGCTTTGGGGGCGTCCTGCTGCTTCGCCCCAGAGGACAGAGGGTTCTCGCTCCAGAAGCCGGATTTGCGTCGGGACAGGAAGGACAGCAGTGTCCCTGGTACTGACCGGCGCCTGGCCCTCTTCTGGGCCTTGTCCCCTGCTGAGGAACTCTTCCTGGATGTTGCCGTGCCAACGTCCTGAACATTCTGTGTTGCTGGTTCCACAGGGGGGGATTCCGGGGCTGGGGATTCCGGAGTAGAAGGTTCTGGAGTGGGAGGTTCTGGAGTGGTGGGGGGTTCTGGTGCTGGAGGTTCAGGGGCAATGCTGGGTGAAGTGGCCTCAGGTGTCTCCTGGGTCACCAAGTCCTCAATCTTCTCTCCACACACAGATGGTCTTTTCTCCTGCTCAGTGCTGCCCTCTACAGCGCTGTGGATATCCAGCAGAGACTAGACACCAAGAGAACGTAACATCAATCATACACACATACTGAACATATCTACAAAATAATATATATATATGTGTGTGTGTGTGTGTGTGTGTGTGTGTGTGTGTGTGTGTGTTGCTAGGTCGGTAATCACCTACAGAGAGCCACTCAGACAATGGCAGAAGTGCCGTTTGTCATGTTATGAGGTTATGTGTCATCAAAATGATTTTGGAAACGTTATGTTAAGGTCAAAAAACTGTTAAGGGTGCCTTTAAGATTCTAATACCATCCTAGCAACATCCTGGATACTGTCCCCTATTAACATCTGGGATACCATCCAGGATATAGCTAGGATGGTATCAGAATTTTAAATTGGTAAGTTACTTAATTAAATGTCTGTCTGTGTGTGTGTCTGTATGTTAGCATGGCTCAGAATGTTGATAAGTCAGCCTCGATCTCCTCAATGACTTTGGCCAGGTCTCTGTGTGTGTGTGTGTGTGTGTGTGTGTGTGTGTGTGTGTGTTAGCGTGACCCAGCATGACTCTACCTCAGCCTCGAATTCCTCTGTAACCTCGGCCTTGGCCTCGGCAATGAGGTCCCGGAGGCTGCGGCCGTCACGGCCGGCGCAGGAGAAGGGGTGTGTCTGCAGCTGCTGGGCACCCCAGCGCGACTCCGGAGTCTTATGCAGCGCACGACGCAGGAAGTCCTGGAAGTGTGACGACCTGGATGGGCAAGGTCAGAGGTCAGGCACTGAGACAGTGTTGGTGCAGTAAAGCATTATATGGCATCATAAGAGTGAACACTGAGACGGGATTGGTGCAGTAAAACATCATATGGCATCACTGAGACGGGATTGGTGCAGTAAAACATCATATGGCATCATACTGTACAAGTGAATGGACATGATCTATAGAATAAGGAGAAGGGTGAGGAAGGCATCCATGCAGTAGAGTTATCAGGGTGCATATTGACTGACTGACTGACTGACTGACTAACTGATCGATCAATAAACTCCAGCGCTCACCAGAGGCGTGGGTTAGTGAGGGTGGATGGAGGGGACTTGATTGATTGAAGTGACTGACAGACTGACTGATTAATTGATTGATTGATTAATTAATTGAATGAAGGCATGAATGAATGAATGAATGAATGAATGAATAAATGAATGAATGAATGAATGAATGAATGAATGAATGAATGAACGGTTCTTTGATTGGATTCCTTCATTGATTGGATGGCTGGATGGTTAAATGGCTGGTTGGTGGGTTCTTTGATTGATTGATTAGTCGATAGATTGTGCTCACCAGAGGCGTGGGTTGGCCAGGGTGGGTGGAGGGGACTTGGTGATCTTGAGCAGCACCCTCATGGGGTTGAGCGAGTGGTGGGGGGGCTCCATCTCCGCAGCCTCGATCAGTGTGATGCCCAGGGACCAGATGTCCGACTTGCTGGTGTACGGGTTGTCCTTCGACGTCTCACAGTAGATCACTTCAGGGGCCATCCTGGGACAGGCAGGGCAGATGGACCAAAATAAACAAACCATTTGCCTCCACCTGAGGAGGTGAGCTTGTATGCTAAAACAGAAATATGTATCCTCTCCTTTTTTTTAACTTCCTTGGGAGTGCTTTCCAAACTACTGTCTAAGAGTAAGTGGGTTGTTATTGTGTATATTTTTTAAATTAAACTGTGACACCAACCAGTACGGTGTGCCGATGAACGTCGCTCGCTTTTGGAGGGAATAGTCATTTTTAGCAGACACTCCGAAATCAGCTGGACAAAACAAAAGCAAAGAAGCACAGATAGTATGATTTGGGGTTATTGTGATTTTTACTCATTGATGTACATTATTTAGTATGTGTTATATGTTCAGGTCTGTATGTGGCATATACTGGTTCAGATATACAGTTAATGAAGGAGAAATCAAGCCATTTTTTTACATAGATATTCGTTTCTCGAGGTCACCAAGTGCTGTCGGTATGGAAAAAACTAAAACAATCGGTTTTGCCTAGCTTGAGTTGATGCAACCAACAGCTAAAGCGGCCAGGCAGCTACAGCACTACACTCTGGGGGTATAAACATGGGGGCTCAATCAAACCGATTGTTTTCGGAGTTTTTTGTACCGACAGTACTCGGAGACTTCAAGAAACAGAGTTGTATGTAAAAAAAATTGCTGGATTTCTCCTTTAACATTTTAGCACGTTAGCATGTTAAATCTCTGCCTGGGTTTGAGTGTGTGTTTGTGTGTGTGTGTGTGTGTGAGAGAGAGAGTGTGTGTATGTGTGTGTGTGTGTGCGCACGTGTGTGTGTGTGTGTGTGTGTGTGTGTGTGTGCGTGCGTGCGTGCGTGCATGTATGTACGTGTATATTCAGTATATGTGTGTGTGTGTGTGTGTGTGTGTGCGTGTCTGTGTGTGTGTTACCCAGTTTGACGACTCCCTCCATGGTCAGCAGAATGTTGCCAGCCTTGAGGTCTCTGTGGATGATGTGGTGCTGATGCAGGTAGGAGATTGCCTGCAGAGACTGGCAACACACCTCACTGATCTGCTGCTCATTCAGACCCCGCTCCAGCTCTACACACACACACACACACACACACACACACACACACACACACACACACACACACACACACACACACACATCCATGCATACACAATCACTACTGTACATTCAATTCACTACATGCTTTATAACACATAAGGTGGCATGTGGAATTTTAGGGGAGATGGTTTCAGTGCCACTCACCAAGCATGATGTCATCTAATGCTCCCCCAGGGCAGAACTCAATAAGGATCTACAGAAGGGCAACAGAAATCAATCAATCAATCTATCTATCTATCTATCTATCTATCTATCTATCTATCTATCTATCTATATATATATATATCTATCTATCTATCAATCAAATTGTATGTATAGCACACTTTCTATAGACATGGAATTCAGTTCAAAGTGTTGGCAAGATTGTTTAACTAAATAATATGTAACTACAATGACCCCATGAAGAAGGAGAATAAAACAAACTTAGCTTTTGCAGGCCAATCAGCATGTTTTGGTGTTGAACTGAGTCTATCTACTGTTGGCTTGTGAGTCTGCTCACCCAGAGCCAGCCTTCAAAGAAAATGGCGTCCAGCAGTGAGATGATGTTGCCGTGGTGACACTCTGCCAGGATGTCGATCTCTGTGATGTAATCCTCCAGCTGTTCTTCGCCCCGCACCTCGATGACTTTGGCAGCGGCGAAGGCGTTGGTTTCCCGGTTGCGTGTCTTCACCATAAACACAGGACATCATCAGAGCTATTGCTTGTTTTTTTAAGTATATTTTTTTGGCCTTTTTATGCCTTTAATGATAGTGACAGTGGAGAGTGACAGGAAGCTAATGGGAGAGAGAGCAGGGGTGGGATCTGGAAAGGACCACGGGGCGGGAATCGAACCTGGGTCGCCGGCGTACGGTGCAGGTGCCCCAGCCAGTTGCGCCACAGCTGGGGCCCTATTGCTTGTTTTTAATTTTAACATTTTTATTTCAGATTGTATGTGTATTGTGTTTTTCATGGACATATTATACTTTTTCAGACTATAGGTTGTTCATATACACTTTTGTATATATAAACACCAGGCGGAGAGATAAATGGGTGAAAATGTCAAACAGGAAGTCATTTTCTGCGTGCTATGTTTGGCAGGAAATCTGCAAAACCGCAGCAGAGCTTCGATGTCAGTCTGTCGGTTACCAAGGCAACGTGTCTTTTGAGAAATGCAAAGAGCCAATGCACCATTAAAGAATTAGACATAAATAGAGAGGGACAGAAATGATAGATCCAGAAAATATTATAAGGACTTCAAATAATTAAGTGATTTTAATTTATGTAAATCATTATTCCTTATTATCACTGTTGCAGTCAATCTCATTCTCAGTCAAGTGTATTTTGTTATATTATCAGAAAAATCATACAAACTGTAAATTCACATTTTTTTAATTAACATACCTATGGAGCATGTACTGTATGTGTATAGCGTCTATCAGGGGTTTTCAACTGATTGTGAACCAGGGACCACCATTTTGACTAATTACGTAACCCCAGGACCACCACTGAATAAAACATTGCAACTACAAATTGCCGCATTGCAACTACATTACTGAATCCATGGTTAGGGACCACCAGCAATGTCCTCACGGACCACAAGTGGGCCGCGGACCACTGGTTGAAAACCCCTGGCATATATAAATAAATGTTGTGAAAAGGGAAACATTTTTAAATAATCTTGGCCTATTGTAAACAGACAGTCATTTTTTTTATAGAAGAACAATTCTGGAGTAAATCTGTCTAAAATTCTAACAAGAATTTACAGAATTTAGAAATCTGTTATTTAATCATCTTTGCCAGAGAGAAGAGAGGAGCGTTTTAAATCAGGATAAGATTACCAATCCGAGTCAGATTAACACTCGTCTGTGTTCACATCTCACTGGACATGCTTGAAATTGAGTATTTTAGCTTTTTACATCAAACATGTTTTCAGTCCGCTTGAAGTCAGCACACTTTCGAGCTCATCACCGCGAAGTGGACTTGAATGTGGCACCAAACCACCAACTGCTCAGCACTCCCAAGGCGCCCATCCCCCATCTATACCCCGGGCGTGGCGCCGTGGCTGCTAAACCACTCACTCCTCTAGGCCAGTGGTTCTTAAACTTTTTGTCTGACGACCCCCCAAAAAACATGGGCCAAGTCTCGCGACCCCCTTCTCTCTAACTGGCGGAATTTGGTTTTGAAATATTGTGAGATGGGCTTTGGAAGCAGAGGCAGAAAATGTCTTCTCTCATAGGTAGGCTATGTCAACATCAAAATATTTTTGGCGACCCCCAGTTTGAGAACCACTGCTCTACACAATGGTAGGGGCAGTGACCTCTACATTTCACCAGTCCAAAAGGCCACATCCTACTTGACCTGGTCAAATACAGTAGTCGTATTTCTCTGCCCCTTACCGTGTGTGTGTGTGTGTGTGCGTGTGTGTGTGGGGTCAAATAGAGAACTCAAACTCAAGCTACTGGAGTCTCTTTCACAATACAGCCTGTTCCATGACAATCAATTCTCATGACAAAGTGGATAGGTGAATGTTATGCAATAGTGTATGTGAGTCTTAATAGAGCGGGAGGGGTCCTGTGTGTGATGGAGTGATGTTTGTCCCCCTTATCCTACCGATGCTCAAACACTGTAGATAGGCCATTGCTCTCCAGAGGCTAGTGTAGGTTCTGTCCCAGTGCGGACGCCTGTTGACTCTTCACAATGGGGCTAAGTGAATGTAAAGCTTACTGTATGTTTGAGTGTCTCATTTGAGCCTTGTGCGTGGTGTGGTGTTGTGTGTGTGTGTGTGTGTGTGTGTGTGTACATGCATGTGTGTGTGTGCGTGTGTGTCTGTGTGTGCATGCATGTGTGTGTGTGCATGCATGCGTGTGTGTGTGTGTGTGTGTATGCATGCGTGTGTGTGTGTGCATGTGTGTGTGTGTGTGTGTGCGTGCATGTGTGTGTGTGTACGATGACGCTCTTTCTCCCCTCCTACCTTGTAGACCTTCCCGAAGGCTCCGTCCCCCAGTTCTCCGAGGGTCTCCCAGGCCTCCGCAGGGTCCACATCCCTCTGCAGGTTCTCATACTGCTTCACGCGTTTCTTCTCCGCACCCAGACGGAAGATACGCATCAGGAGGGCCGCCATTGCCCTCTCCTCCTCCTCTTTTCTCTCTCTTCTTTGTCCCCCTCTCCTGTGCTGCGCTCCTTCTGTCTGGCCCAGCCGAAGTGTCCAGCGCCGTCGTCCTCTCCGTCAGGCAGTGGGCATCGCCCCAGACGCTTGCCGAGAACTGTTGTCGTCTCTTAGGACAAAAGGGACTTTCAGCGGAGACAGAAACAAACAGTTGACATGACATGCCGCTCTGAGCTTCTGCAGACCTCTGAGCGAGCCAGGAAACTGCAACGCAAAACCACATCCGTTAAAGATAGAGGGGAGAGAGAGAGAGAAAGAGAGAGAGAGAGAGAGAGAGAGGCTGAAAATGGGTTAGGTGTTGGAGGCTTGCGTGTGTTTTAAACTGTGTGTTGTTGAGGGGTGAGACTTGTTTACGCTGGGGGTAAAACAAACAATGGCTGATGAAGAAGAGGCCAATTGAAGAATAGAGAGTGTTTATTGTACTGAAGAAGAGTTTCCAAGTGGCACTGTTGTGTTGTCGGTGTGTTTCCATTTTGTCATTATTCTGACGCATGGTGGTTTCAGACTCCACACACTGCAGCAGGTCATAAGGACACACACACACACACATATACACATACACATAAACACACACATACATACACACACACACATGCATACACATACACACACATACACACACACACATACACATAAACACACACATACACACACACAAACACACACATACACATAAACACACACACACACACACACACACACACATAACCAATAGTAAAAGCCATAACCAATAGTAAAAATTAAACTTAAATTGGTGTATTAAAGGGACACCAGGCAAGCCTGATGCTTTTTCTCTACGAAACTCCCCCTCGCTCGGTCTGAAGCTCTTTTCCTTTTCTTTGCGTCTTCCGTCAAGGGTTTTCGCTGCTTCTTCGCCGGCTCTGCCATTATACACATGTTTGCAACAATCTCTAGCGTTTCGTTAGCCTGCCTCTTATTCTCCTCATGCTCCCATGTTGTGAGAATGACAATAAAAGTATCTATCTATCTATCTATCTATCTATCTATCAATAGACCACAATTCCAGACAAAGTCACTGTACCATTCAGTAACTCCTGCCGTTTACATTTGTAATTAAATGACTGGAAAGGCATTTACCTGGCATGCCCTCTAAATAATCTATTAGCAGTGAGGTCACTTTTTAAGATTTTTTGGGGGACTTAGTGACCCCAAGATGGTACCTTTTTCTGTTACTCTCCAAAGTGGTTCTTATGGAATTTGTTGCCTCTCTTACCATCATCCTTCATACTGTGCATGGGGGCAAGATCACATGTTTGTCACATTTCAGCCTTGCCATCTCCAGCCATTGTGTGTAGTTAAAACCTGATATGCATATGGGCCTATTTTTGGGATTTTGCCCGAAATTGCACAGCGTCTATTGTAATAGCTCCTGTGTCCTCATACTGTGACCTATCATCAAATGCCTGGTATCCCCTGAAAGCTGAGACCTTGTAGAATTTTTAGAAACTGTCAGAATGACTCTGTTATGTACTGTCAAGGTGCTACAGTAGCTGGAATATTGCTTTTTCTTTCAGGCGGTTATGTAAATCCCTGGAAATGGCCACATTTCAGATGTGAAAGTCCCTAAAATGGCCACTGAAACACATCAGAGGCCCACTCCCAGGTGTTGTGAAGATAAATATCTAAGGAAATGTTTGTACAATGAAGTATGACCCCTTTAGAGCCATTTTTGTGTGGAAATGCTCAGCTGGTTCAACCTCCACGTTCTTCTTCTTTGCCTGTCTTTTCGGCATGTTTTCTGCTTTCTTCTTCTTCAAAAGATCCAAATGATCCTTGAATTTACCCTTGGGGATCAATAAAGTATCTATCTATCTATCTAACTGTAAAAATTGCGACTGTATTCCTCTGACGAGCCGGTCGTACTAGTAAGCTATCGTTATGCACAACGAAGGTGGACTCAATTTCCCAGAGTTCCCCTCACCGGAGGTGGTTGTACCATACGTCATTCGAAAGGTCTACTCGTTGGCTACAAGACGATCTTTGAACCATCCTCGTAGCTTGTCATAGGCCAGAGCTATTGTCAATCAAAGCTAACTTATCCATTAGGCAGCTCGCATGGCTATCATGCTTCTAACACGTGTTTCTCGACAACGGTACGTCACACAAAGTTGTCACTGGTGTCTACGTACTCAGGAGAGCTTCCTGAACACGCTGAGTGGTGTGAATCCCGGCGATACATAGGATAAGCATACGAACTATGTGGTTTTCTGTCAGAGAAAAGTTATCGTTTGTTTTTTTACAAACTAAACGGTACTGTTTGGGTGGAATTATGCATCTTCTAAACGTAATGTCGACAAAACACGGTGGATATTCGGATTCTCGTGCTTCTTGTGAACAGTATGACACCAAGCATGTTGGGGTAGCCTGAAGCCCGGGATGTACACAAAGGCTGTAATGTGAGGAGACACGGTGGTGGTGGGGGCATTTGGAAACGTGACTAGTGATACAAATTGTAGGTTTTAGCCGTTCGGGATGGGTTTCATTCAGTCGACACGGATCTCAAATGAATCCTGAGGCTCATGGCTTTCCAATGGTGTATGCCATGACTATGTAGCTAGCACAATGACTCGGCTACGATATACTTTACATTGAGATTAGTGATTGAACGAGTGATTTGGGTCGATACCGACCCTGTGCTATGCAGAACAGGTAATTATGCACTGGCATGCTGACCGACAGGTCCATGGACGGCACTTGAGTCCAAGGACGAGACAAAATGGAAAAAAGGAACAAAGTAAAAAGAAAAATTATAGTTGTGAGGAAGAGACAAAAGAAAAAGCCTTGTTACAGGCATCAACTACATAAGAAGGTATTTCCCAATTGCAATAAGAAGAAATGTATACCTTAACAAAACAAATACAATGACATGCACCTTGAATGCAATTTACACATAGTAGGGCCTACACATGCATAGTATTGAGGTCTAATTCTTATTAATTTGGTTAAGTTTATTCAGGTATTAGTGCTTGCTAACTAACAACCAATTCATATTGCATTACATTTGACACATGCAATTGGCACCATAGCCTATATAAAGAATAAAAACAAATCCTTCTAATTAATACATACGACAGCACAGCATGGCATTCTGATTGGCCCACTGGTCCGCCAGCTCCACAACATGCTGGGTGGACCATTCTGGATGAGCTCCTCTTGAATCTGACAACAAAAAAAGTCAGCTGTGCAGATGTTTTGTCTAAAACTATATAGCCAACAAACTATTTTACCAAGTCATGTAAATGTTGGTTTGTTTATTTCAACTTCACTGACATGGTGCAGGTCACTAGAGAATAGATGTGGCTTACTCTTTCCCTCACACCTGTAAGATCATGTGAGGATGTTTTGAAAGAGAACTAGGATGCCTACAGACACTTTAAATATTGTGGAAAAAAAGATAGTAAAGCATACACTTTTATTACACATTATAAGGGTGCTATTTACCATTCCAGCTTTGAAAACTGAAACTTCTTCGACAACACGATACTCACCTGTTTCATGACTTTCATTCTCTGCCTAGTAGTCTATTCCGATTGGACTAGCAGAATCAGATTCTATGGGTGAAGGAAAATATTTTATTATCTTAGGAGGAAAGAACCTGGGTACTGTTGGTGTAAATCTTGAAATTAGGGCTGTCAATCGATTAAAAAAATGTATCTAATTAATTACATACTCTGTGATTAATTAATCTAAATTAATCGCATATATAATTTTTGCTGTGAAAGTTAGCATTAGTGACATTAAAGTTCAAAAACTCTTTTATTATTATTTTCACTGTTCAAATAATGGCCATAATAATCTATGATATGACCTAATATGCTGAGGAAATAAATTCAAAAGTGCTTCGGGAAGAAGTTTTTTTTTCACATACAAGGCATTTCAGGCCACAGATATAACCTAGGGGACACAATGAAAATAAATGAACACTCCCCTCAATGTCAACACTTATTTCTTTGCATTGATGTGCGACTATAGAGTTGATGAACTCCGGTGATATAAGTAAGTAAGTAAAGTATACTTTATTGTCCCCAAGGGGAAATTTGTCTTGGGCTTCACGATCACTGCATCACACATACACAGCTCATACATAGGCAATTAAAGAAAAGAAAAAAAAACAACAGTTACACATACAGCACATACAGCATATAGATATGCAGATTCCTTGCTGCAGACATTGCAGAGGACTTTATTTTCAACACTTTATTTTTATCAATACCATCAGGCCGTTTTTTAAAAGTAAATGTTCCAATCAATGATCCAGGCAGCACGTTTTCTTCTCTCTCCTTCATTTTACAGTCTAATTTTTACTGACTAGAACGGCTAGGGGTCAAAGGTCATACAGAATCGATTAATCTGCACTAATTTTTTTAATCAGTTATTTTTTCTCAAATTTATTAATCGAAATTAATCAGTTATTTTGACAGCCCTACTTGAAATCCATTGGAGGGGTTCTTGGTGTCGGATAATGAAGTCACACACATTGTCGTACACTTTCACTATGATAAATGTTTTCACAATATAAACGTCTCATAATGTCCCTTCTACAAACTAGGCCTATGTCATGATAGATTTAGACTAGAGATAGATAGATAGATAGATAGATAGATAGATAGATAGATAGATAGATAGATACTTTATTGATCCCCAAGGGAAATTCAAGGTCTCAGTAGCATACAGACAACACACACACATTCACTAACAGCAGAAAAAGTAATTAAAAGTATATCATATAAAAACACAACTAAGCAATAAGGACAGTAGAAGATAAAGAATATACTAAAGATTATACTAACACTTAATCTAAATGAATTCTAAGACTACTATCAATCGTAGGCAGTGGCGTAACTATAGTAGGTGCAGCAAGTGCAGTCGCACCAGGGCCCGTGACCTCCCGGGGCCCGTCGCTACCCCCGCAATGCAATTGCTGGAAAATTCTATACAGGTCCTTTCTGACTACCGGCGTGCCTTTGACCAGGCCAAGGCTACAGCGCAGACGCTCGCAAATAAATGGGGGGTTCAGAGTACATTTGAAAATGTTAGAGCACGGAGAGTGAAGCGTCACTTTGACGAACTATCGGAAGATGAGCGCTTAACCGATGCAGAGAGATACTTCAAAGTGCAGGTATATATTTAACTCTGGACATCACAATCAGTCAGCTCTCCCAAAGATTTGCAAGTATGCGGGAAACTTGTCATGTGTTTGAGTCTTTACGTCCTATGACCCTTCAACTCGCAGGTGATGATGAACTGCTTGAAAAGGCAAGACGTTTGTCAGACCATTATAGCAGGGACATTGCACCGACATTCCCAACACAACTCCTCTCATTCAGGTCTTGCTTTAAAGCAGAGATTTCACAGAAGTCATCTATTTTTCCACTTGCCAAAATGCTGGTGGTAGATTATGACAGTGTAACATCCACATTCGGGGAAGTGTGTACTGCTCTCATGTTGTTTCTGACATCGGCTGTGACTGTGGCAACAGCTGAGCGATCTTTTCCCAAACTCAAACTTATTAAGACCTACCTAAGGAGCAGCATGGGGCAGGATAGGCTCAGTGGGTTAGCTATCCTGTCCATTGAAAATACGAGAGCCAGAGCATTAAATATTAGGAACATCGTTAACGATTTTGCACAACGAAAGGCTCGTAAGATGGCCTTCTTCTAATGGCCTAGTTCACGCATATTGGGGATTGTATGCATATGAATGATTTTATTTGGTTTCTGCGCGGTTAAATAAGTTAGGCTACATTAAGTTTTGTTTCTGCTCAGTGTGAGTTTATAAGCAAGCAACCTAAGCTTGCAGTTTCAGCAGAGGATTGAATAGGCGCATTGAGCGCATTGAGTGTTCCCATAATTCCATGCGAGTTGATGTTAATGCAGTAATATTAGATTACCCTGGCCTGCAGGCCGTTAATAAAATTATTTTTAATGTTTTCACATGTAATGGATCCTATGTAGTCGTGTGTTACTACTACTAAACTACTTCGGTGCCTCAGGCCCTTTGCATAAACAATTGAAGTCACCCTTAATGTGTATTGCATGTATCAGAGTTTATTCATCCTGGGTCAAAGACTGTTGGTATGGGGCCCGCGTAGCGCTCTAGCACCTGGGTCCATCATTGGCTTGTTACGCCACTGATCGTAGGCCTATTATTAAGAAATAATAAGAAATAGCTGGGAAAAGTTACGTATCAGAAACTGGTAACATTCACTTTTCTAAACACACATGCGCGGACACAGTGTCCCGGGTGTCAGCTATACAGACCTTCACAAACTCCGGCGAAACCGGACGGTTTTTTGTTGCACTTCAGCCCCTGGTCGCATGTCCTGCCCAGACCCAGAATCCGCCGCAGCACTCTCCTTTCTGCTTGGCACACTCTTTGCAGCACTGGCAGATACTAGTCAACAGTGCCCCCTTGCAGTCCTTCGGTTCCTTGCGCTTTATCATATGACACGGCACGCATGGCAACGCCTGGCTGGTTGTCGCCAAAAGGATAATAATTTGGAGGATGAGAACGTGTTTCAGTAGAAGATGCATCCTGGAGGAGACTGTTATAATCCCAGAGTTCCTAGTTTGTATTTCTGCATAGTCTGTCTGCTAGGGCTGTAACGATATACGATTCGAAACCGAAATCGCGACATTCATATCCACGATACTGTGTCGCGGTGTGAAAAGGCAGAATCGCGACACACCCTTTCTAGTGTTTCACGCAGTGCTTTGCCGCTTACACGGCCGCAAAAGCAACCCACATCTCCCGCTTTACTTATCGGTAGCCTACGTTGTCCAAAAATAAATAAATAATAATTTCATACCTCTCCTTGCTTTCATTGTAGACTATGTGTGCAACTTTACCAAACAGTATATAAGTAAACCCCCTCTCCTTGCCCCGCTCTCTCTCACTCTCCCTCCCTCTCACTCTCCCTCCCTTTCCTGCTCAATGAACACACGCGACTTAAATAAAACATTCACAATCGTGAAAGCAATGACGCATAGAAGACGACTAGCTAAATTATTATTAAATCCGCTTAGCATCATTAGCATGCTGCACATATTTGTTTAAAACTCTTGCATTGAAGTTGACTGATCATCTCAATACCAACGTTTCCCAAAAGGGCCTGTCCCAAGGAGAACAAACACAGATGGGGAAACTGAACAGACCAATCAGTAGACTATGATAGGCTAAGCTAGCCAACTATGCTACTTTGTTTACAATATTTCCAGGCTTCAACCAGACAGCTGAATTAAAGAGGTAGAGTTGTAATAAACAATAGTAGGCCTAGGCTATAGGCTAATCTGCATAAAGTGTGCTGTCATAAATATCAGTCATTGAGAAAAATATTTTTATATCAGGATATAAAATAATAGATATATTATATTGTAATCCTCTGGTGTTCTAAGGGAGGCTATTAAAATGTTATTTAATAAAATGTCTAAAAAAATGTCCAAAAAAAAAAAAAAAAAAATCGAGATTCGTATCGAAACGTGGGTCAAAAATCGTGATACAAACCGAATCGTGAGGTTGGTGTATCGTTACAGCCCTACTGTCTGCATAGTCTGTCTGCCTCTTCACCCCCTCCATGTTTGGATACTGTCTGTCCACTAGCCACTTTTTACCACTGTCTTTCTGCCTCAATGTTTGCGTGCTATATTAGCACATTAGCACATATGCATAACCACTCCTCATGCCACAGCCGAACTGTGGCCACACTTATACCTTTGCTTAAAATAGTTATATATATAGATATATAGACTTTATTCTTGCACTGTTGCACTGTTGGACTTACTCATTTGCACTATCACCATGACCACTATCACCATTGCATTATCACCATGACACTCACTCACACAGAGCACCTTACCTTACCTTACTTTGCACAGAGAATCCCTGCCTCAGTCATTGCAAGCGCCTCTTGATTGATTAATCACCACTATGTGGATACTGTTTTTAGAATTGATTTAGATTAAGTGTTAGTTAGTATAATTTGTATTTTAGTATATTTAGTATATTCTTTATCTTCTACTGTCCTTACTGCTTAGTTGTGTTCTTATATTATATACTTTTAATTACTTTTTCTGCTGTTAGTGAATGTGTGTGTGTTGTCTGTATGCTACTGAGACCTTGAATTTCCCCTGGGGATCAATAAAGTATCTATCTATCTATCTATCTATCTATCTATCTTTTTCCGAGACAGCTTCAGCTTCTAAATTCATGCGTCTCTCTCCCTCCTCTTATCCGTCTCTCAACTTCAGTCAGTTTTTATGCAACAGGATTGCAATGCGAAATCTGTCCCACCTCTTTGACACACCCCCACTTCAGTGTTGACCAGGGGCCGACTGGGACCAAAAATCGGCCCTGGCATATTTGGCCCAAGCGGCCCTCAAATCGGTCGGGCACACCTAATTAAATACAAAATCTTTGCATTACCTTTAGATATGCATATATTTTCAACTGTCATGGAGCACTGGAAGTGATGTAGGCCTCATTGGTTATCTCTCTGACTGATCAGAGGTAGGCATGGAGCATATGATCTCCATATTCAAGTAGGCTAACAAGCAATTATTAAAGAAGAGTTTCTGCTTGAATTCAAAGTATCATTTCAAATTATTCAATGGGCTACATTGACAGCAGCACCAAAAAATACTGAAGCCTATGTGTAGAGTTAAATTACCCAGATTGTCTTAGACATTAATGTAATTTATACCAGTTATCACTGTAGGACAACTGAAACAACACAAAATAAACAGGGCTGTTGCTGGAAATATTTTATTCCTGTAGGCTATACTACATGTACCTACCTACATTGCTGGTACATTTTGGAACAGTACAGCTACATGAACTAATTATCTTTAGTGTCTTCCAGTAGCATATCGTATTATATATAGCAGTGGTCTCCAACATGGTGCCCGCGGGCACCAGGTAGCCCGCGGGACAGCTATGAGGTGCCCCCAGCGCAGCTTCTAAAAATAGCCAACAAGTCGCCTGCAGATCACGCTCTAAAAACACGCTCCATTGTGAAGTTTTCAATAGATATTTAAGTCTAGACCAGAACCATTTTAAGAATGTATGTAGCCATACATCTGTAACATTAAAATGATATTGGTGATACCTTACAAATTGTAGCTGCGTTAAATTTTAGCCTTTGGCTCCAAATCCGTTTCCCATTAAATCTTTAAACAACAACGGAAGCGGAGTGCATACACGCTGCTCGCACGCGTAGACAGTAAAGGGGGAAAAAACTTGCTCGTCTGGTGTAGCCAATGGAAGCATATCTTTGCAAAAGTTCTATGGCCATTCCATGTTCGTCAAATACGGTTCTTGCATGATTGTTCAAGGACTGAAAAACGATTGCTTTAGCTCACAGGCCTTTTCTCCTCCGTAGGCTACTCTTGTATAATAGCGCTGAAAATCTTGTGGCTTTTTTGTCAGATCATGGAGAGATTTCAGGTATGCAATAACTTTAAAAGGCGTCTTCATATGTTAGGGTAGTGTGGGCGATTACTATTGAAATGTTAAAACCGAATTGTCCACTGAAATCAGAACTTAAACAACCCCTGAATCCATAATGGTGTGTATAAATTGGGTAAAAATTGTAACACAAATTATTAACACAAAAAAATGATTAACACAAAAAGATTTTTTTTTTTTGTTCAAAAAATAAATAGATTAGATTCCCCATGCAAACCTTAAAAGGAACAAACTGAACAAAAATGTTGGTAGTGCTGCATATTGATATCAAAGTATTGGAAAAAAAAGGGGTGAGGGTCTGTTCGTTTCAAATGAGTAGCCCTCCATATGATTTTGGGTCTTCAGGTAGCCCTCATTCCCAAAAAGGTTGGAGACCCCTGATATATAGGCTACTGTAGCTAGTTGGCTTGTGCATGACGTGACGTTTTGTAACCTACATTTCCGTCAGTCTACTGTCTTTTAGCCCTTCTTTACCATGATAACCCTTCCAAGATAGAACCCTTCTCTACTTTGAGAGAGCAACTGAACCACCACTCATGCCATCGATGTTGAATTTTGGGCGTCTGACGGAAACTGATCAATCTGACCAACAATTAACGTCGATTTGACACTATTTTGCTGTCCGGGTTTGCAAATCATTCATTTAGAAAATTTAAGTTGCGCTATTTGTTATTATAATCACAGCACGGCCATGTTATCATTAGGCTACCATATCATTACATTATCGCAATTAATAAGTCATCATAATCATCATAGTCAGCATGGCATGTCACATCCTACCTGCTCCACCACTGAGTTCTTATAGCCTCAACTAGGCTCGCACTCTCCACCTGCTCACTGTCCCTTGCTCTGTATGCCTACTTACATTCTCGTTCAAACTCAACAAACTTCAACATGTTGGTGACATATGCTAGCCTACTTGCAATATTGTATTTCTGAAGCTTCTACATTGGTGTTAATTTTGCACAATTGTCATTACCGCCACCCGCCGCAATTTCGTGTAGGCAACTTCGATTAACTTTTGAATCCTGGCTCTGAGCCAAAATGGGAGGGGTGGGGCCTGACGTGAGCTGTTATTGGATCAGTCCAGTGTCAATATTGAAATGTAACCAATGGGCCGCTGATTGCCCTTCCTTTGGGCCGATCGCTGGCCAAAATGATTCAATTATATATAGGCCTATAGCCTATTCTATCGTCCCGAAAGGTGCGTCGGCCCACCGGGAAAATGCCCGGTATGCCAGATGGCCAGTCCGCCCATGGTGTTGACTCACTTAGTAAAGGAAAAGTCTTTAAATGTTGAGGTAAGCCTAAAGCACAAACATGTTTTGCATCAAGGCTATTGTGTCTATGTTTCTGAAATAAGGAGCTGTATAGGCATATTGGTAACACTTCTTATAAACCCAGTATGCATAAAGCATGAAACACATTCATAAAGGATTATAAAGCGTTCATAAATCCTCACATTTATTGACATTATGTGTAAGTATTTGCAGGCATACTCATGACACTTATGAGTTATGAAGCTTTATGATGCTGTCTTAAAAGCCTTTACAACTTTATTACACATAACACATTATAGTAATAAAATAGTCTGAGTTTGAAATTCAGCTGGTACTTTGCAAAACTTAGAAGATACCTAGACACTCATCTGGTGAAATAGTTAAAATGCCTTTATTTTATGGGCAGATCATGATTAAAAAAAACACTTTGATGCATTTCGGCTCAAATGCCTTTGTTAGGAAGTGAACAATCTCTGAGACAAGTCGGTTTAAAACATCAATATGAGTGGGTGAACAGGTGTGAAACACTGGATCATCAATTAACCAATGGCAAACAAAGGTAGCCACAATCAGACAAAACATAGGTGGCTAACAGGGGGCCTCAAATCCACCCAGCAAAGTAAGAGTCCATCAGGTATAGACAAACATGTACTGTACATCACACATACATAGGAAAATAAGCATAAGTTTAAAGGAAATGGCAGTATTCTACATCTTCATTACTTCTTGTGGCTTGTAGGGAAGGGCATTTGATTAACTCATTGAGTGCCAAATGCGTTGAGTGCCAAAAACGTAATATTACGTTTTTAGCTTTGTTTTTAAATTACGAAACTAGACACTCTAATACACCTTATATGTGATTTTGGGAACTCTGTGATGAATGGAAATGAAATATATGACGATCATGAAACTCATGAAAACGCACAATCTGGACATTTTATCATAACTCGGTTGCCGCTTTGGGTCGAATCAGTGACGCATGCACGTCAGGTCAAAACCAGGCCATTTTCGTGGGTCTATCATTAGGTGGCAGTCTCGCCAGGTCTCGCCGATTACTTCCCGGAATGTTTACACAAGTAAGTAACAGGCAACACTTAATATTTCATGAAAGACGTTATATCTCCATTTCTAGAAAAAAACAGCGATTTTGATGAAAACTAGCCACTGTTTAGCTTGGGATTTCTCAGGAACAGAGGCGTGTAGAAATACACGGTTTGCACCCACCGAGAGCTTAAAGTCTCACCTTTTAATCGAGCTATTCTACGTGTTCATAGCTATAACACAGAATATGCTGTGGCTGTACAAAAATCATCAACAATGGTCTAGATTGCTGGCCCTAGGACAAAGCTCCCGAAAACAGCTTGGCATTCAATGAGTTAAATTGTCTTAGTTGATCGTCGGGAGAATTAATGATCGACTATCGATTAATCATTAATATTTTTATAATAAAAATCATTATTTATTTAGTTTTTTTACTTTTTTTTAAGGTAGCCTATACTAGGCTATTATATGCAGGTTTAGGTATTTTTGGCGAGTGTAGAGCTCCCTCTAGAGTTGCGATGTATTGCGATGCACATAAGCTGATTTAAGCCAATTCACTAACTCAAGACTTCAAGGCCATCATGGATATAAAACGTTTTTTGAAAACAACGAAAGGATGGAGGGAACAAAGCAAAGCTAGGAGTTATTTCAGATGGGCAACAACAAGGTAGGCAAAATTGTGGTGCTTGTCAAAACCTTGGAATTGTAAAAACCTGGAATATTGCTTAGGCTGATGTTAAAGCGCACACACAACGGTTAATTGGAACAAAACTAAAGGTAACTTTAGCCTTTAGGGCTGTATAAAGTTGTCCAAATGAATGGGTCGTAATTAGGCATTGTTGTTGTAAAGATATTGCATGTGGATGTTGTACAATAGGCTACTTTTTAGGTGACCAATGCACAAACAAAACCGGGAAAGGACAAATAATATCAAGGCCATTGAATGTTTCAGTGTGTGCACGGGGGTGTCTGTAGATCGGTGTGCATAGCATTAATTCCTGCAGGTGCCCCTGTGGCCATGCATGCGCCCTTAATATAGCATCTGAATTTGGGCCACTGACTTCAGACCATGGATTATCCTGGTCTGTGGCGAAATTGTTTACTGCAAAATATCATCAGGGAACGTTTGCGCCGGAACACACCTCCTCTTTTCGCTGAACCACCCCTGTGGGCGCAATTGCATTCCCTAATTTACCAACGTGTAAGTGGTGGCGCTAGCCAGGCTAACCAACATGTGCCTGTGGAGGGAAATTCCAATATGCGCTGAATGCAAAATAATAAGGAAGACACAAGCGCCAGTATACAAAGTCAATTGCGCTTGAGTGCACGATATGGGCCACAGATTAAAACACGCATACGCATTCACATACAGATAGTCAGTTGTATACGACGGAGTATTAGGGCCACACATGAAGAAAAAAATATTTTTGCCATGGCGAGATTAAACTCGACATGTTGACTTTAAAGTCGCCATGTCGACATTAAACTCGACATTTCGAGAATAAAGTTGAGATGTCATGTCGACTTTGATCTCGACGTGTCGACTTTAAAGTAGACATGCTGACATTAAACTCGCAATACAGTTTAAACATAGCATACACAGTTTAAGTTAGCCTACACTAACACACAATATGTTACATGAATAATGGGCTTCAAATCAAATAGGTGTTATTTCAGATAGATTGCAGATATTCAGATAGATTGCGTCTTGTCTGTTAACTACTCATTGCCGTCATCGTGAAGTGCTGTATCTCGCGGTTGGAAATACCATGCACTATGCCGTTTAGGCTATATAGCTAGAATAATACATGTATCCAATGATATAATGTTTCTATACAAAATGCTATTTCACACTGTTTTACGTGGGTATAAGGCCACCGCACATTCAAATAACTGCCCTTCATGAACCAGGCCGTCACTCTCCATAGGTTAACTAATTTCTCTAAAACTGCTTTTCCATGTCTCACCTGCAATAAACATAGGAGGCTATAAACACAGGTATAGCCTAAGCATATATACTATTTTGATCCCGTGAAGGAATATGTGTGCATGTATACTTTATTTATGCACTATGTGTGCATATGTGCGTATGTACTACATGGGGTGGTCGGGAGGAGGACAGCTTATTCGTCCCTAGACATTCAGCAATAGGCTGTTTTGCATCCATTACAAACAAGCAATGTGAAATTCTAGGATTGGGGAGAGCGTCTAGTAGCCTATGCCTAGTCTAGTGCATAAGCATGAAGTTGAACCTTTAGACGAAAAACACTCTTTAATAATAGGCCTACAATAAATAAATAAACCGCTAATGACGTTTAGGCTACTTTTGACCATCGCATTTATCGCCTGTAACTCCGTGATAAGGACCTACAGGAAAGTATTTGGCTGAGCAACGGAGGTTAATGTTTTATGTTTTGTTCACATGATATAGGCCTATGTCTAATCATTGTTGCAGTCGAAGAAAACTGGAATGTTTAATTCGTCCTCCCTTTCAATCGTCCCGAGCGGTCGTTCTCTCTCCAAACTTTATTCTCAAAATGTTGAGTTTAATGTCGACACGTCGAGATTAAAGTCGACATGATATTTCAACTTTATTCTCGAAATGTCGAGTTTAATGTCGACATGGCGACTTTAAAGTCGATACATTGAGATTAAAGTCGACATTGCATTTCAACTTTATTCTCGAAATGTCGAGTTTAATGTCGACATGGCGAGTTTAATCTCGTCATGGCAAAAATATGTTTTCCTTCATGTGTGGCCCTAATACTCCGTCGTGTACGAAGGAGTATTAGGGCCACACATGAAGAAAAAAAATATTTTTGCCATGGCGAGATTAAACTCGACATGTTGACTTTAAAGTCGCCATGTCGACAAAGTCGCCATGTCGGCTGTTTTGCATCCATTACAAACAAACAAGCAATGTGAAAGTCTAGGATTGGGGAGAGCACTTAGTATGCCTAGTCTAATGCATAAGCATGAAGTTGAACCTTGAAATGAAATTGAGATGAAAAACACTCTTTAATAATAGGCCTACAATAAATAAACCGCTAATGACGTTTACTTTTGATCATCGCATTTATCGCCTGTAACTCCATGATAAGGACCTAACAGGAAAGTATTTGGCTGAGGAATGGAGGTTAATATGTTCTATGTTTTGTCCACATGATATAGGCCTATGTCTAATCATTGTTGCACTCGAAGAAAACTGGAATGTTTCATTCGTCCTCCCTTTCAATCGTCCCGAGCGGTCGTTCTCTCTCCAAACTAACTTTATTCTCAAAATGTTGAGTTTAATGTCGACACGTCGAGATTAAAGTTGACATGATATTTCAACTTTATTCTCGAAATGTCGAGTTTAATCTCGTCATAGCAAAAATATTTTTTCTTTATGTGTGGCCCTAATACTCCATCGTACAGTTGATTGTTGGATTGAATGTTGAGTGGGAACATTTTATGCATAACTTGCTTATTTTGTCCCAATTGTACTGCACAACTAGAGAAAACCTTGCCACTTTAGTACCCATATAGCAAATTGTTTTCTGCTTTGGGGGGGGGCAACAGGGACCCCCAAGCTCTCTAAAGATGGGGCAAAATATTTTTTCTACAAAAAAAAAAGATTCATGCCATGGAGGGTTAAGACAAAATAAATAAAAGAGTAATAAAACACAATAAAACAAATATGATTTAATTAAAACAGTTGCAAGAGGGGAATTAAAGATATGTGATTTGTGGTAAATCAACATCTAAATCAACTCGAACAGTGCTGGCTCTGCTGTTGTGCTGGCAATCAGCCAACGTTTGCCAATTGCCAAGTATAAATCCTTTGCTGCTGCACACTGCAAACTGCCTTTATTTCCATTCAGATTGCACCAATGAAAATGACATTCAGTATAATTCAGGTATTTCTTTATATTTTTCTCAAAATTAGGGACACGCTTGAGCTGGGGAAAAAATAAGGCACATAATATTGTTAAAATACTTTAACATTAAACATAACTCAGAACATTAAAGGTAATTGGCCCTGATTTAAATGATGGGTAAATAGTAAGGTAAATCAGTGGGAAAAGTGTCTTGCACATGTGCACTGTGTGATTTGTGAGAGTGTTGCGTTGATCCACTTGTGGTTGTGGTTATGATGGTTGGTTGGTTTTGGTATGTGATTGTGGTGCGGTGTGGATCACTGGTTGAAAACCCATAGACTTCTGAAGTTCGCCTACAAAAAAGAACCAAAGCTGCCATCTTTGCCCATATAAGGAGATCCGGGTGTTACAGTTTTTTACAACTGTTTACACACATTTTCAAAACTCTATGTCTATTTATCCTCAAATCTCCAGCAAAATGACACACAACATTCAAAATGTCATAAACACATATTTAAAGCAAACATTCGCCTCACATTATAAACACTTTTGTCATAATATGACATTTTGGATACATGTACACACTGTTGCTCAAAACCTAAAACTCTTCTATCTTTCATGGGCTTTATGTATATATGTATTTCCATACAAGAGAGAAGTTCAAATACACAGTAAAAATGCAAGCAATATTGATACCAAAAATAGTGATTTTTCCCAAATAATTTGCTGTTGCGAATACAGTATTTTACAGCCAACAAGAAAAAAAACAAAGCAAAATACAATGACCACCAGATATACATGGAGTATTGAAAAACGCTGATTTTGCCTAAGACGGAAATGACTGACTACAACCAAATCACTTTGCTTTTTCCAAAGAAAAGTGTGTTTGTGTGTGTGTGTGTGTGGGGGGGGTTGTGTATTCATAGGCCTATAGACCCTTTCAACTACAGAAACAAACATTCCTAAGCATTCTTGCCATTTCTGGAGGCACAGAAAAATGTATTGAGCTAATGGTAAAATAGAGTAAAAAAGATGAGCTTAACATAAAGTCGACTTTTTGTAAAACATTACTGTAAGCTAAAGTCCAATTACTATAATTTTCCTTTCAAGTATCTGCTTGGTTCTGAACATTTCAACCAGAAATCCTCTAGGAGCAGATAGAAAGGGTCTATACCTATACAGTATAGAGAGTATATCTATTCATAGGCCTATACTAAGGCAATGATTGGATGGTGTTCAGTAAAGTAATGAGTGTTTACACATGTGAGGAGAGAGAGAGAGAGAGAAGCACTGGTGAATGAGAGTGGCATTTTGATGGGTTGTATTTGAAAAAACGAAATCAAGTTACTTCCTGTTAGATTTTTGTGTGTTAGGTAGAAAATTATGTGAGGTGTTTTGCAAAATGTGTTTTAGGAAATTGAAAACTGAGTCAAACACTGAGAATTAGTGTATGGTTTTGCAGATTTGGTATGGGGCTATTTGGAAGACATGTTTAGAAAATTGTGTGACAAGCTGTGTAAGCAGTTAAAAAAGACTGTAATTGAAGCTATAACTTCAATTGGGCAGCCGTGGCCTACTGGTTAGCGCTTCGCACTTGTTACCGGAGGGTTGCCGGTTCGAACCCCGACCAGTAGGCACGGCTGAAGTGCCCTTGAGCAAGGCACCTAACCCCTCGCTGCCCGAGCGCTGCTGTTGTTGCAGGCAGCTCACTGCACCGGGATTAGTGTGTGCTTCACCTCACTTGTGTGTTTGCTGAGTGTGTTTCACTAATTCACGGATTGGGATAAATGCAGAGATCAAATTTCCCTCACGGGATCAAAATATACTTATACTTATACTTAACTACCTATAGTAAGTTGCATTGCAAGTTAGCTCTGGGGTAGCAAAATTCTAAGTTTGCCGTCTTAAAGGAGAATTCCGGTGTGATATTGACCTAAAGTGTGTTGAAACATGATACCGAGTGTGAACGTATGTCTCATAGCCCATCTCGTCTTGTCCCCTGCACTCCAAAATCTGGGATCAGATATAAGGGATCAGATTCCACTGAATTATTTTTGGAATCTGATCCCTTATCATGCCTGTTCATTCTTACTCGTCGCTCGACTTATCGTGACTAAATTCAAGATGGCTGCAAACGCTAAACTTTGTGAAGATACTGTCTGTATACAGTAAATCGTCTTGTAAGTAAACTACCAGTGCTTTTTCAAAGTTCTCAATGTCTCGTTTTAAATGTCAGGGCCCTCGGAATTCTACCAATGAAGTGTGGAGATACATTGAGCCTCGTAAATGGTGTAAAACAGTGATTTATTTGCATGGCTAGCCCGATGCCGAAGCACCACCATTGAAAAAGCTGTTGGTAGCATCGGCTAACTAGCGCCAGATTTTGGAGTGCAGGGGACAAGCCGAGATGGGCTATGAGACATACGTTCACACTCGGTATCATGTTTCAACACACTTTAGGTCAATATCACACCGGAATTCTCCTTTAACGTACTGAAGATCACAGGAGCCACTCGAAGGCAGAGGGCAAAAGTGCATAGGTGCCAACTCTCACGCATTGGCCGTGAGACACACGCATTTGATTAGTTTCACACGCTCACACGCCACACCCCCGATTTCTCACGCTGAAGTGTCAACCCGGTCGGTCAGATGCCTGAAAAATGAGTTTAGCCTATCTATAGATCTACCTGTTGAGCCACGGTTATGCTTTCAGAGACGGTGAGAGGGTTCAAGAGCACCCCCTGTCTGTGGAATTTTCAAAATGTTCTCTCATTTGCGATGCTACTTCAGAAGCCATCCCAGGCGCATCCCCCCCGCATTTCCCCGGCTTTAGGTATGCTTTGAGTATTATCAGGGGTGAAAGTAGTTTTTATTTCTTGGTGGTACCATGATATAGCATTACATTAATACACAGGATTAGATGTTAAAATCCCTTGTGCCAAAATCCAAGGTAAAAACACATTCAGAAGCCCCTGCTCAAGTTTAACTTTAAAAAGCACACTACCCACAAATCCGCCAACAAATGGTCACAAGCACAATGCAAATGGCCTATCCAACAGCAGTAGCCTATATAGTATGCGGCATGTCATTGGGGTTATCAAGTGGGCACCCTCATTCACCGATGTTTCGTTAAGTTAGGCCCACGACACCTCATGAAGGCTTAACAGTGAAACCAGCGTCCTGGAGACACTCCCCTCCATGCTACCACCATATTACCACATTGAAATATCCAATACTCAAAATACTCTTAACCAGCCCAGGCATGGTCTAAGTTGGCTAGGTCGGTCCGTCCCGTTGATGTGGACTGAACCATAAACCATAAAGAACCTTAGCCAAGTACCATCACCCTAGGCACAGCCCATCACAAACACAAAACAAATTAGCCAGTTAGCTTAGCCCATTATCTTAGGCCCCATCCCAAACACAAAACAAATTAGCCAGCAGTTAGCAGTTAGCTTACGCCCCATGCTGCCCCATATTACCACAACAAGCATCCAAATACCCTTAACCAACCTAGGCATGGTTTAAGTTGGCTAGGTCGGTCCGTCCCGTTGATGTGGACTGAACCATAAACCATAAAGAACCTTAGCCAAGTACCATCAACCTAGGCACAGTCCATCACAAACACAAAACAAATGAGCCAGTTAGCTTACCTTAGCTTGTGCCCCAGGCCCCATAGCTTGCGCCCCAGGAAGGGTAACTTCTCCTTACCCACGACCAAAACAAATGAGCCAGTTAGCTTACCTTAGCTTGCGCCCCAGGAAGGGTAACTTCTCCTTACCCACAACCATTCGCTTGCCCGTTCTGCTGCTAAGGACATGTTACTAACCACCTGCCTTAGACTTCGACCACAAATGCCCAATTCAGACAGCAAGCCAATAGCAGATCTGGCCACAAACCCACGTGCACCGATTTCAATAGGCCTTAATCGTGCACTCCAACCTCGCTTAGCTGCCTCCTCTGCTATTTCAGTATATTTAGCTCTCTTCAGCTCATTGGCCACTTCCACTCTGTCTTCCCAAGGAACAGTGAGTTCAATGAAGTAAACTATCTTCTCTGAATCCGACCATAGAATTACGTCAGGACGTAGCTTAGTACTCACTATATGTGGAGGTACCGCCATCTGCTGGCCAAGATCAACCTTCATTTCCCAGCCCGCCCCATTATAATGCGTATTCATTTCCCAGCCCGCCCGAGTTATAATGAAAAATTTCACTTAGCCTAATTATTTATTATTTATTTATTTGTTTATTTACTGTATTATAGTCTACTTATCAAGCATTCACTAGGACTTCTTATCACTCTAGTATCACTCTTTAACCCACCTGTATCTGCTTTTGATTATGAATAAATTGCACACTTAATTTCAACATTTATTTATTTATTTAGCCTATTTACTCTGCTCGCTCCCACTTCCAATCGTTTGTTTTATATAGGCTACTGTATATCATGAAACATGCCTTTTTATTTGGGAGACTGCAACATACTTCTGTCCGCTAAAACACTTTCATTATTGCTGCGCAAGATCTGGTTAAGCCGTACACGCGCTGTCTGTCTCTTGTCTCTCCAGCAAAACACTGCACACATAAAACCAGAATAGGCTATTAAACATCAACATATTTTTCTTTAGCCTGTATGTTTTTTTTTTATTTGGGAGACTTTCCAAGAAACGTCCGTCTGCTAAAACACTTTGGATACCAGTGCACGTTGGCGCAATTACTGTAGGCTACTGTACGCGCGCTATAGCTTGCTCGTTATCTGTCCAGCTGCACGGGAGGTTTAGACACAATTCAGATACAGTTCAGAACGATGTATATGAAATATCATTTGGGGGAAACGTGTTGCTTCTGGTAATTTTACGTTAGCAGTTGTGTTGTCATGCTGAAAGTGCTATATTTTTCAGCGACAGTATAGTTTTCTTTCCGGTACTAGAGATGCGCGGTTCGCGGTTACAGCCGCGGACTCCGCGGTTAAACCGCGGATCGGGCGGATGACGTGAAGAAATATAAAATTTTAATTAAATTCGGGCGGGTGGCGGTTGAACCAATCAAATGAAAAAATATAGCCTATACATTGTTAAATTGTGTTACCTACATCCGAAAAAAACGAGCACACTTTGAAATAGTCAAATTTTCATCAGGCAGTTTGGCCTAGTTGCTTCTATACATGCTGCTTTGTTTATCTATCAGAGACGGTGTTGCGGAATTGGTGTATTCCGATGTTTCACTGAGCAACCCCTCACGCACGCACACACACACACACACACACACTAAAGGTAACAAAGTTTAAATTAAGTAGCCTATCGTAGCCTACCAGCATGTTTTTTCTCTCCAGTGTGCAAAAAGAAAGTAGAATAGGCTACAGTGCAAGTTGACCGATGATTCATCTCCCATGTCGCGTCTCGTTGCAGAGCCTTGGTAGGCCACTAAGCAAATCTGCAACCTATGAGCCCAGCTGCCAGTATTGGAGGAGGCCTAAACATCTCGTAGATGAGACTGACTGGGTTATTTTGTTTCGATATTATATATAAAACACATAGTCATTTTAGCCTACATTCAGGGAATAGGCATTTAAAAGGGAGACAGATTATGGTGTGATATGACTCAGAACTGACATCGGGCAATGGCAGTGCGAGATGTTTAGAACGTAAGCGCTAAAACTTCTACAAGCTCCGTAACATCCACAGCGGAAAAAAGAAGGTAAGAAAAATAGTCGGAAAACTTAGATGTGTAAGGCAAGCAAGCAAGTTGTTACTAAAAATGTAAACATGCACGTTGCACTGCTGTGCGGTGGGTTAGTGCGTAAAGTAGCCTATAATGTGAATGACTTTATTTTATTAAGGATTTCTTTCTTTTTGCAAAAAATAAAGTACAATAGGCATTAATTAGTAGGCTAAATAGCAGCATGTTGAAATGATGTGCTAAATTGCGTTTTTTATTACAATGATACAATTGTAGGCTACAGGCTGCGTTTTATTTGGAGACTTTTGCGAGACAGAGACTGAGTTTTCTGCTGATATTCTGGGGATAGGCTACAACATAGCCAATGTAGGCCTTTTAATATATTTGCTGCATTGGATCAGTCTTTCTAGAACAGGCAAGAGCTTTCTAGCCTCACGTCAGCAGCACCGCATCACCCATATACATTAAAACAACCAGCGGATGGCGGGCGGGTGCGGATTTGAAAATTGGTCAAAAAACGTTGGTGCGGATGGATGGCGGATGGATAATACGTTTTGCTATGCGGTTACGGTTGAAATATTAGCCCATCCGCGCATCTCTATCCGGTACGGCGTACCCTCTCCAAATATTTTAGTGGTACTCCGTACCGGCCAGTACCGGCTTACTTTCACCCCTGAGTATTATTGAGTATTTTTCACGCTGTGTCAACCTGGTAGGTCAAATACCTGGCAGATGAGGTTCAACTAAACTAAACCTATACATATGATATCACACATCATGTGAACGTGCGGAATCTAAGCTTTCCAATGATATTAGCGCCAAGTTGCTGTGATAAATGGTTCGCGAGAGAATTAACATTGAACCGACGTGCAATTTAGGCTAATCATATTTGCATTTACCCATTACTCTCGGTTTAATATTTTACTAACCCTTCACACAACACGTGGAAAACCCTATTTCACAATAAACAGCAAACCTACCGAATACGAGGATATAAAGCATGCCTCTGTGCAATAAGTGGTTCCTGAGTAATCCGGTTTTGAAATTGCAACACATTTCTACATAGCCTCATTGGGGCGAAATTATAATGTATTCTAATGTAAACTATTTGTCAGTAGGCCTACATACATTTTTGTAAATTGCTCAGCCATAGATTATCCCACTATCATGGTTCTTATATTGTCAGGTTCCAGCCAATCCCATTACAGATAAATTAATATATTTATATTGGCATGCTTCCTAGTGACATTAATACAAAAATATGAAGAAAATCAAATAACGAGACACAAATATTGATATAAAGCCTGACATAAGCCATATGCAAACATTCACATCGTCCAGATATGGGTACATCCTGAAAAAGGAATAGCATGTAGGCTATAGGCTATGGCCATTACAATGACCAATATATTATCTTAAATAAACTAGCTGAATAACACAGGTGACCACTTCTGCATAATTTCATGGAGTGCTGAAATGTACACACATTTTTGAACATTTCTGAACTGTGAAATGTAGCATATGTTTTTGTGGTTGTGAACTTATTACAATATCACTATAACTATTCCACCTGTGTGTGCATGGTTATAATTCTGAAGTGCAAAATAGCTTAGGCTACAGCACAAATATTTCCATAAAAATAAGCAAGTCTGACCTCTGAATTTATTTTGAAAGTGCACCTGATTGATGCATTTAAAAGTTAAAATATACAAACATTTCTTAAATTCTTACAAAACACCCACCCACTTTTTAAAAATGTTAGTTTGGACCCCCCCCCCCCCCCCCCCCCCCCACACACACACACACACACACACACAGACACACTTTTGCCGTGCGAAATACCAGTGCTGTTTTCAGCATCTGTTTAGTGCTTCATTGTCATTTTCATTGGATTCTCTCATTTGCGCGTAAATCGCTCATAAACTTTTTTTTTTTTTTTGTTACACGCATTCTCCCATTCCGCTTCGGTCACACACAGTGACAAGCGCCAAATCCCCGCAGTGTTGAAGACATCAGTCGTCCCCCTCACTTTTGATAAGGTAAAAAGCCTTATAGGTACGCCAAATAAATAATAACCTATAGGTTTACACTAGGCTATGTAAAACTCCCCATTAACAGCATCACGTCACTAACCACAGCTAAGACTGCACAATCTCTATTCACTCTGTTGGATATCTGAAGCCAGTTTGTCTACTTAGATACAGTAAATCCTCAAATTATGGCCGGGGTCTTAAGACAAAGTACAGGCCTTTAGGGGCAGGATTGTATTCGAGACAGCCCTTTATTTCTTATGCGAGTTTTATTTTGAGACATGCGTTTCTTGGAGCGGCATACTGGTAGGCCTTCAAAAGCATGACATTTTCGGTTTAGTTTGATATTTAATTTACTTTTGGACTGTTTGATTATATTGTTAAATGTTGGGACTGATGGGCACTGAAATCTGGGGAGGTATTTGATGATCACTATTACGTTCCATGTAGTTGAAAGAGTGTCGGGATTTCAAACAAACCATCCGCTTTCATGCGTTCATTGAACGTCCGCGGTGCTGTAATGGAAACCTTATTGCGTAGCCAAGTAGCCTATTGAGTTATTTTTAAATTATGCATGATTTACTTTTTATTAATTTCGTAGGCTGGCTTTATTTTGTTATATAGAAGTATCTAAATAACCTGTTAAAATGTACCAGAATTCAGGAAATTGCATCTAGTCCAAAAAAAAATTAGTAGTAGGGTAGATCCCTTTGATACCAATGTTCATATAACTCTGGGACCCTGGTCCCAGGGATGGATTACTGCACGGGCCTTCCGGGCCCAGACCCAGGGGCCCAAGGTGTCAGGGGGGCCTGAAGCCCAAGCCTTTGCATGGAATCAGGATGTAGGCTATGAATCTGATTGAATTTAGTATTGCCCATCCCCAAAATGCACCAGAATACAGGAAATCACATTAAACAAATTAAAAAAATCTGGGGGAGTACCCCCAAACCCCCCTTCCACATATGCGACAATTAGTGGGGAGCCCTTAATACATCTGGGCCCAGGGGCCCGAAAGCTCATAATCCGTCCATGCCTGGTCCCTACACCTGAGAACCACTGATGTACGTTTTTTTTACTGTACGGTATAATGCTGAATGAGCCAAACAAAAATGTACGCAGCAACATGTTGGTTGGCCCCACCAAATCTCACTCCAAGGTTTTTTGAAAAGTTGGCAGCCCTGAAAGTGTGTTGAGCAAAACGTCTGCATTTCACACATCTTCGTCCTGCAAGAGTTTAACAGGTGCATACAGTGGGGAAAATAAGTATTAAACACATCAACATTTTCTTCAGTAAGTATACTTTCAGTGAGGCTATTTACATGAAATTTTCTCCAGACATTAATATTAACTTAGGTAATCCACACAAATATGAAAAAATCCAAACATTACTTGTAATGTCCATAAGTAGAGTTATGAGTAAAAAAGTGGAATGCCACAGGAAAAAAGTATTGAACACGCCTACTGAAATTTCTTAAATACTTAGTGGAAAAGCCTTTATTTGTAATGAGAGCTTCAAAGCATTTCCTGTATGACAAAACTAATCAGTTGCAGTATTCAGTTGTAATTTTGGCCCATTCTTTTAAACAGAGGAGTCCCTCTTGTGAATCCTGATCTTTAGGTAACTTCCAAAACTGTTCAATTGGATTTAAGTCAGGGCCTTGATTTCCTTTCTCTGAAACCAATTGAGAGTTTCCTTTTCTGAATGCTTTGGATCATTGTCCTGCTGGTATGTCTCATCCTCATTGTCCTGGTGGCAAGATTCTCCCAGGAAAAATGGTTCCATTCATCATTCCTTCAACCCTATAAAGTCTGCCAGTACCATGAGATGAAAAACAGCCCCACACCGTAATGCCTCCACCTCCAGGTGCAACCGTCTGTTGGTATGGTATTTTTAGAGTGATGCACAGTGCCATTTCTCCTCCAAATATGGTGTGTAGTATGACAGACATCCAAAAAGTACAATTTTGCTCTCATCTGACCAGAATACATGCTCTCAGTATTTCATAGGCTTGTCCAAATGTTGTGTAGCAAACTTTCAACAAGCTTCAACATGTTTTTCTTTAGTTATAGTCATGCATGAGTGTGCATAGAGGCCATGGCGGTGAAATGCATTACCTTCTGACTATCCTTCTGACTTCCTGGTCAGAAATCTTGTGAGGAGATCCTGTACATGGCTGACTGATGATGCAGTGATGTTTCTTCCACTTGCAGATAATGGCTCCAATACTGTTTACTGGATAATTCTGAAGTTTTGAAATGCATCTGTAACCAGTTCCATTGATATGTAACAGTTTTGCTACAATAATGTTGCTTTACCCATCATGAAATGTTTCTTGTGTGACAACTTTAATGAAAAAACCTTTTTTATAGCTGATCAATATGTACTAACCCAGCTTATATTAATTTGCACAGATAGGAGGGATAATTACTCTCTAACTACAGTACGTATAGATTCCAGGTCGCTCCTTGCCATTCCTTCCTTGCCTTTGTGTACTGCTTTTTCTTAGCGTGTTCAATACTTTTTCCCCTGTGCCATTCCACTTTTTTACTCATAACTCTACTTATGGACATTAATGTTTGGATTTTTTAATATGTGTGGATTACCTAAGTTAATACTAATGTCTGGTGAACATTTCATGCAAATAGCCTCACTGGAGGTATACTTACTGAAAAAAATGTTGACGTGTTCAATACTTATTTTCCACGCTGTAATTTAAAAACCCATGTTATTTTCCCATAGGAAAAATCGCAAGATACCGGATCTCAAAGATGGCAGTTTTTTTTGTAGGCGAACTTCAGAGGTCTATGCTATGTGGCATGTTTGTAGAAATGAGTGTTTCAAAGAAAAAGTGTATGTGACAACCAGGAATATATAGCCTACCTTCACCGTATTTCCATTCTGAATGAGGATATGATCTTCACTCCTGTGATGCCATACAAACACCAGACAAATTCTGCCCTGGGCTTCACCTTTCCTGAGTTTCCATACTTTCCATTTCGGTTCATGTTTTGCATTTTGTCTTTTAAAAACAACCTTTTTTCCAGAGACAACAGCACACTTGCCTGTCGCTGTTTTAAGAGGGTGTTCACCTGTGAAAGTGAAAGATGATTGGGGCTGGAGAGGGGCTGAAAGATAGAAAGAAAGACAGATAGAAAGAAAGACAAAAAGAGAGCCTTTGTCAAACACAAGAGTCTGCGGTTTCTCTACAAGCCTTTACTTTCACTCAATAACCATAAAGCTATCGCCACCACATTTGGCAATAAAGAATGAATGGGTTTTCCCTGACCGCTTATGAAATAGAGAGCAACAGAAGACAGGCTAATTACAAGCAGAACTGACTATTTTTAGGATTATGTATTACCATCAATCCTCTTAAACAGGGTCTACAGTCAAATCAAGTCAAGTCCAATTTTATTTCTATAGCGCATTTACAGACAGCTGAGCTGCACCAAAGTGCTTCACAATAAAGTGCTAAGTGCAATAAAAAAAAGAATGACCTAAGACAGAAAGAAAAAAAATGAAAAGGGCAACAAGACAATGACTGAAGGAGTTAAAATAATAAAAAAGAGAGTATTTGAAAGCGACTTGGGCTGGGCTGCACAGATGTGGAGGGGAAGGCAGTTCCAGAGTCTTGGGCTGCTACTGCAAAGGCTCTGTCCCCCTTGGTTTTTAGCCTGGACTTGGGCACTTCCAACAGCAATTGGTCAGCTGACCGTAGTACAGTGCATTTAATTGATACCACCTCTCAAATGTGTTTTTCAATGTAAATTGATGCATTTAAAGGACAAATAATGTTGCCAACAGCCATAAGTTTATGTTTTTTGTTTAGTCCCAGTAAAAAAGAAAGACAGAATTTGACAATTAATATTGTATTTTGGGTATAGAACACAGCCTCTACCCAACTGAGAAAAAAAACTGTTCCAACTGTAGAATCTGTGGTGGAAAGAGAATTGTTTTTACTTAAGATTAGGCTACTGTAACTTATACGGCAATCACATATGGAATGCCATGTGGTCTTTGGCTTAGTCTAAACAATGCGTTTTGCAATTTCATAATAGACCATTAATTAGGCCTTACCATTTTGATGTTGTGTAGACATCTGTGTGGCTCCAACAAAGCAAATCAGGCGAAGTAGGTTGATAGCAGTCTTGCAGGTCCTCTGAGAAACGTGAAGCTGTGCTGCTAAACGGATGAGCTAGGTATACCTATTGCCTAATGTTCAATTATGTCAAAGCCTACCACATCCTTTCTGACATGGAGTCCTGTCTACCTTGTTACAATACCGCATAGTTTACCTGTAGCTAAATGATAAAGGCTTATTTAAAGTGAGTCATCAACAAAGCCAGCCTCAATGCAGTTCAACATAGATTATGCATGAAGAGCAGCAACACAATGGGTTACTTATGCTCCCACCTCCGTTTCTGGGGTTGAGTCCTGTCTACTATAGAGCAGAGTTATCACACACACACACACACAAACGCTGGCCTTATAAGGAGAGTTTAGGCTCATTTTCATTGAGGGCATTTGGAGTAAAACCTAGGAGGCGGGGACTTGTCCAGGAACATGCTGTTTCCAAGGAATATGGGAGATATGACCTGACATGTTTATTATGAACACTTCACATCTCTTAAAATAGTCTAATTTTAGCCCTTATAAGTTCCTTACTGTGGACCTTAAAACCCCTCTATAAGTTTTAAGTAGAAATGAAAGTAGGGATGGAGTTTCTCAGACATTCGTCATGACAGAGCCAGCGAAAAAGTAGCAAAAACCGAGAAAACTGTAAGGAAATTGCCAATACTGCATAGTTTACATTTAAGTGGTTTTGGTAGCCTATGTTTTCTGGGGTAATTTAAGGTAAACTGAGTAGCCTACATTATGTTTCGTAGTGTAGTGTGCCCATACTGTAGCCTATCTTGCAGCATGCCAGAACCGACAGATATTTTTGCAAGGTTGCGGTGGTGGCACTGGCTTACGAGTCTCTACACTCTGGACGTAGCCTAGCCTATTGAATAAACTGAACATTTCATGATAGACTAGGCTACTCGTCACGTCGAGATGTCATTTTAGCTAACGTGGCTGCAATCGAGCAGTTACAGTATATGGTCCACACTTCAACAACCCACGAACAGGAAATCTAGGCTAAACTTTTTTTTTTGGCTTTTGTTTTGCTATTTTTCTTTATTATTTACTTTATTTACAATTTTGTAATTTTTCATACAGATATACACACACAAAGGACAAGAAGGAAAAAAATAAAAAGTGTAATAATAGACAAGACAAGAGAGACAAGAGCACCAAAACAGACATGAAATGACAGACATTATAGACATATTCTAATAATAAAAACGGGACATTAACAGACATCACATAAGTTACAAGTGAAGAGGAAAGTGAGAGAGAGAAAAAAAGAGGGATCCTACCCATGTAGCTCATGATTCATTGTTTCCTCCTCTCTAAGTATTTTAATACTGAGGACCACAGAGATGTGATGCAATCTACCATGGTGTTGACTTGTTAATTCCTCCAGTGGGAGAAATGCAACTATCTGTTCCAGCCACTGGCCCAAAGTAGGTTTAGATTGAGAGATCCAGTTTGTGAGGATACATTTTTTGGCAAAATGTCAAAGTATTGTGATCACAGTTTTCCTTTCCAATGTAAACCAGCTGTCCTCATTATAATTCATCAGGTAGGCCTACAGCCAGGGCCGTGGGAAGTGAGTTTTGGTTGGGGGTGCTGTAGTCGGGGGGAGGGGGGGGGGGTAGTTTGCCAGGAAAAATAGGCTTTATTGAAATGGTAAAAAAGTTATTGTATTTTATTTAAACGCCTTTCTCTGTTAATGGACATTGCATGACAGACAGCACAGGCATACATCACTGTCAAGAACATTATGGCTACACTACAGAAAAAATGCGACAAAATGTCGCAAACCACAGATTGAAATAACGCAAACAAAGTAACCGTCTGCTATCTGACGCTACACTAGTAAGGTAACAAAGTTGCTGTAGCCTTGCACCGAAAATATAAAACTGTTGAACACCAACATTAATAAAACGTAGGCCTAATACTTATTGACGCTTCTGACATGGGTGTCAAAACAGGCTAAAGACCCTATCGCACAGCATATTATTAGACAGAACACATTGACTCAAAACATATGCATAACATAGGCCTACACAACGCAATATTCATAGGCTAGCCTACATTAAATTGATCCACATATCACAAATATAGCCTACAACAAATGCTAACATCAGAAACGCACAGTGTAGCCTACACTTTCAAAAAGAAGAGAAAGAACGCTCTGAGGAGGCCACTGAAACAGAGACACAGATGAATAAGTTCATCTACCTCGCTGAAGAGAGCTCTTGTTTGTGGATGGAGCTTACTCAATATCCATGCCACCTTTCACCATGGTGCACCGAGTCTCCCCGATAACACTATGCATCATTTTAAGCTGAAGATTGAGGCGGCCCGTGTTCAGCTCCTTGGGAAACTCACGGTAATATTCAGCTACTTAATATGGCATATTGTCGTACCATAAAGCGTCATAGGATATCTCCCTCAGGTTTGTTTTGTTAATTTGTGTAGTTTTTGTTTAGATCTCCCAGGTCTAATGTAAAATTTTTTAGTGCATAATAGAATATAGACAGGGGGACGGAGAGCTTCTTTTTTTCTGATCGTGAGTGGTATGACACATAAATACGCGTGCTTTCCTGCAGGGGGTGCTGCCGCACCCCCAGCACCCCCACTTCCCACGGCTATGCCTACAGCATAGGATTCAATTCAAAAACACAATCAGTAATATCCTGAACTGCCTCGTGGACCATCTCCCAAAAACAGTAGACAGGTTTACATTCCCAAAACAAATGCATAAAAGTTCAAAGTTCATTACATTTTCTACAAACAGGTGAGATTGAATTGTCAAATGTATTAAGTTTCACTGGAGTCAAATAGAATTTGTACAAAAATGTGTAGTTGGTTTCTTTAATTAAAATGTTTGTAGCTAAAGGAGAAGTCATCTTATTGCATAAATGTATCCAGTCTTCATTGCTAAAAGACAGCCCAAGGTCCTGCTCCCAGTTAGTTTTGAAGGTAGAAATGAATTAGAGGAGTTAGCAGATACGATTCTATATGACTGGGAGATTTTTCCTTTAACTGAGCTAAATGAATTAATTAATTGCTCAAATTCTGTATTGTGTATAATCTGACCATTTCCTTACTAGGTAGGGAAGAAATAACATGACAAATTTGTAAATACTTAAAGAAGTCTGATCTTGGGATTTCAAATTCTGTGCAAATGTCTTTAAATGTTTTAAATGAGCCTGAGTTGTTCATGAGTAGGTCAGAAAAAGTGTTTAAACCCTGAGATGTCCAGTTGCGAAAGTCAGTTTGACATAATACAGGGAAGTCAGGATTAAAAGCAATGGGTGAATTTTTACATATATGACCTTGTATGCCTAAATGTTTATTACAGTCTTGCCAAGTTTTCAGTGTTGACTGTAGTGGGGACAAGCCCTCTACATGTGAGGGGTATTGAAGTGTATTGGTGAAAATTAATGAGTTAATATCTAAAGGATAACACATCAGTATTACATTAATACACAGGATTAGATGTTAAAATCCCTTGTGCCAAAATCCAAGGTAAAAACACATTCAGAAGCCCCTGCTCAAGTTTAACTTTAAAAAGCACACTACCCACAAATCCGCCAACAAATGGTCACAAGCACAATACAGATGGCCCACCCAACAGCAGTATATAGTATGCGGCATGTCATTGGGGTTATCATGGGCACCCTCATTCACCGATGTTTCGTTAAGTTAGTCCCACGACACCTCATGAAGGCTTAACAGTGAAACCAGCATCCTGGAGACACTCCCCTCCATGCTGCCACCATATTACCACATTGAAATATCCAATACCCAAAATACTCTTAACCAGCCCAGGCATGGTCAAGGTTGGCTACAGTAGGTTGGTCCGTCCCGTTGATGTGGACTGAACCATAAAACCATAAAAACCCTGGTCAACCTAGGCACAGCCCATCACAAACACAAAACAAATTAGCCAGTTAGCTTAGGCCCCACCACAAACACAAAACAAATTAGCCAGTTAGCTTACGCCCCATGCTGCCACCATATTACCACAACAAACATCCAAATACCCTTAACCAACCTAGGCATGGTCTAAGTTGGCTAGGTTGGTCCGTCCCGTTGATGCGGACTGAACCATAAACCATAAAAAACCTTTGCCAAGTACCATCAACCTAGGCACAGTCCATCACAAACACAAAACAAATGAGCCAGTTAGCTTACCTTAGCTTGCGCCCCAGGAAGGGTAATGAGCCAGTTAGCTTACCTTAGCTTGCGCCCCAGGAAGGGTAATTTCTCCTTACCCACAACCATTCGCTTGCCCGTTCTGCTGCTAAAGACATGTTACTAACCACCTGCCTTAGACTTCGACCACAAATGCCCAATTCAGACAGCAAGCCAATAGCAGATCTGGCCACAAACCCACGTGCACCGATTTCAATAGGCCTTAATCGTGCACTCCAACCTCGCTTAGCTGCCTCCTCTGCTATTTCAGTGTATTTAGCTCTCTTCAGCTCATTGGCCACTTCCACTCTGTCTTCCCAAGGAACAGTGACTTCAATGAAGTAAACTATCTTCTCTGAATCCGACCATAGAATTACGTCGGGTCGTAGCTTAGTACTCACTATATGTGGAGGTACCGCCATCTGCTGGCCAAGATCAACCTTCATTTCCCAGCCCGCCCCATTTTTCAACTGGTCGGTTTTACACCTGGCCTTCGCGGAACAAGGTTTATCCCCCTGACATACAAAGTTAATTTGCCTTACCCCTTTACTAGCTGCTAATGAATTGACTTCTCTCCTTTTATCCTCTATTGCCGCTGCCACACATTTCAATACCTGGTTATGACGCCACGTATACCGCCCCTGGGTGAGACTTACCTTGCATCCTGATAGGATATGGTGGAGACTGCTCACACACGAGCAAAGTATATTTTTTCCACCCCTTCCCAGTTCACCCACTGCCCTTGTTTTGCCTGCGACACTGCCTTAGTACATCTTACAGCCTCCTCCTGTCTATGCATTTCCTCCACTACCATTTTCCTCTTTTCTCCTGCAGAAGCCTTACTCCACAAGGGTTTACTTGCACCCAACCCTAGACCCCCCCCCCCCCCCCCGCCCGTGCTGCACATGGCCCATTATATCCCTATGCTTCAATGCTGATTCCATTGATACCCAAAGGGAACTATTTTCTACCTTCCAACTAATCACATTTCTAATTTGACAAGCCCAATAATACCACAGGAGATTAGGTAGTCCTAACCCACCCTTTGAATCAGTTTTCCAGTGTTGGGAACGTTACTTTAAAAAAGTAATTAGTTATAGTTACTCACTACTTGTTCCAATAAGTAACTGAGTTAGTAACTGAATTACTCTATGATAAGAGTAACTCGTTACCAGGGAAAGTAACTATTTGCGTTACTGTTAAAAAAAAAGTTGCTATATGTCAAAGAATTTGGATTCTTTGAGCAGTTTTGAAAAGCCAGTTGAAATTAGTAGAACAGACAGGTGTTTGTACATAACTTTCGATATTTATTAGATAGATAGATACTTTATTGATCCCCAAGGGGAAATTCAAGATATTGCACATCGACAGACCTACGGTTGACTTCAGCCTGTGTCATAGGTTTTTGTTGTGAGGCAGAAAGATCTAGCTTTTGCTGCTTGGAGGACTTTGCTCCGAGTCCTTCTTTGCTAGTGGATGGCGAGCTATCATCTGTGGTGGAGGTAGGCTATCGGTGTTTTTGGCCACTAGCTTGGATGCGTGTGTGAGATGCCTCATTAAATAAGAGTTGCTCACAACGGATGTCGACAAAGTCTTCGATCCTGGACATAATGTAGCCTACACATTACATGAACGTTCTTGCCTTTGACCACAATGAATTTGAAGTAGTGCTTATATCTCCACCTTGAAAATGCCAACTTTTCATCGGATTGCTCCTGACCTCTGCTGTTTGAGCGAATCTCTACTTTAGCTGTTGCGTGTGTGTGTGGCGCGTGTGCTGGCAAGTGTGTAAAAACACTGGCTCTGATTGGCTATCATGAAACATGACTCTGCCTTAGCCAATCATAATCGCTTACGTCGTTATTAACCCACCTCCTCACTAGCTGTGAGCCAGGGGTGCGTTCGGATTACACAGTTTATTTAATCAATGCAAAGTAAGTAACGCACTGCATTTAACGTCCAGTAACGTTAACGGCGTTGTAACGTTGTAAAAAGTAATTAATTCGATTACTCCGTTATTGACAAATTAACGCCGTTAGTAACGCCGTTATACTTAAACGCCGTTACTCCCAACACTGCAGTTTTCATTAATGTAACAAATCTGATCCTTGGTGTTTTATTGTTCCAGATGAATTTTGTTATATATCTATTAAGTAGTTTAAAAGAAGAAGGCGAAAGATAACAGGAAAGCATCTGAAAAGCATATATGAGCTTAGGAAGTATACTAATTTTAATCACATTAATCTTCCCTAACATGTCAAGTTTAGGTGTTACTTGTATTCCAAGATACTTAAATCCATTTATGGACCAAAGGAAGGGGCATTCTCTGTTTATTTTATCCTCCTTGGAAATATTGATGGGGCAGGCCACAGATTTTTGTACATTCATTTTATAACCCGATAAGGTACCAAAGATATCAGTTGTTGCCAGGATATGAGGTAAAGTGGAGGTAGGTGAAGTGGTGAATAATAAAATATAATCTGCATATAATAACATTTTATGTTGCTGCTTACCTATTATGACACCCTTTATTTCAGGATTGCACCTGATTGCCTCTGCAAGAGGTTCTAATGCAAGAACAAATAACATTGGGGACAGCGGACATCCTTGTCTAGTGCCTTTATGTAACTGAAACTTTGTAGATTCTATGATGTTTGTACAGACTGTTGCATTTGGCTTGTTATATAAAGCTTTAACCCTTTAGGCGCCAGAGGTTTTTTTTTTGAAACGTTCAATTTTGACATCTTAATTTCAAAAGGCTATATCTTAAAAGTGATAAGAGATAGAGACTTTCTGTAAATTAGAGAAATATCAAGGATGACCCAAAGTTTATGTAGGGATTAAATTTCCCCATCTAATTTGCATATTATGACATCATATGACGTGGCGGCCATCTTGGATTATAGAATTTTCATGAAAAGTCACATGTTTGAATGATAAAATGTCCCTCACCTTCTGTGTGCTATATTGCACAATACTGAATGCTCAGGTAAATAGTAAGTAGTAAACAAACTGTGTAAATCATTACTAATAAATGCCAGGAACAAACCGAATGAATGTAGCGGTAGGTTGGCCTTTTGCTGTAGAGATTTTCCATTTACTACATACAGTAGGCACTCTGAAGCCATGTATGGGGCACATATATATTATTCATATGACACACAAACACAAGTAGACAAGTAGTTCAAAAGCTCACTCGCCACGGCAAGGCACAGATCAGGAGTGAGATGACGAGACAAGACGAGAGACAATGTTAGTATTTTTTTTTTCTTTTTGTTGTTTTTGTTGATGTTTTTTTGGTTGTTTTTTTTAGCTGACAAAGACACATACATCACAAGGACATGAACTCACAAAAAAGAACACACAGTGTACACTACTAAATGGTCAGGGAAATAGATAGTAAATCAACAGTCTAAATCATTACTAATAAATGGCAGACAAAAAAAAGAATTTATGTAGCAGGCCTTTTGCTGTAGAGATAATGACTCCCTATCCATCCAGGTGACATTTCTTGTAGTGTTTCAGGGTGTGGTACCTCTCATTGCAAGGCACAACACAAAGACCCACCCCACACTGCCTACACATGTATTTTGTCTAACGGCGGCCTTTAGGGCGGGTCCGATCAGAACAAACGACACAATCTGGCTTACCATCAGCCTGGCAGATAAAGTGGCGTTCAGTGAGTCTCTGTGGCATGTCTCCTAGTGAGGATGACTTTCGGCCTTTGTTGCTCTCTTTCCTGAAGAAGCCTTCCAGTACAGCAGTGATGACATCCTGCACGAAGACTTTCAGGGGCTTGTGAGGAGCAGCAGTAGCCTGACGAGCCAGACCCACATTAAAATGTAGGGTCTGGGCACTCACCGTTCGCAGTGCTCAGTCCGAGGGGCGGGATAATCAGTTGTCTTTCAAATTCCCTCTGCACGCAATAGGACAGCGGCAGCGCTATGAGTCCCATGCGTTTCCCAACAGCGGAGCTAGTTCAAACATTTGCCAACTTAATAAAAGCTTAACTCCTGTCACACTGTTCACCAGCAGCAACATCCATCTTATTTGTTTTCATGTAGCAGGGAATTCAAGCCAAACCGTTGCAACTCTGCCATCAATCATTATGTTAAGCCCACCTAACGACTCTATACACAATTTCATTGGCCTGATTAAGTTTCGATTTCTGGAGCTCACAAGCCAACGGAGAGTTGCTAGACTAGCCCTGGCAGCAAATGTAATTTGCTGCCGCTAGGGGCGCGTCTAGATTTCTAGGCTAATATACTGCATCATGGCAACAAGAAGAGACCTTGGCTTAGAACATCAACCATGTGCATTTTACAAAACGCTCTGGTGAGTCAGATTTGCCTAGATGGTTTTTGATGTTATTGTTGTTGCTGTTGTTGTTTGCAGTCTGTGCAGGAACACCTATATGACTTTGTGACTTGCATTGAGGTTCGCCCCAAAAACCAAACACATCCAGAGCAGAGAAAAGTGAGTGTGAATGGAGGTGTCCAGTGCATGCTAAATTCTAATTCTGATCCTGATTCTGCCTCAAGAATAAGATATTAATAACAAATGTAATTTAAAAAAATGACCATCAGAGGGCATCTGAAGAATCTGTGACATATTCTGCGGTCAAGACCGACACCAGGAAAAAAGAGAAGGACTCAGGACTTCGACCCATACTTGTCTATGCTACAGTGCATTAGTGTGTCCCAGGAGGGCAGCTACACCTGACGACAGGCAGCATCATACATCATCACTACAAGCACATGAAGCAATGTCATTGGAAGACACACTGAGGAAAAATACATGATTAACTTATCTTCTCACCACAAAAACAAATCATAGTCTACACCTAATTGGTTATTTCAATGACACTGAAAATCATAATTTTCATATTGATCTGACATATCCAGCTGGTTTGTTAGTGCTCATGTTCAGTGCAGTAAAATGATTGCGTAATCAATTAAAGTATGGTCTTTTTCCCAGTACCCATAATTGATGTTGCTTGCCTGATATTTTTAAGGTTATGAAATTAAACTGCACCGCATAGAGGTACAAAATATGTACAAGTTTTGTGTATACTTGTATGTGCATGTCTGTGTGTCTGTGCGCGTGCGTGCATGAGTGAGTTTGTGTGTGTATGCATGCGTGTGTGTCAGTGGCGTAATGCGTTTTAGGTAGTGTACGATATCGATTTTTAGACAACGCGGCCTTCACCCTAGCGCCTGTGAGCGGAAAAACCACCCTTGCAACTTTGCAACGAGTGTAACAAATTGCTTTACTGCATTTAAATACACATACACGCCAGGCACCGGCTATAACAAGGTAGCGATGGAGTTTCTCAGACATTCATCATGACAGAGCCAGCGAAAATAAGCCAAAGCCGAGAAAACAGCGAAGAAATGGCCAATTACTGCATAGTTTCTCTTTAAATGACAATAATGACACATAATTTTTTTTTAAAATATGAATTTCTTAAGAAATATTACTCTTTTGTTGTTTAACTCATTTGATGCTGTTTTGTAAATGGTGCACTGTCACTTTAAACCCATTGTGTTCACACTTTCTCATAATGATGTTTTTTTACCAGCTCCATGCAAATAGCCTATGGCTAGTCCACAAACTCTAACATTGTTTGTGCCACATATAGCATAATATTAACAATGATAAGCATGATGTTAAGTTGGTATCAACAGCTTTCATTCCTTTGGATATAGAAGGATGTAATGACATGATGCTAGCTAGACATGTTCTGTTTGCAATTAAAAGTGAATTATGAGCTTGGTAGCCAGCCACCTAGTTAGCTGAGTGGAATGCGTTTCAGTCAGCATATCATGTGCTTCATGTAAACAAATTATTAAAGACTTTTAGACTCACCAGTTCCATTACACAAAGGCAAAGATAACTCTTTATATTATCCAAATCACAGTGCGTGCAGCCTATGTCAAAGTGCCCTCTGCACCGTTTTAGTGGGAACCGGATAAATCCGCAATCTCCTCTAACCTCGTCTTTGTTACCTTAATTTCATTTTATACATTTCTTATTTTAAAAAGGAGATATCAATTATCATCGTCAGCTGGAACCTGCCACTCGTTTTCTCTCCCTCTCATGCGTGCTCAGACGCGTTTTCAATTAAATGGAGTAGGCCTAGCATATGTTCAAGTTGGAGAGGACGCGAAAAGTATCATCTTTATGTAACATGCTGTTGGTGCATGTTGATATTGTAAACTTTCTCTAACGAGTGAAAAACAGTTTGCAGTGAAGCTATTATTTATTGGCTAAATGTTGGTACCTCCTCTGTCTCTTGGTGCCCTACGCACAGTGCATGATGCATGTGGTGGTAGCGGCAGCACTGATCACTGATCAGGCAACTTTTTAAAACTGAAACTTTTCGCCTACAAGCTCCTCACGTTCCTCTCCATCTTCAGCTAACTCCATAGACAATAAAATAAACGATCTTAAGGCTTCAGGTTTTGCGGCTTCCGTTACATGACATCAGCCCCCCACAAAGGAAATGCGTTATTTGCGTTAATATTTCGTAACGTGTTATGTATTTCAAAATCGTGTTAATTTTGACAGCACTACTTTTTACTTTACTTTTCATATGAGGGTATAAAATAGGATGAGGATTCTGTCGTTCTGATTGCCTTTTTGTGGTAGCAACTAGCCTATCTTGCACTTGCGTTCGAATGCATGTGCGAGCGGTGCGCTGTGGTCGACTGACAACGAGATAGCTGAACAAGAATACGGCCGTGTTCCAATCTCAGCTCTGTCGAGACAAAATAGACATGTCATATCAAAAATCTTTCATTTATTGTCAGAAATATTATGTTTTAAAAAGCATCACTTAATGATGTATATTTCCAGTAGCCAACTGACTGCAGGCAGGCACATCCGGACACAAACGAGCATGCTTGTGTGCCGGGGCTGAGCCCCGGAGAGCCCCAGCCCAGATTACCCCTGGGCTTGATAATGCTAGCCTGGCCATTGGCCATCCCCTTAGTCTACGCTTCGCTTCTACAAGGGTCTGGGATCTCTACTGACGAACGATTGCAAGCTTGAGTTGTGGACTCTGTAGAAGTTTAAAAACGATTGGATCTGATTTCATCCAATCGCTAACGTTTGGCCGTGACGTATGTTATGCGCCAGCTCAATCATGAAGTAAGCTACGACGCTCACCGGAAATCGCGTGCGCTGTATACAACAACCATTCTCCACCACAAAGACAGAGCGAACAAGATGGATGTAAATGACCGATGCCGGCTTTGCGATACAAATTTAAGACCTAGTGGAAGAATAGCAAATAGTAGATTACTATTCGACAGTAAGGTTGAAGATAACATATTGTAACGCCGATGAGAAGTTAGGATACGGGGAGGCTGATATATCGTTCCAAAACTCCGGTAATTTATTTCCTTTAGATGTACAGGCTAGGGTACAGGCAACAGGAGGTGTCCACTACAAAACAACAAACTGATCGCTGATAAATCACGGTCTCAATCACTCGTCATTCACACTCATCGGCCAACAACACAACGCAACACAACTCACTCGCACATTAATCCACTTCTACTCTGACTAAACTTACTAGACGTCTTAGAACCCCCTATTCTGTTCCCTCCCCTTATCAATCGCTATCCTATCTGAACCCCTAAATATTCTCTCCCGGACACCTCCCCCCAATCAAAACACATCAGAACTCATTGACACATTCTATGACACAGGAGGGAGAGGGAGACACAAACACACGCGCGCACACGCCGGGTAAACAGAAGACACAGGGGAACACAAGGGAAAGTCCAACACGGGGGCAAATACACTACAATATCATCATAGTTGTCAAAGCTAGATGTGATCATTGAAAACACGCCGCTTCGTTCATACCAGGTCTGCCGCACATGCTGTAATTTAATTTCGAGGCTACTGCGCGATACAAGTCAAAATTTTCCCAAACCCTGTAGGGAGTAGGGCCACGACATCTTTGCCGGAAATAAAATGTGTTAAACACTCCTTTTGTTCGGACTTGGAAGCGTAGCCAGCACGGACTGAATTGCTTCATTAACTTCCGCCACTGCCAACTCCTCGAGGATTACAATTCAAACACAGCGCAGAATCTCGACGTCGTCTCTCACAACTCCCACCCACAACTCCTGCTCGCTGATTGGCTCGGGGTCGAATTGTTCATTGCGAGCGAGGCCAATGGCCGGAATCCCAGACGGAGTCGTGGGTGAATGATTCGATGCCAGACTATACATGTCAATGATATAGGATGGCCCGCCAGGCTAGGGGGAAAGTGGGAGTTTAGTGTAAAAAGATGGGTGGGATGGGAGCGTAAAGAGCGCTTAATTATGTATTCCGCAGTATGTACAAAGACTGCTCCTGAAAGCGCACGTCTATTCTGCGCCTAAATACTTCCACCTTGTAAAAGCAGGTGTTAATCCAAATAGCAGTTCAATGCGTCAATAAGAGAACCTTTCAACCTTAACTTTCGTTGGCCTTTTGAATGTCTTACTTTCACTTTCACGTCATTCACTTAAACTTTCCTACTTGCTAGATTTGACCAATTTTCCATAGCCTACGTGCACAAGTACTTTGAGTAAAACTACTGATCTTCATTATCTCCCTGCTTGTTGACATCTTATCATGTATGGTATAATTTCATGATCGCTAAACGTTTGATTCTTTTTAATGTTGTCATCAGTTAACTTCATTCAACTGTGCTTGTATAGGCTCTGCCATTCAGTTGTGGACGTTCGTAAATTGCGTTTATAGGCAGAGAAAGGCGCAGTTTACACTAATTTGATAAATACTACGGAAACTTGGGTCTGACAGCGTTCGCAATCTGCGGTTTGTCCATGATGCTGATAACGCTACGTTCGCAAATGTATGTACATCTGGCCCTGACTACTTGGCTCATTCTTGCTATGTTCATTCGAGTATTGCCTTGCTTTTTGACAGGGGCGTTTCTAGACTTTCAGGACAACCTGGGCTTAGCCCGGCTGGACCCGATGTAAATGTAAAGATTAGCTGAGGATTTTTTTATATATACAGTACATAAAAGGTGTTATTGTAGTAGACAACAGACTACATTAGACTGCCCAAATTATTTATTATTGAATTAGGTAAATACACGTTTAAGTGTGAGGTTGCATGTAATGTATCATTAAGCAAATGTTCTGCACCTCCTTCTGTTGATCTCCCTTCTCTCTCCATCACCTGACTGCTTTTTTGTTGTTTGATCTATGCCAGAGATCTACCAAAAAGACAGTAAAATGTTTGATGTTAAAATGGGATTGCACAGAGAGAGAGAGAGAGAGAGAGAGAGAGAGAGAGAGAGAGAGAGAAAACAGCTACCCTCTACAAAATCATGGAATCAGATCAGTGTGTGGCAAACCAACAAAAACATATTACTACATTGCAGGATACAAAGAACTTTTGAGATTGCAATGTTCAGCTCTAATTACAAATGCTTTGCTTATGCATAGGGCATTTGCATACATTTCAGTGGACATTTAAACACATTCCCATGGAACATGTTCATTCCCATGAAACTTGGGTTTTTTAATGCTGTTTTATGTTTATGTCATCAGCTTTGTAATCACTTTGATGGTTAAATGGCTCATTACAGGGTGAATGAAAGCTGTCTCAGCCCCCTCTAGATATTTAATGGTGTATAGTAGTTCTCCCTTACGAAAAATCCTACATTGCAGGCCTACTGTGTATCAAAACTGCAATTTTTTTGCTAGAGTGTAACATCCTCGTCTGCTCCTCAGAACATCAGTACAAATGTTCAACAACGGGGGGAAAGCATTTAGCCCTTCTGGCTAAATTTAGTTATTTAGAGCTGAGTGTAATAAATCTCTCTCTCTCTCTCTCTCTCTCTCTCTCTCTCTCAAAACGAGCACTGAAATGTGTCGTGCCAATTAGCCTGACTAGATGCTTGCAGTTGCCTGCTTAGCCTACTAGCAGGGCTCAAAATTGCACCAGACAAATGCTGGTAAATATTGAAGTTGGTAGATTTCAGACAGAAAATACGGATTACCTATTGAATGGTGGGTGAATTTCGCCACTTCATTTGTCAGTGAAGATATTCAAGATAGTGAATGGTAGATATTCACATTTCAAAAAGTTAAGCCAGCTAGCGATAGGATAGGTAAACAACACTAACAGCTGGCCTTTATGGAGTTGGTCGGACAGGACTAATAGTAGGGGGGCCTATGTGTCTAATTTGGGGGCTTGTGGGATTCGCATGTTAATTTTTGGAGAGTATTATATCTTTGTTCTAGGGGTTCTTAAGAGTAAAAAAAAAAACATTTTTTTGAAGGTTTTGAAGGACCCAAATCAAAGGTCAAATTCAGAAAAGGTCAAATTTGGTTTTGTCCATAAACCTCACATTGCTTTTACATAGTACCAGCTGAAGTCTGTAAGGCCTTCCGAAGCCTATGTAAGTGTGAAGAAAAGAAAGGGTAAAGGATCAGCTAGACAAACAGACAGGTGTGTGTGTGTAAGAGAGAGAATAAGAAAGAGAGACACTACCAGCATGGACGGATTATGAACTTTCACGCTGCGGGGGACATTTTTTAAATTTATTTGATGTGATTTCCTGTATTCTGGTGCATTTTGGGGATGGCCAATACTTTTTTTCAATCAGATTCATAGCCTATGTGTTGATATGATGTGTTGATATTGAGGCAATGATTCCATGCAATGGCTTGGGCCCTCTGACTCCTTTAGCCTCTGGGTTTGGGCCCGGTAGGCCCGTGCAGTAATCCATCCCTGACTACCAGTGACAGTTGGCTGCTGATAGCTGGCAGTGATAGAATTTAGAATATCGAATAACTTGAAGCACATAGTGCTCTGTTCTTCATGGTTGGTGATATTAGTGACCTTCTAGCCTTCTACATTTGAGCAAGCACATTTTCATAGTTCATGGTGGCACAGTCTAGTTTCTGAGGTGTGTCTTTCTGTTAGTCAGGTGATGGCACACATATTCTAAAAGAAACAGATTTTGGGCTATGTATCCAGTGGCAGATATGTGTGGACTGGTGAATGACCCATCACTAGAGACATATTCTTGTTTTTGTCCATGAGAGAGTATGGAGATGGGTATCACAGATCAGCCAACGATTACATTGTTACAGTGCAGTTATTTTACAACAGAACAAAGCAGTTTGGCACAGGAACTGCTACAAATCCACCTGTAACAGTGAGCATCTGCAGCATGCTAAGATTCGCTACTAGAAATCATGTGAAGCAGGCAGGACTCAGTGTCTTCAGAAAAGACGCGGTAGACCATCTTCTGAACCTGCAGCAACACCTGCAACTGCATCAAGTCCATCTAGAGGGACACTTGTTCAGCAGACAAAAGAGTGTCTTCATGAGGTGTCCTCTTTCAATGCAGGCAACCAACCAAGAACTATAAGTAATATTTTGAAGTCAATGACTTTTAACAGGTAGCCAGTGTAAAGATGCTAGGATGGGGGAAATATGTTCATATTTTTTGTGTGTGTGAGCAGCTGCATTTTGTATAAGCTGTAAGCTCTTCAGACAGGTATTATTACAGCCAGCATAATAGCATTGCAATAGTCTATCCTTGAGATGACAAAACATTAATTTCTCGGCATCTGGTAAGGATAAGGACTTCCTTATCTTTGAAATGTTTCTTAAATGGTAAAATTAAGTTTTGGTGATCTGTTTTATGTGATTACTTAGTGCTAGGTCCTGGTCAATTATAACTCCTAGGTTTTTAACATTTGTGGATGAGGTCAGTGGAAGATCACTATATGTAGCCTGTGATGTGGATAGGATATCCCTCATCTTTTTAGAACCTAAAACCATGTCTTCTGTTTTATCTGAGTTCAAAAGCAGGAAATTATTCGTCATCCATGTCTTTATATCTCTTATACATGTCTCAAGTTTGGCTAACAGTGTTAATTCATCAGGTTTTATGGAGAGGTATAGTTATGTATCATCTGCTAAACAACAGGGGCCTCAGTACTGAGCCTTGAGGCGTACATTTACTTGAGTACAGTACTTGAGTACAGTTTTGAGGGATCTGTACTTTACTCGAGTAACATTTTTGGGGAGTACTCATGACTTTACTCAAGTACATTTGAGAGGCAAATATTGTACTCTTTACTCCACTACATTTCTATCCATAACCGTGAGTACCCGTTACTACTTCTAAAAAAAAAAAAGGAAAAATCTCGGAAACCCTCAATTTGTTGTTTCCCTCTCAAACGTGATTGGATTGTGCAGGCACCACTGATTGGGACAGCCTATCAGCAATCACCTTCAGCTTTCCGCCAAAGTCAACTCCATGGTCAGATTTAGATAAGAGACGAAACCATGGACGAAACAATAGATGAGACGCAGCAGGTCCATCCCGGGAATGTGCCAACCTATTTCAATTTTCTGAACAAGTTAATGATAGTTTTCGCTTCAAGTGTTTCAATTACAAAATAGTATTTGACTATATCTGACTATATCTAATTTAATTGTTGTTTTGAACTGGATATGTGATGATTCTGTGAATACTGGATATGGGGCCCCTGTTGTACAATGCCTGCATACCACAAATAGTGCAATCATACAGTACAATCAATGAGAGTATGTGGTTATAAATTCTTTGATGCAAAAGCTAAACCAAGCGAGTGCTGAGTATTTGATGCCTTTCAAATTTTCAAGTCTAAGTAGTATGTAATTGTCTATGGTGTCAAAGGCAGCACTGAGGTCAGGAAGACCAGTATTGATACAAGGCTAGGTTTTTTGAGGGAGGGCTTAATAACGGATGTCTTAAACGATAGCATTGAATTATTTATAATCTAGAGCAAAACATTATCTAGGAAGGGGAGAGCAGTCTTAAGAAGGTGAGTAGAAATAAGGTTTAGTAGACTAGTTGTAGATTTTGATGAGGAAATTGTGGAGGTGAGATCTAATATGTTGTGTATATGTAAATGAATTAAATGTTGTTTGAGGTCTCATCTGTGATTCTGTGATCTTTCAGCAATGGAGTATGTGTATTTGGTGAAACTGATTAGTTATTGATCTCATCTCTAATTGTTTGACATACAATCATAATACTGACATACAATCATACTGTTAAAAATAAGAAAATAACTGTTTTGTGAACTTTATTCAACATGATTTAGGCGAAATGTATGGTGTTAATTATAGTGAAATATACAAATTCACAAAAATAGGGTTAAAACAGGTAAAAAAAATGGAGACATAATTTTGACCGCCACTAGCAAAGCTAGCGAAGCGGTCATATAGGGATTGTCAAAGTTTTTTTTTTTTTTCCCGTCATCTACTTCCTGAATTTTTGGTCAACGATACCCGGGACACCGAACCACCGGGGCACATGAAATTTGGTGGATATGTAGCCCCACTAGACTTTTACGGAAATTTTTCGTTTCGTCCCCGGGCCCCAATCTGAGGATGTCTATCGGACATGCTTGGTTTTTACTGCAGGTACGTTAATCTTATAATATCAATAAGGACCTAGGTAATGTTACCGTTAGCGATGGAGGCCAATTTGATTGATTGCATTTGTAGAAAACTATAAATGCGGTTATACCAAGCAAATTGATAGCAGCACTATAATTGTATTTTTCGACTGTCATTTGTTGCACGTGCTACAAAAATCATTCTGTGCAATGGAAGATTTACCAACGTTACACCGGTCTGATACAGTTTTGCCTATACATGCGTGAGACTGAGACGCCTGTTTATTTTGTTTTAAGTGCGTGCAGGGTGTGAGAGGGGAATCGATGTGCTTTGATTCCAGCTTGGTAGTTGTAGTCTGTGAAATTAAAAAGCACGTGTGTGTGAAGTATCCAAACAATGACACCTTCATTTCATTATGGCTGCTTTAGCAACACACCTTAATCTACTGTGTAGTGGGTCCCATTTAGAAGTGGCTACTTCATTTGCGCTCTCCTTGACTCATGGAGCTGTGTGAATTTTATTACAACTTTTCGCCACGATATGGCAGTTTAAGTCCGCTTGATACTGTAAGGCGTAAGCCATTGGTTTCCAAAGGAGATTTTATTTGTGTCGCCAGCATAGCCTATTGACAATTTATGTTGTAAATAGGCCTATACCTTATAAGCCTACCTGTAGCTTAGGGAAGCTAACAGCTTTCTATTAGGATCTAGTTTGTTAGTTACAGTTTTGTCATAACTCCCTGATGTATTTTTGCATTTAGATTGGATATCTCAATCGGAAAAATAGACAATATCGGGTGCCTATGGACTAGGCTGGGTGAACCGAGCCTGATCTGCCCGCTATTTATTTTTTGATTTCTTAAAAGATTGAGCTTGGTCTGGTGAAAGCCAGACTAGCCATGGACCTCAGTTACACAATGCAAGGGAACATGAATCAGCCTATATTTGCACGAACAATAACGGACAACAGCTCTTCAACTTTGGCCCGTTAAAATGTGTATGAACATCAAGGCCCATTTGGACATGTCAGTTATTTGCACCACTGGTTAGATGTAAAACAGCATTTTGTTTCAGACTACTGTTACTTAATTTGTGCATTGACAATAAAGTATTACATGAACTAAAGATGACTAAAATCTTATGTAGAAGAAGAAACATTCACAAAAAAATGACCTTTGTTTTTGATAGCTGTTGAAAACGGCATGAAACTGACAGAGATGTTTTTGTTTATTTATAAATAAATAAATAAATAAATAAAATTAGGCTGATACCTTTTGCTTTTCCCAAATACAATGTAGCCTACAGGTGTAAGTGACCTTTCATCAATCCAGTTGCAATGGATGAACTGTGATGAACTGCCCTACTTGTGATTGTTTAGAGATTTTAAAGGTTTAACAATGCTACATCTTCTTTGGCTATTCTACAATCTATTCACCTTTTCAGCACCAGTAGGCTACTTTCTGTGCAGCCGCACACACACACTCAGGCATGCCAAACAAGCATACACAAAAGTTTCAAGAGTGGGGGATGGAGTAAAATATGGAGACAAATTGAACTACATCTAGTTTTTCTCCATGTTCAATGACCTCTAAAGACAGTCCAACCACTCTCCAAAAATTAACATTTCAATCCCACAGAAACCACATAGGCCCCCTGACTATAAGCTTATATTTCAGTTTGCAAACATGAATTCTTAGCCTTTCGTTTGAAAAAGCCAAGCAGTTTCAATGGTTTTTTGCTGGCCATGTCACGTACTGCAACCTATGACGCTGCACCACCCAGTGAGTTGACAGCAGTAACGTTAGTTGAGAGCACAGATCCACTGATCTCAGACCACTCCGCAATAGTGATGGGACAACCGACTCTTACACGCAAGACGGTCGTTGGTTGGCCTACCGAGTTAATAGATTCGGTCACCGGTTCGCGCGACGGGGGGGGGGTTATATCGCGCGTTACTTCCCCCGCCATATCGCTCCAAGACATGTAGCCTCAAGCTGCAAATGTCATGCTCTCCATGTCGCTGAAATTAGCTGACATACACACTCATATTGACCTACACTAGACTCAAGCACTGCCCATGGTTAGCCTACATTCGGTCTTGTTCAGTAGTCAGCTGTGCGCGCGGTTTCCTCGTGAGCCTACCAATAGCCTATTCACTTCTAACATTTAACTTAACTACCAAGATAACATAGCCTATGTCATATAATATTTCCCCCCTTTGTAATTTAGGATATGAATTTCAATGAACAATTCCAAGATGCACGAAACATAAAGGCTTTCAACTTACCAAGAACCTAGACACCCGTTTGATTACTCATGCATTAGCACGGTTACGGTCTCTAACCTGTTGTACAGTCCTCGTGACAGCCTACCAACAAACATCTCATTTAACAACTACCAAGATAACATGACGTGTATTTGTATTTTATATCCATCGGTAATGTAGCCTATGAACCTCTATGTAGGCTACATAATCACCTAAGATGCACGAGAAATAAATAGGTTTCTGCGATCGGTTGATAACTCAAACTTGCGATAACACCCGTTTGATTACGGAGCTGAAGTTGGCCGCACATTCAGAATGCGGTGTAGTCAAGTTTCCGTTCCACCTTAAATATTGCAATTTTCTACCGACAGGGGGCAGTGCTGACTGCAAATACGCGATGACACTGGCATTTGCCTAGTAGCAGACGAACATAGGCTACTCCTCACAGACGAATAAAAGCCTTTTTTTCTGGTGACTCCATTGTCGACCAATCTTTAAGTAAATGATACATGCTTTCTGTCAAATAAATCGGTTCATATTGCACTTGTTTTGGGGGGGCTTTTCTGTTTCTTCTTTACATGAGCTATATTTCATATTTTACAATTTATGCACTAGATTTGATACCCATTGCTCACACATGATTTGCCGTGAGATATTACACCACATCCCGATACAACAGTCTCTGAGCTTTCATTTGACACCATGTATGGCCAATTTCGTCGTGAAAATTCACCCTTTTATTACAATTGAAATTCCATGAGCTGTTTTTCATATTCCACAATGTATGCACTAGACTTGATACCTATTGCCCACACAACATTTGCCGTGAAATATTACACCACATCCCGATACTACCGTCTCACAGCGTTCATATGACACCCAGCATGCCAAACTTCGTCGTGGAAAATTGCCATTTTTGTTACATTTAAATTACATGAACTATATTTCATATTCCACAGTATATGCACTAGATTTGATACCTATGGTCCATACATCATTTGCCGTGAAATATTACACCACATCCCGAGACTACAGTCTCTGAGCTTTCATATGACACCTTGCATGCCAAATTCCATCGTGGAAAATGGCCATTTTCCTTACATTTAAGTTACATGAGCTATATTTCATATTTTACAATTTATGCACTAGATTTGATACCCATTGCCCACACATCATTTGCCGTGAAAAATTACACCACATCCCGATACTACAGTCTCTGAGCTTTCATTTGACACCATGCATGGCCAATTTCGTAGTGGAAAATGGGCCTATTTCATAGATTTAATTTACATGAGCTATATTTCATATTCCACAATTTATGCACTAGATTTGATACCTATTGCTCACACATCATTTGCCGTGAGATATTACACCACATCCCGATACTACAGTCTCTGAGCTTTCATTTGACACCATGCATGGCCAATTTTGTCGTGGAAATTTACCCTTTTATTACAATTGAAATTACATGAGCTGTTTTTCATATTCCACAATGTATGCACTGGACTTGATACCTATTGCCCACACAACATTTGCCGTAAAATATTACACCACATCCCGATACTACCGTCTCACAGCGTTCATATGACACCCTGCATGCCAAACTTCGTCGTGGAAAATGGCCATTTTTCTTACATTTTAATTAAATGAACTATATTTCATATTCCACAGTATATGCACTAGATTTGATACCTATGGCCCATACATCATTTGCCGTGAAATATTACACCACATCCCGAAACTACAGTCTCTGAGCTTTCATATGACACCTTGCATGCCAAATTCCATCGTGGAAAATGGCCATTTTCCTTACATTTAAGTTACATGAGCTATATTTCATATTTTACAATTTATGCACTAGATTTGATACCCATTGCCCACACATCATTTGCCGTGAAAAATTACACCACATCCCGATACTACAGTCTCTGAGCTTTCATTTGACACCATGCATGGCCAATTTCGTAGTGGAAAATGGGCCTATTTCATAGATTTAATTTACATGAGCTATATTTCATATTCCACAATTTATGCACTAGATTTGATACCTATTGCTCACACATCATTTGCCGTGAGATATTACACCACATCCCGATACTACAGTCTCTGAGCTTTCATTTGACACCATGCATGGCCAATTTCGTAGTGGAAAATGGGCCTATTTCATAGATTTAATTTACATGAGCTATATTTCATATTCCACAATTTATGCACTAGATTTGATACCTATTGCTCACACATCATTTGCCGTGAGATATTACACCACATCCCGATACTACAGTCTCTGAGCTTTCATTTGACACCATGCATGGCCAATTTTGTCGTGGAAATTTACCCTTTTATTACAATTGAAACTACATGAGCTGTTTTTCATATTCCACAAATATATGCACTAGATTTGATGCCTATTGCCCAAATATCATTTGCCGTAAAATATTACACCACATCCCGATACTACCGTCTCACAGCGTTCATATGACACCAAGCATGCCAAACTTCGTCGTGGAAAATGGCCATTTTTCTTACATTTAAATTACATGAACTATATTTCATATTCCACAGTATATGCACTAGATTTGATACCTATGGTCCATACATCATTTGCCGTGAAATATTACACCACATCCCAAAACTACAGTCTCTGTGCTTTCATATGACACCTTGCATGCCAAATTCCATCGTGGAAAATGGCCCTTTTTCATAGATTTAATTTACATGAGCCATATTTCATATTTTACAATTTATGCACTAGATTTGATACCTATGGCCCATACATCATTTGCCGTGAAATATTACACCACATCCCGATACTACAGTCTCTGAGCTTTCATTTGACACCATGCATGGCCAATTTCGTCGTGGAAAATGGGCATATTTCATAGATTTAATTTACATGAGCTATATTTCATATTCCACAGTTTATGCACTAGATTTGATACCTATTGCCCACACATCATTTGCCGTGAAATATTACACCACATCCCGATACTACAGTCTCTGAGCTTTCATATGACACCCTGCATGCCAACTTTCGTTGTGGAAAATGGCCATATTTTATAGATTTACTTATTTCATATTTTACCATTTGTGCACTTGATTTGATGCCTATTACCCAAACATCATTTGCCGTAAAATATTACACCACATCCCGAAACTACAGTCTCTGAGCTTTCATGTGACACCCTGCATGCCAACTTTCGTCGTGGAAAATGGCCATATTTTATAGATTTACTTATTTCATATTTTACCATTTGTGCACTTGATTTGATGCCTATTACCCAAACATCATTTGCCGTAAAATATTACACCACATCCCGAAACTACAGTCTCTGAGCTTTCATATGACACCCTGCATGCCAACTTTCGTCGTGGAAAATGGCCATATTTTATAGATTTACTTATTTCATATTTTACCATTTGTGCACTTGATTTGATGCCTATTGCCCAAACATCATTTGCCGTAAAATATTACGCCACATCCCGAAACTACAGTCTCTGAGCTTTCATATGACACCTTGCATGCCAAATTCCATCGTGGAAAATGGCCATTTTCCTTACATTTAAGTTACATGAGCTATATTTCAGAAAAAAAGAATAACTGCACAATGGATGTAATTACACGCTCCTCGTGATCATTGTCAGATTTCAACAGTTATGACTGACAGTAGAAGTGTGAAATAAGAGAGCAATTCTCATTTATGCTATACATGAGCACACATAGAATTTGTGAGATTTTTTAAGTAGTGCAAAGTGTGTTAAATCTGGATGTGCTGTATGTCACGCCAAATAGGGATCAAATCTGCATAAATCGTAAAACATGAAATATAGCTCATAGAATTTCAATTGTAATGAAATGGGGATTTTCCATGACAAAATTGGCCATGCATGGTGGCAAATGAAAGCTGAGAGACTGTAGTATCGGGATATGGTGTAATTGATGTATGGGCAATAGGTATCAAATCTAGTGAATAAATTGTAAAATATGAAATATAGCTCATATAAATTACATGTATGAAAAATGGCCATTTTCCACAATAGTACAGTACGCTGTGTTTGGAAAATAGGGTCCCGCTGGATTTTCATGTAAAAATTGTTTTTTTTGCATATTTTGCTAATATAGAGTCTAAGGAACAAGATTTTTTTTGTCTTCAAATTTTCACGATCCATCTTTAGTGTTTTTTCCTGTATGTTTTAAAATAAGCGATTATATCTAGTCCGAAAAGTGATTTTCACATTTTCTTCTAATTTTTTGACAATTAATTCCACTTTTTGCACACAAAACCCCCAGATAATGTAGAAAGGTTGTTGGTTCTAAAACAATATCCATAGTTTTCAAACTTTGAGTGTCTGAAAAGTGTATAAACACCTCCACCCTTTTTGCCCATGTCAAAAACGATTTCTTAATCTTTGCTTTTCTTGATGCTTTCCTTGACCTGCCATGTCATTCTATTGTCTACCTTAAGAGAAATTTGTCTTGGAAATAATCTATAATAGTACAAATAGGCAACACAGTACACCACTAGGGGTCATAGGCATGGGTAGTTGAGTAACAGTAGGCAAAATTAAGAAACAAAAGAATATAAGGTACAAACAAACAGACAAACCACAGATGGCCCTCTCACAGCCTGAACTAATACAAAAAACAAATAACTCAAGGGAAAACATTGCTCAGACACTAAACCATGTGCATTTGCTCTCTTTAAAAGCAACGGGTTATCCACAGCCAACAGGCCGGGCGTTTGAGAGAAGCAATGAAGTCTTAGAATTAAGAATAAAGCCATGTTCTTCCAACAACAACAACCACAAACACCCATGCGGCAAAAATATCAAATGACCGGCTGTGTTCTCCCAGAGAGGAAGCTACGTATATGATCACCACCCACGGGTGGGCGTGTGCGCCAGCGCTGCAGGTCAGCCTTTCTGCATACAGTACACACCTGGCTTTAAAGTTCACCATCCTTGTAGCATACCTATCTGCCAAGGCCTGAAGGGGACGGGGAGAATATTTACTTCTGCTAAATACTCATGTGAAACAGACTGTGGGAGGTGGAAGGGGATTGAATGCGGTCCGGCATTATTATGAGTGGAACGTCTTAAGGGGGCCCTTTTCCCCATACAGCCTGATCTTATAGTGTGTGCCAATTCCATCAAGACACTCCACAATTTAATACTTGGTAGACACCCATGTATCCTGGATTTTGTGGCGACCGTGAAAATGGTTCTTGCAAAAGAGTTTACATGTACATTATATTTAGCAGACACTACTTGACCAAAGTCACTTACATACTGTATGTCAGCTATATTACAAGGGATCACATTGTCCCCAGAGCAACTTGGGGTTAAGTGCCTTGCTCAAGGGCACAACAGTGAAAGCCGGGAATTGAACAGACAACTTTCAGGCTACTGCACGCTAGCCTAGCTCCTTAACCACTACACTACCACTGCCCACTTGAAAGACTAGAGTGCCAGGTGGTAATATGGGTACAGTGTCAGGACCGCACACTGCAATCTCCCAGAAGAACTACATTTATTGAGCTAAAAACATAACGCAACATTTCGACCCACCAGGGTCTTTATCAGGCCTGATGATGACCCTGGTGGGTCGAAACGAGCTGAGGGAGCAACTGGGGCCATTTACACTTCTTTTCAGGGGGTAAGGTCCTGACCAAGTCATGAAGTGTCCTGTTGAAACGTTCACATTGACCATTCCCCTCTGGAGGATAAGTGGCGGTTCTAATCTTTGTTATGATGTAGGTGTCACACAGGTGCTTCAACAGCTCCCCCTCAAAGCTGCGCCCCTGATCAGAGTGGATTCTCCTTGGCACGCCATACACATAGAACCATCTCTCAGTTAGAATCTTAGATACGGTGGAAGCTCTCTGATCAGGGGTGGGAAAGGCCTGGGTAAGCTTTGAGAAAACATTTGTGATAACCAGAACATTATTCTTGTCCTATGCTCAATCCAAGAGAGTAAAGTCAATGGAGATTATCTACAAAGGCTTAGTGGCTAACATATTTCCCAATAAATGGGTTGTCTTGCTTTAGCAAGCACAGTGCTCACACTCAGAACACCACTTTTGCACCTCATGCCACATCTGGGGCCAGTAGCACCTCTGTCATATCAAATCTGTGGTCCTGTCCACCCCCAGATGGCCGTAGTTGTTGTGTAGGCTAGTGAGCACTTCGACTCGCAACACCTTTGGCAGTAAAAGCTGCAGCACTGGATCCCTAGAAGGAGGAGCCTAGATCGCTCGGTACAAGGTCCCACCCACTTCCTGTATCTGGGACCACTGCTTTATCAACTGCGGACTTCCCTTGGTTCACTCCACTTGTCTTAACGGGTATGTGGTCGTCCCGGTCACCAAAACCACAGGTATCTGGAAATACAGGGATCAGTCCCTTGCAGGACTTTCAGGTCTCTTTTGGTTCGACCAGGGATGGTGTCCACCATACAAGATTCTGTCATCCAAGAGTCTTGGATAGGTGCACTCGAGGCTTGCATGTTGGCTATGGCAAGCGGCAGGGGAACGTCCAGGCCGTGTGACACAGATCGCAAAGTGTTAGTGGGGCTTCTGGGAAGCCTAGAAAGGGTATCGCCATTGCAATTAGCTGTCCCAGGATGATATTTGATGAAATAAAGAGGGCAAGCTGAGAAACCCAGCAATAATCCAGAGTGCCCAGTTTCGCTGACTGCAGGTATTGGAGGGGATTGTTGTCAGTGTACATGGTGAACGTGTTGCCCAGGAGATACTTGCCATTTTTTTCTGTGATTGCCCACTTGACTGCAAGGAGTTTGAGTTTCATGGCACTATAATTTGACATGTTCCTCTCACTTGGCCGCAAGCCCCGGCTAGCAAAGGCTATTGGTCGCTGTAACCCATCCTTCTCCTGTGACAGAACTGCCTCCAATCCATGCAGCCGTCTCTAAGATAAAGGGACGACTGAAATCGGCATAACCTAGGACTGAACAAGCCATTCTTTTCAGGCTCTGAATCCAGAAAAAGTTCTGAAGGCAAACCTGAACGTCACTTCATTCAATGTTAACTATCCAATATTCAGATGTCTGTAATTGAAATGTATGCAAATTAGCGCATAATTAATGATATATTGTTAATTGTTATTACATGCATAAACATATATTTTCAGAAAACTTGTAATGCAAAAAAATATTGTCTCTACATAAATAATCAACTAGTAAAGTTTCATAAGAATATCAAAGAGTTACATTTTTTACCCTATTCACCCATTCTATGTTGCCTATGGAGGCCAGTTTTAGGCCGCAAATGCTAATTAGCAGGTTTAAAACTAAAAAATCAGCTAAGTAAATATGATATTCAGAATCAGCACCCAAAAATTAGGCAGAATACCCTCTTTGCCAGTGTTTTCTCACATTTGACCCCCAAGTGATAGTAGTCCCAGTCTTAATTATGCATTATATAAATGATGATGTCATCTAAGTGTGAAAATGGATCGTGAAAATTTGAAGACAAAAAAAATCTTGTTCCTTAGACTCTATACTAGCAAAATATGCAAAAAAATCAATTTTTACAAGAAAATCCAGCGGAATTACACAAGACACCGTACTACAATAGAATTTGGCATGCAGGGTGTCATATGAAAGCTCAAAGACTGTATCGGGATGAGGTGTAATATTTCAGGGCAAATGATGTGTGGGCAATAGGTATTAAGTATGGTAAAATATGAAATATAGCTCATGTAAATTAAATCTATGAAATATGTCCATTTTCCACAACGAAATTGGCCATGCATGGTGTCATATAAAAGCTCAGAGACTGCAGTATCGGGATGTGGTGCACTGTAACAAGATTCCGTGATTTTCACAGCATCACTGCTGTTTTTGGGGAAAATGTGTACTGTATTTGTGAATACAGTATGTTGCTGTGGTTTCGCTATGAATTATGGTCAAAAATGGTCAAACTACAGTAATAAAAATTTGCTGCGAATCATAACACAGTAATAAATCTGACTCCTCCCTCACTTGTCAGCTTTTTGAAAATTTTGAAAAAACATGGCGGAAAATCAGTTGGGGTTTTCTGTTTTCTTTTTGCACATAAATACAAAGTTAAGCTCCCAGATAGCAAGGTGACATTGATATTATGTTGATTTTCCATCTAAATCATTATTTTGAAAAGATATTGAAAAGTCATGGATTTATGGTTTACTGGGAAATTTTGACGTGGTGATTGAAACGTGCACCGCGCGACGACGTTTGAACTGTCGGGCGGGAGATCATTTTTGAGCAACAGTTCAGTCAGTCAGACCAACGGTGTTCAGCACTCTGACAAGTTCGCAGCTCCACCTTAATGGTAAGCAAGCATTTATTTATGTAACGTTAATGTTTCATTGTGAAAGTGTACTACATTAAATTCGGGCATGTGTACAGTCTATGTACGTTGTACTGTCTAACTTACAACTCATCCATGCTTGTTGGATCAACTAAGTAAGTAGCAGCTAACGTTAGGCTAGCTATCATAGTTGCTGTTGCTGTGACGGTGGCATTAATGTTAATGTTTTATGTTACGTTAACGTTATGGCAGTCTCATTTATATTAGGCCTACCTTAGTTCTCAGTAAGTTACAGTTTATTATATTCATATCATTTATATAAAACATTCACTAGTAGTGCTAGGCCTAGCTGCTAGTATGTTACTGTCACAAATGTTAGGCTGAAGATGATGTGCTGCTGGTTAACGTTAACGTGGAGGTTTAGCTGACTTATGTAACGTTAACTCCCCGTAATCATGTACGGTTTTGTGAGTTTAATAGGCGAACTTTAGCAATATTGATATAAGTTAACTTTAAGTCACATCTGACTATCATTAACCGTTGTTCAGACGAACAGCGCGAATGGCTGTTGCTGCAAGCAAACATCATCAATGAGCTCACCCAGCTGGCTAACGTTAAATATACCTTGCGAAACTGAGTTATGCTAACACCTTCTTCAGCCTGGCATTTTGACAGTAAACTCAAAAAACATACAGTATATATATATAAATGATTATTCTAAAGTTTCACTTGTAAGTACCCTTGAGTTTCAGTTGAACATTGTTATCTAACACTATTTATCTTTTCTTCTTCTATTTCTGCTAGGTGCTGCTTCACTCTGCTACTGGTGGTGGATCAGGCTGACTGCAACCGTTGGTCTAACGTTAGGATGCAGCACACGAGAATTTCTAAACGGAAAAAAGTGAATAAATGTACTTGCTTTTCAAACTGATAACAAGTTGTCAATGGTTATTTATGCAAGTTTGTGTAGCCTAAACCATACCTAGGCCTAGCCAAATTTATCCTGGCTGTAGATAAAGCAGGATATGAATTTCCCAAAATGACTGTATATAATATTACAGCACTGGTATTACTACTGTACTTAGTTACAGTATGATCCATAAGTACTGTGATTAAAAATACGGTAGACAATTCAATGCTGTATACATTACAGCACTGGTAGTACTACTGTAGTTTGCATTTACAGTATCAGGCATAGGTACTGTGATTTCATATACAGTAGGTGTACTGTAGAGTGAAATACAGCAACTTGCTGGTTATTTGCTGCCAGCAAGTTGCTGTAAATTTTACGTTAAACTTTTTACAGTGTGTAATATTTCACGGCAAATTATGTTTGGGCCATAGGTATCAAATCTAGTGCATAAATTGTGGAATATGAAATATAGCTCATGTAAATTAAATCTATGAAAAAGGGCCATTTTCCACGATGGAATTTGGCATGCAGGGTGTAGGAACGCTGTGAGACATTAGTATCGGGATAGGGTGTAATGTTTCACGGCAAATGATGTGTGGGCAATAGGCATCAAATCATTTGTCAAATATGAAATATAGCTCATGTAACTTAAATGTAAGGAAAATGGCCATTTTCCACGACGAAATTTGGCATGCAGGGTGTCATAGGAACGCTGTGAGATGGTAGTATCGGGATGTGGTGTAGCCTAATATTTTACGGCAAATGATGTTTGGGCAATAGGCATCATATCTAGTGCATACATTTGTGGAATATGAAAAACAGCTCATGTAATTTCAATTGTAATAAAAGGGTGAATTTCCACGACGAAATTGGCCATGCATGGTGTCAAATGAAAGCTCAGAGACTGTAGTTTCGGGATGTGGTGTAATATTTCACGGCAAATGATGTATGGGCCATAGGTATCAAATCTAGTGCATATACTGTGGAATATGAAATATAGTTCATGTAATTAAAATGTAAGAAAAATGGCCATTTTCCACGACGAAGTTTGGCATGCAGGGTGGCATATGAACGCTGTGAGACGGTAGTATCGGGATGTGGTGTAATATTTTACGGCAAATGTTGTGTGGGCAATAGGTATCAAGTCCAGTGCATACATTGTGGAATATGAAAAACAGCTCATGTAATTTCAATTGTAATAAAAGGGTGAATTTCCACGACGAAATTGGCCATGCATTGTGTCAAATGAAAGCTCAGAGACTGTAGTTTCGGGATGTGGTGTAATATTTCACGGCAAATGATGTGTGGGCAATAGGCATCAAATCAAGTGCACAAATGGTAATATATGAAATATAGCTCATGTAAAGTAAATCTATAAAATATGGCCATTTTCCACAACGAAATTTGGCATGCAGGGTGTCATATGAAAGCTCAGAGACTGTAGTATCGGGATGTGGTGTAATATTTCACGGCAAATGATGTGTGGGCAATAGGTATCAAATCTAGTGCATAAATTGTGGAATATGAAATATAGCTCATGTAACTTAAATGTAAGGAAAATGCCCATTTTCCACGATGGAATTTGGCTTGCAAGGTGTCATATGAAAGCTCAGAGACTGTAGTTTCGGGATGTGGTGTAATATTTCACGGCAAATGATGTATGGGCCATAGGTATCAAATCTAGTGCATATACTGTGGAATATGAAATATAGTTCATGTAATTAAAATGTAAGAAAAATGGCCATTTTCCACGACGAAGTTTGGCATGCAGGGTGTCATATGAACGCTGTGAGACGGTAGTATCGGGATGTGGTGTAATATTTTACGGCAAATGTTGTGTGGGCAATAGGTATCAAGTCCAGTGCATACATTGTGGAATATGAAAAACAGCTCATGTAATTTCAATTGTAATAAAAGGGTAAATTTCCACGACGAAATTGGCCATGCATTGTGTCAAATGAAAGCTCAGAGACTGTAGTTTCGGGATGTGGTGTAATATTTCACGGCAAATGATGTGTGGGCAATAGGCATCAAATCAAGTGCACAAATGGTAATATATGAAATATAGCTCATGTAAAGTAAATCTATAAAATATGGCCATTTTCCACAACGAAATTTGGCATGCAGGGTGTCATATGAAAGCTCAGAGACTGCAGTATCGAGATGTGGTGTAATATTTCACGGCAAATGATGTATGGGCTATAGGTATCAAATCTAGTGCATCAATTGTGGAATATGAAATATAGCTCATGTAAATTAAATCTATGAAATATGGCCATTTTCCACAACGAAATTGGCCATGCATGGTGTCAAATGAAAGCACAGAGACTGTAGTTTCGGGATGTGGTGTAATATTTCACGGCAAATGATGTATGGACCATAGGTATCATATCTAGTGCATATACTGTGGAATATGAAATATAGTCATTTAAATGTAAAAAAATGGGCATTTTCCACGACGAAATTTGGCATGCTGGGTGTCATATGAACGCTGTGAGACGGTAGTATCGGGATGTGGTGTAATATCTCACGGCAAATCATGTGTGAGCAATGGGTATCAAATCTAGTGCATAAATTGTAAAATATGAAATATAGCTCATGTAAAGAAAGAATAGAAAAGCCCCCCCAAAACAAGTGCAATATGAACCGATTTATTTGACAGAAAGCATGTTGTATCATTTACTTAAAGATTGGTCGACAATGGAGTCACCAGAAAAAAGGCTTTTATTCGTCTGTGAGGAGTAGCCTATGTTCGTCTGCTACTAGGCAAATGCCAGTGTCATCGCGTATTTGCAGTCAGCGCTGCCCCCTGTCGGTAGAAAATTGTAATATTTAAGGTGGAATCGAAACTTAACTACACCGCATTCTGAATGTGCGGCCAACTTCAGCTTCGTTCGATAATGTGTGAATTGCCATGAATAAATAATCTAGGCTACGATGCACTAGGGCTGGTATGAATCAAACTTGCCGAGAACCAGATAAAGGGTACAGTGGTTGTTGCACGGTTACATTCGGTCTCATTCTGTGTCCTTCACTTCTAAGCATTTATTTAACATGACTAGGCTACTAAGATAACATTAGGCCTATGTGTATTTGTAGGTATGTGATATAATACTTTCCCATCGATAAAATGTCCATGAACATAAGCATCTAGTTTGCACTAGAAAGGCTTATGTGATTGCTTGATTACAACTAGTCTTGCCGAGAACTGTTTGACTCGTGTGGCAGCCACGGTTACGAGGCCCGGAGAACCTAGCGAACTGTTTGACTCGTTTGACAGCCACGGTTAAGAGGCCCAGAGCCATACAGGCTCATCATAGTTTGACTGATTATACTACCACTCCAGTAGAGGCGCTAATACGCGATACGATGAAAGAGTAGCGACGAGAACACTCGAGCACAGCCAATCAAGCCAGTGTTGCTCTGTATGTGAAAATGGATGTTAGGAACACTGAGTCGGTTTTTGACGTTTGGCACTCGATTCTCCCGGCTCAGTGACACGAACCGGGTTATTTAACCGACACTTCGGTCAGTTCGTCAACACTACTCCGCAAAGCGACCCTCTGCCGCTCTCCACCCACCCCCAGCCCCGCCCCGCCCGTTCTGCTTCTCCTTGTCAGAGTTTAGTGTTCGGGATTCCTTGTTCTAACAGGCTACGAGGGATAGAATGCACAACGAAAAAAAAAAGTTAAATTAACATTTTTTTGGCTACCCGGGCTGAGCTCAATTTACCCCAGGCTGAAGCCCCGGTAAAATCGGCTGGCGACGCCCCTGCTTTTTGATAAGCTAGGCTATTATAATCTTCACAGACTCTTAAAAATCAGTAGGCTACAGTGATAAATGGAGTAAGCAGGTACCCTGTTATCCCAGCGTCATAGGTTCGATTTTCTTATGATGTGAGATTTTCCTCTTCCTTCTCTCGCTACCTGCAGGTGAACTAGTGTGACCGTAGATCAAATTGTTTTTGACTGATGTTTGTCTCTCGATGTAGAATAACTATATGGATAAATATTTATGGTGAAAACCTATTGTTGTGTCTCGTAGGCCTACTCAGAATTGAAAAGGAGAGATAGGATGAGAACTCCGGTCGTGCGCGCAGAGTGCTGACGCGCTGCCATTAAACCACGAGATAGTGAACAAAGTTTGCGATATACCTTGTAATTCGTGTAGGCTATATATTTTTTCCAACATAGATATTTAACATAAATTATGGCTCATATTGGTCGGCTTAAGTTAACTGTTTTATGCTTGCAATGGATTTAGGTTTTTGCTGATGGCAATGACAATGCCAGCATTAATCACTCGGTTTAAATTAGAAAAATGTTGACATAGGCTGTGACAGAACATTTCTAGGGGGTGGGGTATTACACGTTGCCACTGTTTCCACCAATGATATCTATCGCTGCATCATCAACAACCTTGTTGGAACTACGGTGTTCGAACGGCGGAGGTAGCGAATTGCGACACAGGTACGATGCTTTCTGGAAACAGGTGTAACCTAGCGTTCATGGGCTTCGGAAAAACCTTTCTCCGAGTGAAAACATCATCATTCCGCGTCATTCACGTCACTTAATGTGTGAGTCAGAGGTCGGAAACTGGGGCTAGATTTTGCTAACAGAGTTGCCCAGTTAGGCGCTCGTCATCACTTTTGTCGTCACGTTGTAGTTCGTTTCTAGCCCATGTGGCCCTTCATGTCCAACAGTTTTAATGTGAACTTGGGAATTTGCCCATTTTATCACTTGAAAGCTGCATATCTTTCTTTCACGAGCATCTTACACTATATTTTAAGCAAATACAGTTGTTTGTTTAGGATTAGTGAGTGTATGTTTTAACCTTTGTTGTGGCATCCGTGTTTGTCACACATTCCGATGGCAAAGCACATGAACACTTGCTGTCGGAAAAACAAAGTAGCCATGGGGGCGGTCCTTGTCATTCCGAGGTGCTCTGAATGCACCATTCCAATGTCGTTGTTTGGTCGCAAGTTGCGTCATACCATGGTTGTTGAGCAACGTTGTTGCTAACTTTTCTAGAAACGACCCCCAGTATGTACACATTTTGAATTCTTTATTATAACAAGGGAAAACACACTGATAAAACATAGTAATATTTTATTAATGAGGAAAAGGATATTTGATGAAGTAATGTTGAAAACATACTTAATACTGATAAATTAAGTGTTTGTTAATGCTTAACTAATACTTAACTAATGCTTAATTGTGTAGGGGAGACCGGGGCTGGTTGGAACAGGGGCAGGTTGAAACACTGTTAATATCCAGGCTACTAGAGGGAGCTGCAACAAAATTCCAACACTAAACTGACGGCCTTATTGAGTAGCGTAAACTCACGTATGTAACTGGTCTCCAGGTCATTAACCCTTTAGGTGAGAACAACTTTTTAATTTTGTAGTGTCAAAACTTAGAATATGCACCTCCCACTAAATACATCCTAGAAGGGTAATAGTTAGGGATATAAAAAAAATATTGATTATAATTGATTGCTAGGGGACTCATCTATAATTTAAAATGAAGTTTGAAAACCTGAGGTGACTGATATTAGCAGGCTAACAGCATTTGTGCAAAAAGGTTTGACCTAATGTGGGCGGGGCAGGTTGGCACACTGATTTTGGGGTTGGTTGGCACATACATTCCCTATGGCTATTTTGTGACAAATCTATAAACTTTGTATTTTATGCATAAAAACATCATCAATCTTTATTTTAACATTGTTATTGTAATTACTGAACATAGTTTTACATTTGGAAGCATTTCAGACATTTTTAAACATTTGAAGTTAAAAAAAATCGGTAGGGACCAAATTGGTCTTGACGGTGGGCCCTACTGAAGAAAAACACACAGGAAAGACATCAGCAAAGCCCTACAGGCAGTGATATAGATGAGCACTTCAAACAAAACCAAAAGGAGTACTGCAAAGGACTATAACATATGTGTTCCAACCAACCCCGACTACGTGTGCCAACCAACCCCGTGCATGGGGCAGGTTGGCACACGTGCACAACACCACTTTAATCATATATAACTCAAAACAAGGGATCATTTGTTGACATTGAAAATATACATTTTGTAGCTGAGATCCCAAGCTTTCAGTTAATCACAATTTGACCATTTCAACGCATTGTAAGACGGAGAAATATAACCGAGAGTGAAAAGTGTTCCAACCAGCCCCGGTCTCCCCTACCCTTATTGTAAAGTGTTACCATTTTATTATATTATATATAAGAATAAATATGCTCTTTTGGGCTGTTAGTCTTTTAATATAACATAAATACACCATAAAACAAAGAATAGAACCAACAATTCATAGCTTGTCTATGCTTTTCCAGTGTTTCTCTCCATACATATAATTTCAGTAGTTCTAAATCAAACATAGTAGTAGTAGTAGTAGTATACCTTTATTTAATTACATCCGTGTAATGTCTATATTTCTTTAAAAGTGTAGCCAGTTGGACAACAACCCGAGTAGACATTTAACAGCTAAAGTAAAGTCTAATTGCAGAAAATTTCCCCACAGTCACAAATTAATAAAATATACTCTGTAGTAAAGAAAGAGGAAGACATGTTAAAATACATAATAATATGAACTAGATAAAAAGAAAATGTATTAAAAATAGGTAACCTAAAATAAAAATAAACAAGATATGAAGATAAATAAAATAATAGGGTTAATAAAATGAGTAAGATGGATGAAATAAACAAATGAGTAAAGTGAATGAGATAAAAATAAGATAAAATAAATATAAAATAGTGATAAAACACAATAAAACAAATAGGATTTGATTAAAACAGTTGCAAGATGGGAATTAAAGATTTGTGATTTGTGGTAAATCAATATCTATAATCAACTCGAACAGTGCTGGCTCTGCTGTTGTGCTGGCAATCAGCCAATGTTTGCCAATTGCCAAGTATAAATCCTTTGCTGCCGCACACTGCAAACTGCCTTTATTTCCATTCAGATTGTCCCACTGAAAATGACATTCAGTATAATTCAGGTATTCATTTATATTTTTCTCAAAATTATGGACAGTTTGGAGCTGGAGGGGGGGGGGGAAATAAAGCACATAATATTGTTAAAATACTTTAACATTAAACATAACTCAAAACATTAAAGGTATGGGCCCTGATGCTTAAATGCGAGCAAGTAAAGAGTAAGGTCAGTCAGTGAGCAAAGTGTCTTGCATATGAAATGAAGCTGTGTGGTTTGTGAGTGTTGCGTTGATCCACTATAGTGGTTATGGTTATAGTGGTTGGTTTTGGTATGTGGTTGTGGTGCAGATCACTGGTTGAAAACCCATAAACTTCTGAAGTTCACCTACAAAAAAGAACCAAAGCTGCCATCTTTGCCCATATAAGGAGATCCGGGTGGCATGTTTGTAGGAATGAGTGTTTCAAAGAAAAGGTGAATGTGACAACCAGGAATATAGCTTACCTTCACCGTATTTCCATTCTGAATGAGGATATGATCTTCACTCTTGTGATGCCATACAAACACCAGACAAATTCTTCCCTGGGCTTCACCTTTCCTGAGTTTCCATACTTTCCATTTCGGTTCATCTTTTGCATTTTGTCTTTTAAAAACAACTTTTTTTCTAGAGACAACAGCATACTTGCCTGTCGCTGTTTTAAGAGGGCGTTCACCTATGAAAGTGAAAGATGATTGGGGCTGGAGAGGGGCTGAAGATAGAAAGAAAGACAGAATGGTTGAGCTTCCTCTACAAGCCTTTAAACTTTTGTTTCACTCAATGACCATAAGGCTATCGCTGATGAATGAATGGGTTTTCCCTGGCCGCTTACAAAATGGAGAGCAACAGAAGACGTAAAGCCACGCTAATTACAGGCAGAATTGACAGACTATTTTAAAGATTATTTATTACCCACAATCCTCTCAAACAGGGTTTTTCAAATTAATCATACTGTATGTAGGTCTAGAGAGAGATAGATAGATAGATAGATAGATAGATATGTTATTGATCCCCAAGGGGAAATTCAAGCCAAGGGGAAATTCAAGAAAAACTCTAAAAAGGTCTACAGTGCATTTAAATGAAACCACCTCTCAAATGTGTTTTTCAATGCTAATTGATGCATTTAAAGGACAAATAATGTCATGTTGCCAACAGCCATACGTTTATGTTTTCTGTTTAGTCCCAGTAAAAAAGAATTTGACCCTTAATATTGTATTTTGGGTATAGAACACAGCCTCTACCCAACTAACGTCCCCAGGCGGAAAACCAACCTTGCAACATTGAGACTACCGTCCCGGAAAGAGAAGTGAGAAACAAGAAACTTGTTTTAAATCGTGTTTCTTACCTTGTAACATCCACATAGTTCTACCAAACTTATGCTAACCGTTTGCTGACTTGTAAACAAATCCATGTGCTTTATTGTTACCTTTTCCAGTTTGAAATAGCATAATGCACAATTTCTCCAGCAGAGGGGGAAATCCTGCCAAGTTTCCCTTTAAGATTACTGTAATTTATATGGCAATCACATACAGGAATGCCATGTGGTCCAGGCTATGAAAATTCATATCTTGAGTTGTTCAGTCTTTGGGATTATTTTCCCCAAACAGCCTACATACAGTATCCTCTGGAATTATTGGCACCTTTGGTAAAGTTGACTAAATACAGGTATAAAAAATAATCTGTTGGTGATTTATTTATTGTAAGCTCACAATGAAAACAATGAGGAAAAAATCCACCCTTGTGAGAAAAAGGAAAATCTCATAAAGAAATACATATTTTACACGTTGCTCACAAATATTGGCACCCCTAGAAAAATCTTATACACAAAACAGAAGCATTTTCCTATCTAATTTCAACTTATTTAAGTTAATCAGAGTGTCTTTGAACTTTCAGAAGTAGTTCATGACTTTCTTTTTCACTAAGGTATGAAAATAAAGTGACACAGAGGCTAAATCCTCTAGTCATTTTTCAACATTGGAAAGACAAAAGAATACACTAAATCTAAATAAAAACAAAGCGTGTTGACATTTGTAAGTCAGGGGATGTCTATAAAAACTAGGTACTTTGTTGAAAATGCCATTTACAGTTAAAACAATGATTAACAGGTTGTAATCAACTGGAAATGTGACATACATGCTTGGACAAAGACCCATGGTTATCTTACCCCCACGCACATTATGGAGGATGGTAAGATAGGCAAAAAATTCCATAAGAACCACTGTTTGAAAGTTACAAAAAAAGGTATCATCTTGGGGTCACCAAGTCCCCCAAAAATCTTAAAAAGTGACCTCACTGCTAATAGATTATTTAGAGTGCATGCCAGGTAAAGGCCTGTCCAGTCATTTAAGTACCATCGAAATGGCAGGAGTTACTGACTTTGTCTGGAAGTGTGGTCTATTGTCAGATGAAATGAAAATTGCGCTCTTTAGCTAGAAACACTTTAGATGTGTTTGGCATACATAGAAGAATGACTATACTGAAAAGAACCCCATACCTAATGAGAATTATGGTGGAGGGGCTGTGCTATTGTGGGGCTGTTTTTATTCCCAAAGGCCTTAGGAACCTAATTACGGTGCATGGTATCATGAACAAAAAGAAAAACCTGAACATTTTCAAAGGAAATCTGTCAATCTCTGCCAAGACATTGAAAGTTGGTCATGATTAAATCATTCATCAGGTCAATGAACCAAAGCAAACGTCCAGATCAAAACAAATATGGTTTACTGAACACAAAATCAAGCTTCGGCCATTGCCATCTCAGTCCCCTGATCTAAACTCCATAGAAAAACAGTGGGGTGAGTCAAAGAGGAGAATGCACAAGTGTGGACCTAGTAATCTGGACGATCTGGGGAGATTTGGTAAAGACCAACAGCCTTAAATCCCTTGCTTTGTATTCTCCAACTTATGGGTGTCATAGGAGAATATTACAAGCTGTTTTATTGCCAAAGGGAGGCTTAAGAAGGTATTACAAGCAAGGGTGCCAATAATTGTGAGCGACGTGATTTTGTTAAAAAATATTTATTTCTTTATGAGATTTTCCTTTTTCTCAGAATAAATTTGCTTCCCTTCAAGGTTGGATTTTTCCTATTTTTTCCTATTTTTTATACAGATTATGTATGATACAGGTTTTTAGTCAACTTTAGCAGAGGTGCCATTTTGCAATTTCATAATAGACTGTTAGGTCTTACCATTTTGATGTTGCACAGCCATCTGCTTGGCTCCAACAAAGCTTATCGGGTAAGTAGGCTGAGATCAGACTTGCGGGTCCTCTGAGAAACGGTGAAGCTGTGCTGCTAAACGGATGAGCGAGGTATACCTAGAGTCAGGGGCGTTACACACTGTTGCTTTGCGTCACCGCATGCCAGTGGGTTTTCCGATGAAATATCTACCCATGGCCATGAAAGCACCGTCAGAGAGATGCATCACCAGCATGGCATGCAACACAACTGTGTGTAAGTTGTGACACCCCCAGCCCCGATGCAGTTCACCGGTAGCTTATGCATGCAGAGCAGCAATAACATGGGTGACTTACATTCCTTTCTGATGTGGGGACCTGTCTACACAGAGTTTGCCTGTAGCCAAATAATAAATATGTGGGGACCTGTCTACACAGTTTTCCTGTTGCCAAATAATAAATATGTGGGGACCTGTCTACACAGAGTTTGCCTGTGGCCAGGGATGGGCAGTATTTCTAGTACAAAATACTATTTTGTAATTTGTATTTTATTATTGAGATAAAGAAAATGCCTTCATATTTTGTATCAAAATACTTCAGTGTTGTGTATTTTTGTATTTTAAAAATACTGTAAAATACTTTCTGTGAAACACTGTGATGACTTCTATCTAACTATCTATAAAGCACAAAATCTGTCTCTGTCTGTGGTACCCTTGAATTTATTTTCCTTTGCTGGACTGATTTTTCTAGACTTTAAATTTGTCTGTTCTCTGACCTGTGAAATGTTTCAGTGCTATGGTAACTTGACAAGATACCTCAAACAAGGACATTTCCAATTTTGCACATTTTAAATAAGTAATGATTGATAATGTCATAATAATTGGATTCTAATTGGCTTAACTGATTGGATGGTATTAATGTGACAACCTGATTTTTTATTTTTTATTTACATTGATAGAGGTTGTGCACACACCAGTTTCAGGTGTATAAAAAAGTATTCATCTGTGATGAAATGCTACCTAGCTTAAATTTCTAAATAAGCCATCCATTTGGATTGTTTGTCTTTGAATTATTGTCACTGATTCATAGTGGGCAATCTATTACGCCAACTGGCTGGGGAGTGGAGTCAGCATTCCTGTTGCTGTAAAACAGTATATCTCTAAACTCAAACAGTAGACTAACAGTCAATAAAAGTGGACTTTCAGAGCAGATACTAAAAGCCATGCCGAGTGTCCTGTTCGCTCTTAAACTTTCCATCATATTTGGTGCCTCTGCCTAGCCACATAGCCTGGCAAACGCCAGACCTCATCTCATTGAGTTTGGGTCTGGGAACTACACATTCATTTTTTCTCGTATTTGAGACGTGGTTCATGTTGATATCGACATGTTGATATCGACCGAGACAAAAACATGGAAATTTACGTTTTAATTCATCAGTGAACTTACACTAAACAAGGAAGTTTGCGCTATTGAGGTGACTGACTGACCAATTAAATGTTTGAGATTACTATCGACCAATGACGGTAGCTATAAGTCAGGCTCTACACCCTACACTTTCCACTCAATGCAAAGCGAACTGTAGGGGGAGGCCGTGACTAGTATGTGAATGAAAGACATAGATATATCCATGAATGAAAGAGCGAGCAATGCAAATTCGCTGTAAACATGTTTGAGGCTAGAATAACAAAATCCCGGATGACTTTGAAATTCCGCCCGGACACATTTTTAGGTTTCAAAAAGAGGACGTCTGGTCACCCTAACATACACCGAGGTGTAACCTACAATTTACAATAATTGTCATCAAAACTTTAGCCATAGTTTACATCAGAGCATCCCTCCAGAGCACACTGTTATATTGACAATATGACTTATCTGTACACAATGACACAAGGACTTGTCATTCTGATGGCAATGACAGGCTCATTGACACAGATATTTACTTTTGAGAGATGATCTAAGGATTTTGAGCAAGAGAGTGGCTTTTGCAGGTAAGGGACTGTACGATATTTACCGGGGGGGGAGGGCCGGTCGTCAAGGGGGGAAGGGCCTAAGATAATTTTTTAAGCCTTAGGGGAAGGCCCAGGAGAAATTTTTTGGCCTGGGGGGAGGGCCGAGGAAAATTATTTTTTCCTGATCCATGATAAACAACTTGGCAGCATCTTTGTGGATATTCGGTGATGAAAAATTTGCATTTATATCTTAATATGAGACTGTATGCTCATTTGTACTTAGCCTAGGCAGAACTTTTGCAAGATGAAGATCACACAAGTCACCAGGCATACTGGTATGTGAGTTCAAGCAATCTTTATTATTTTTATGTAGCAAAAACTGGTAGAAAAAGGCCCACTCTGATATTATTCTTAACCACACATATAACTCGCATGTTTTCCCCTTGTTGTTCTGTATGATTCCGAAGCATCTATGTAGCCTACGAGAGGCGTAGTATTGTAGAGATCAGCGCTGCGTGTGTACCCGTGTGTGTGTATGTGTGCTTATGACATTTGCTGGCCGTTTTAACCTTGTAAACGTCATTTTTCGACCAGTTTTATTTGATTCACGTAGGGGGGAGGGCCTAGGAGAATTTCTTTGAGCCGGGGGGAGGCCCCTGGAAAAATAATTTGACCGGGGGGATGGCCAGGCAGAACATTTTTAACCCAATCGTCTGGCAAACCCCCCCCCCCCCCCCGCTAAATATCGTACAGTTCCTAATAGGGGTGGGCGATATGGACAAAAAATAATATCTCGATATTTTTTGTGATTTTGACGATAACGATAATTAGTCGATATCTTTTAAAAAATTGTTTTTGTTAAAGTCTGAGTTACTTTACAGCTCATTTATGAATAGCATCATTACAATAATAACCAATAACCTAACCTGTGACTTTTTAACCAAATCAACCAATGCATTGTCACTCTCTGACACATTTCCAATTCAGCCCCCACTTGTGTGTGTGGCAATGACATGGTCTATTAGAGAAGATGAATAGGCCTAACAGTTTCCCAAGAGAAAGTCTGAAGCTGAAGTTCCTTTCAAACCTTTACATAGGATTCACTGTAAAACTAAGAGCAGACCAACAGAGTAGCCTACATCTCAGTTATTTCCTTCTATGTTTTGTTTTCGAGCAATCACGTAGCATTCCAAGTTATAGAAACTAATGCGTTAGCTTATGGCTAATGTATGAGAAATCCCATAGAGATGCTAACGGTTAGCATAATCGGTAAACGTAGATATTTAGAGCGAACTTCAGTCCATTTACAAAAGAGTTACATGAGAATAGTTATTTGTTTACAACTGACTATTAAAATACTCAAAGGCTAATGTTTTCTCTCCATATAATACCGTGTAGGAAAAAACGTGACTGTCTCATCAATGCTAGTTGAACAGAAGTAGCCGCATAAAATCCCAAGTAGGCTACTCTCGCTGCACAAAATAAACATTAGGCTGCGTGGGACAATGTTGTGACCCACTAGTGATCACGTGACACTTGCTCTGCTGCACTTCTCCCGCATAGCCTACCTCCTGGCAATGTATGAGTCTTCAGTGCGTGATTTCGAGTGTTTTTTCCCCATAAGTAATTTAAATACTCGATAATGTCAATTTGCACATCGTTAAAACAACAATCACGATATTATCGCAGACGATATATATCGCCCACCCCTAGTCCCTAAGCCATGTTGTTTTGCTATTTGTACGAATTGTTTTGAGAAATGCACTGTTTTGCTAATGTCGAGGATGATTTGAGAAATGTACCAAAGCGACTGAGAAAAACTGTAAAACGTGCAAGAACTAGATGTAATAGTGGAATCGTTGGCTTGCCATACATCCAGTGCAGAGGTTGCCACTTTTTCATTGTCCGTAATGTTTTTAATTCAACACTTAAATTCAACTAAAATGTAACAATGAACAATCAAATACCCCACCACCCCAACATGGTAAATTAAGTCCTAAATCATAGCGAGATCGAGGAATCAAAGGAAGTGTCAGACCTACAGTCTGTTGAGATCCCTCTCCAAACACAGAAACGAAGCGCAATCACGCCATAAAACGTTAAGACACGTTAAGAAAAAAGATCTGTATTTTGCTATAATCCAATGACACAAAAAAGTAGCCTAATCCACAGCGATCAGTAGGCCTAGATCTATGGAAGAATATTAGACTCAAACGTTTTGTACATGTGTATCACGTTTTGAAACTGTAGAAATTATTTGTAACTGTACAAATGATCTACTGTCCGTTATTGTTTGTGCAAATAATATGCTGATTCATGTTCCCTTGCATTTTGCAACTAAGAGGTCCATGGTTAGTCTGGCTTTCGCCAGACCAAGCTCAATCTTTTAAGAAATCGAAAAGGAATCGCCGGCAGATCAGGCTGAGTTCACCCAGCCTAGTCCATGGTAGGCGCCCGATAGAAATATTGTTTAATTTTGCGATTGAGATATCCACGCACTGGCGCCCCCCCTTCCCCCCCTGCGACGTGTTCGCCCTCTGTTTCAGAGCTATTCTAATGCAAAAATGCATAGAGGGAGTTATGACAAAACCGTGACTGTTAACAAACTATAAGCTATATAAGGTAGGCCCTATGCTAGGCCTATTACACAACATAAATTGTCACTAGGCTATGCTGGCGACCCAAATAAAATCTCCTTTGGGAACCAATGGCTTACAGTATCAAGCGGACTTAAGCTGCCACCTCCACGAAAAGTTAATAGTTTTGCATATCAGTAGTAGGCTAAATTTCACGCAGCTGTGTGAATCACGGAAAGCGACACTTCTAAATGGAACCCAACACATTGTACAGTAGCTCAAGGTCTGTGACTGTATTGGACCGGTGTAACGTTGGTACTAAATAATCCATCGCAAAGAATGATTTTTGTAGCACGTGCAACAAATATGTGTAGGTACAGCCCTGCCCTGGATACATCTGTCAACGTGCGCTCTAAAACATTTGGTTTAAATGGAGATGTAGATCACGGGTGCGTTAATCTACATGGCGGCGGACACAAATTATTCACTTTGACGAATTTATGTAGTTTCAGTCCTAGTTACTTTACTTTGAGCCATGCTCTTCCTTACTTGAATCACCTTTGAAAATAGAGGATTGGAGTAGCCTATATGGGTGTTTGGGAATGAACGTTGACTCAGATGCTTTTTGAGACCTTGAGCTAAATGTCCCAGCCCGGTGTTTAGAATGCATCATAGACAGGTTATCTTTCAGGTAGCCTATATATTTTCCATTAGAAAACCATCACGTAGCGAACGTGTTGTGGCTAACTCACTTAGCTCCTGTTAGTAGCCTAGGTTATGGTCATAAGCAAATGAGATGACAGTCGAAAGATGCAATTAGTGCTGTTATCAATTTTCTTGGTAGCCTATAACCGCATTTATTGGTTTTCTCGATAATCAAATTGGCCTCCATCACTCATCCAATGCTAACGGTAACATTATTTTACCTACTCTAGGCTATTGATATAACTTATTAACGTAGCCTACCTGCAGTAATAACCAAGCATGTCCGATAAACATTCTCAGATTTATTTCGGCTTCAAGAACAAATGGGAATTACATGTCATGCAGAAATCATCCTACCCTTATTAGACCTTTCCAACCCACTTTAGATTAACTTCCAACAAAATTACGTCTCACTTCAACGATGCGCCATCTGGTGGACAAACGACTACGTGACGCCAATACTGGAAATGCAGCCAAATTATTATGATTACTGAATTTGTAATTATGTATCGCCCGTTGTAATTGCCGATACTGATGGTATGTGCGTGCCTGTGCGTGTGTATATGTGTGCACCACCATCTACAGGCCAATGAGCGTACAGTCACTAAATGTACACATAACTTAATTTTTTTAGACCCCCCCCCCCCCCCCGGGTTAATCATACACATAAAATGTGGGGCAGTTCTGAACATCAGTTCTGAACATCTTAACTGAAGAGAGGGGCGATTAAAGCAGAATGATATTGCATTTTCATTTTTTACCGGGGGGGCTGCAAATCACATTATGATTATGGGCTAGGTTGATGTGGGCCCTTGAGACCAACATACCATAAAAATTTCTTCATCCTCGGTGTGACCGAGGCCCCCGGGGACCAAACAAAATTTTTCCGTAAAAGTCTAGTGGGGCTACATACCCACCAAATTTCATGTGCCACGGTGGTTCGGTGTCCCAGGTATCGTTGACCAAAAGCTTCGCTAGCTTCGCAGTTACAAATCTTTTCTGCAAGTGCACAGACTTTTGCACCACCTTACGGATGAGAAGTGTCTCATGCATCAAGATTTGTAACTGTAAAACTAATTTGTGATTTAACAAAAAAATAACACAAACGATTTTAAGGGCCAATCTCAATTCTCTGTTTTACCCCTTCCCCTATCCCTTCATCTTACCCCTAGCCCTTGTCCCTCGAAACCGAGTGGCAAGACATAGGGGTGAAGAATATTCCCCTTGGAAATGAGATACCACTAGCCAACCATAAGGGAGAGCTGGATGATTGAAACACTTGCATTAACGTAATTTACAGAGATCGTCCCACACTGAAAGCTAATATTTTGTCACTAGCAACCTGTCTTCTGTCAAATAGGCTATCATTGCATTTTCAGCTCGGAATAAAACCGTTCAGGAATTATTTCAACAACAGCAGAACGTGCCTATGTTCGTTCGCAGCCTACCTTCTGGTCCGGGTGAATGAAACAGGGATGGGGGACAAAATAAACATGCAGTTTGCTATGTAAACATCCCACAACTCCTTCGATATTTTACAATAATATCGAAATGGTCGTTACTTGACATCAGAAGCAATCGCTACCTGTAATAGCCTATGCGAGGAGTCGGCAGCAGTAGGCCTATGCAGCATTCATATCAGACGAGCGGTAAAAAAGTTCAGCGAATTTAGCTGCTGTTGGACTTTACATTTCTGACATGGTATGCTGGTATGTCCATGTCGTGTATGTCGAAAACTAGCATAGTTACCTAATTATAAGGTAAGTATATATTACTCTATGCCGCGAGTTGACAGCTGTTGCGAGAGAAAATTAAGACCATAGGCCTATTTGCTCCGGAAAACATTAATTGTGCTGTGGATTGTCATGACAGAGAAGTCTTAGTATGTTAAGCTTAGGTCACTAGCCTATGGCGTTTACGTTTTGATAGCTAGGTTATCGCTTCTTATCCCTAAGGTGGTGCAAAAGTTTATGCACCTGCAGAAAAGATTTGTAACTGTAGGACAACTTTTTGTACGTAGAATATTGATTTGTAATTGTAGAATATATTTGTAATGGTAAAATATTTTTAACTATAGGATGATTTGTAGCTGTAAAACCGATCCGTACCTGTATAATAGATTTGTAAGTGTAGGGCATATTTGTGATATTGACAATTACTTGTACATATCATTTTTACAGTTACAAATAATTTCTACAGTTTCAAAACGTAATACACACGTACAAAACTTTTGAGTCTAATATTCTTCCATATAGATCCACAAAAAGGGTCACCGTGTATCCAGCAAGGCCTACGCACGGCACATTCCCAAACAGGTGAACGAGGCCTCTCCACTTCGCCGTTTAAAGTGGAATAAAAAGTCCAAATCTACACACAACACATAATCAATTAGTAAGCTGACAGCAAATTTATATACATGGCATTTAGGTAACGTTATTGCAACGTTGGCACGGCAAGATGTCTAGACTAGTGGAACAGTAATGTTCGTTTTTTGCGTCCTGCATAGGCTATGCGTCGACAGTGGTCTAAGGCAGTGGTTTTCAAAGTGGGGGCCGGGGGCCGCGAGGGGGTGCCAGGGGGGCCTCAGCAATTTGGAAGGAAAAATAAAAGCAACAAATAAATACATTTGAAAAATTTTAAATATACCTATTACTATGAGGGTTGTAATACAATGGCATTAGAATAATTTGTCGCATATCTGAACATTATATTTTCCATGATAATGACTGGGAATAATAGTAGAGTGATAGCTCTCATATAGCAGAAAGCTCCAAATGCAATTTTTACACACTGTATGCTCAATCGCGAAGTGCTTGTGGCTAAAATAATTATTAGAATTAGCTTAATGTAATTTTACATTTGCCGCAGTATTGTCGATGGGTTTAATAACACATCAAGGGGTCCTTGGCCAGAACCCCTGGTCTAAGGTGAGATCTTGGCAGTAATGTCGCTTTCGATCGCAAGAGAAGAAAACCTGGCTGCTCCCATCGTCAACCACAGCCAGTCCTTATATTGGCTTTTTTTGTGTTATTTAAAATATTTATAAAATATCTGCACTGCACACCACAGCACACCACCAGTTTTTAGATATTTGAGACACAACACTGGTATCGGCTGCAGCTAATGGGCAGTACTCCCATTGAGCTACAATGCTAGGTCTGGGGCATCTTCTAAATGTGCCTTTTCTGACTCAAAATGTCATTAAAAGGTCTGCACAATATGAACAGAGTCCTTACGTGACAAAACGATGCATTTTCTACTCATAAGTGCACAGAGTTAGACGACACTATTCTGTTGAAATTAAAGTGTAGGCTACTGATGAGTGGTTGGGTATCGTTTGGGTTTTATCCGATACTGGTGCTAAATCAATACTGTTAAAACGGTGCCCAAACTGGTACTTTGTTTTTACAATAAAATGCCCAAACCAATGGTCAAAACCATAGATTGCTTTTTTTTTATTGTTATTACTGATAAGACATATTTGAACATGAACTATATATTTAGTTTATTATCAATATCTGTAGTTTCATTGCTTCTAGGCATAATTCTAATTGCAGATGGCTTGCCATGACCTGTCACCCCCAGGTGAAGTCAGCCAGCCACCACGAGGTGAGTTTCAGTCAGCCAGCTACCCTCAGGTGAAGTCAACCAGCCACCCCCACCCCCAGGTGAGTTTGTCATCTGCCCAGCCTGGCAGTCACAGAGCAGACCGTGGCTCCAGCCACGCCCCTAGCTGCAGAGGCACGCATCCAGCCAGGAGGGGTTCACCCTTTATTACGACATCCCGTTATTACGACAACCCTCTATTACGACATACCGTTATTACGACATGCCTCTATTTAGACATGCCCCTACTCCAACATCCTAGATGCATGGATGAGCTGTAGTCATGTCATCTGCTAGCCTGGCGGGCCATCCTATATCATTGAAATGTATAGTCTGGAATCGAACCATTCACCTCGCTTAATCCAAGGGGCGGGCAGAGAATGGTCTTTCAAACTGCCTAGGCATGCAATAGGCCAGCGCTACGACCATATCCGTATCCGGTCGGCAAAACGGCAAATACATCCTTTTTCGAAAGGAATGACTTAAGTGCATTGTGTTGCTCAACTTTCCACAAAAAAAAAAGTCCAACTCCTCCAAAGTTGACGCCAACGCCGATTCAAACAACCGCTCTTCGTTCGCCATAGCCACCTGCCTTGTTGTTCACCGTCGCAGGACTGTCGTTAACCTGCCTTAAGACTCTAACAAAATAGAGCGCTGTGATTGGATGACGTCCACGGCGTCAGCCAATAAAAATCCCTATGGTTTGATATTAGACGTACAGGCTGAGCAAATTAATTTGCCGCCGCTAGGGTGCGTCTAGATTTCTAGGCTAGTCATCTGCACCTGCAGCTACATCAACAATCCACCCGCCATTTCAGTCAAAACCTTAGGTGATTTTGAACTGGCCATGTGAATAAATGTTACACATTATGTAAAACACAGGTAGCTCTCCTCATTTTATTCTCTAAGCTCTCAGGGGAAAACGGTCGGAAACTCCATGCATCAAACAAACTCTGTGCGTGCAGGTCACCTATATTAATTAATTAATGGCCGTCAATCAATGGCCAATTGCGCAAAGACGGGCGGAATTCTTAGCTCCAGTAGCCTGAACCACTTCAGTGAACGTTCAAATAACCCCCAAGAGGAAAGGACTCATCATCAAATGATTAATTGTCGTCATGTGTCCTCATGTGGTTACAATGGGTCATGTGAGCATTTGATTGACAAAGGTTACAAGAGCAGTTTGGTTGACAAAAGGTTTGGCATGATCAAAGGCTGGGGTGATGATTACAATAAATGTTAAAGTACATACACTCTGGAATTTCTCACTACATCGCCTTGCAGGGTGACATTTCATTTGTTGTCTTATCTTTTTTTATTCAAAACAATTCATAGGTATCCATACTCAAGTCTAATTACCACCAGACACAAATAATCATCACCTAGGTTAAATCCTCTCTCTCTCTCCAAAATCTCTTCCTCTGAGATGCACGCGCTATAGGCTATAATTTAGACTACCCGACATTTCAAATGTGACTCTCTAATCAACTTTTTTTAGCTCTTACACACGAAAAATACACTGTTCAACGGAGCTGGTGTGTGTGAGGCGCACTCTTGGACTCCTTGAGATGCGACTAACCTTTCGGTTGAAGTTCTTGTGCGTAGGCTATAGAATCCAATCCTGTTGCCCCTGCTATTTATCAATGTAGCCTTTTATTGTTTTTTTTTGCCATGAATCGTCTGAGCTATGATGAAATCGTGTGTTGTTTAAAGTTAAGACGATTACTGTAGGCCTAGGCTATACTGCCCATATTGGAATAAAAAAAATAAAGGCCCACCCTAGGCCTATACTTCGCAAAAGTCCACTCCGTTGAAAAATCCTGGCTACTGTTAATGACCTCATGTCGGAATGGCAGGACGTTTGAAAAAAAGGTCAAGTGTCGCTACTCCGACAATGGAAAAAAAGAAATGTCGCAGTAGTGGGACGCTTGAAAATTAATGTTAATGCCGCCACTTCGACAATTAGACGCCAATGTCCAAGTAGCGGCATGTCGGAATAGCAGCATGTAACCCCAGCAGGAAGGCTAACCCCCACCAAACTGCTGGCAGGCAAGAAGTTCACAGGGATTAAAGTTCTACGACGGATTTCCGTCAATTTGATTTTAGAAATGCCATATTTGAGATCGATGCAGATCAGATGAGAAAAAAAATAGGAGGGGGAGGGGGGGGCTACCACCTTTTCTTTTCCTTTTTTTAAGGCAACTAATATTATGAATTAATGTGTGTGATGGTAAATGTTTAAATACCTAATAGTGTTCTTGAGAACTTTCTGTGTCAATCAGTGACCGCTCAAGAAGATACGTCAGCCATGAGTTTCGCTTTGTTGTAGCTACACGCTTGTCTCATTGGCCTGGGGCGTTTGCTTAAAAAAAAAGAACACGTCTGGAGGACTAACGGTCTAAAAGTTGGATTATAGTGACACAATCGAGACAGCTGATGAGGTTGGCCAATCCGTTTAACTTTTTTGGATACGATACATTGTGAGCTCTATTTGCGAATTCGGAGAAGAAGCGTAGGCTGGAATCTTTCCCTGCATCAATGTAGACAATTTCTTAGCCTACTATCGCAAACTCTTGTCAGGGGAGGTCATTCATTTTGGGTGTCACCTATGACTTGAACAGCCTGTTATGCCACCCGATGCAACCTATTATTGTTACAGTTTTTAATCAATGCAACTAGCATTATGTGTAAAGCGACGCAATATAAACCGTAGCCTATGCAAATTATTATCCCATCTGTTATGACATGTACAACAATTTGTTTTTCACAATTTGCGACGGAAGGTTTTGACTGAGCGTGTTAACATAACATAATAATAATATTGTCATCATCGCGACCTGTTGAGTAAGGGGGTCAGTCGTGTTTGTGACGCATAGACATGCCTTGTAGCCTATTTTGCTTAGGCCTCTTTTAACAGATTAACTCTCAAAATAATGGAGACTTAAATAATGGAGATGGGCAGCTGTTGAAAACGGGGGAGAACTAGCAAGCCATGGTGTAAAGAAATTAAAGTGCCAGGTTTGCTTTTAGGCGGTTTGCTGCAAGAAAATTGTTTATGGATGCAATAGGAAAACGTTTTAGCACGCCACCAATCAGAAGACCGCCAAGGTTAACGTTCGTGCAGTTCAGGACATCTTCCCTACCTGATGCAACTAGCCACCACGACAGAGGTAGGCTACGTTTATCTATGGCTGGCTGACCGTTTTTGCGCTCAGAAAGTAGGCTATGCATGTTCTTTCATAGAGCAACACGACCTGTCCTTCACCATATCGCAACCTCTTGTCAACCTTATACAATCTGTTGCTGAAGACAAAAGCGCCCTCTCCAGATTGTCGTTGTCAAATGCGCAGATCTCCTGCATGAGCACACACAGTATTGCTGCTCATTGGAATACTGAGTTGTCTGTAAAACTCAAAATTACCATGTTTTCATTAAATGCGGATGAAGCAACAAATGGAAATATGAACAATATCTCGAATGTTCTGATTCGTTACTTTGATGAGGAAATGGGAAGTCTTGCAAACTTGATTTTATCGATTTTACTTGGTGTTGAATTGCATATTAACAAGAAAAAAAATCTCCCCTTTAAACACTTTTGGCCTGAAGTAATTAAATAAGAGTGTAAGTTAAAGCCTTTCTTCAATATTGCTGCAGTAGAAAAGAACAGCAATGGCTAGTCAGCAATGGTCAGGGATGGTACTGAAATATTGTTTTGTTCATCAGAAAAACTCAATCTCAATCAAGAACACTCTCAATTCGCCTTATTCACATGGCGGCCATTGGCGGCTAAAACGAGGCTACATGGTACACAAACCATGGGATTGTTATGTTCTATGCATTCACCTGTAGGTGGCATTAATTATATAGTAAGTGTACCCTGCAGCCTCGTTTTGGTTTAAACCATGGCCACCGTGTGAATAAGGCGAATACTCCCTTTACTTTACTGTTTGCATCTTTTTGTACATTAAAAACCAATAGGTCGCGACAGCAAAAGGGGTGCTATCTTTATAGGTAGATATGAACAACGTATGACTTATGGCCTGAAAAAAGTTCAGTCAAACGATTTTTTTTCACTTTAATCCCTGAAGTTCAGGGTGAGGGGTCTCAGCGCACTTGAAAGGTGCCCCCAACCCCCCGCAGCTAAATGGCATTTTACTACATGTTTTACAACAGTAATTAAAAACCCTTCAATCCTTGAATCCTGCTAGGAGAGAGGAAGTGAAGTTCCATATTCAGTATATAGATTTATGAGGTGCAGTGCAGGCAGGAGAAGCAGTGGCGCTGACAAGGGCGTGAGAGCCGCCGTTTCACTCACAGTCTTGTCAGCTTGGTTATTTATTATCTTTTCATTGTGTGTTTAGAAGCATGTTCAAGCATGTTACTGTATATGTTGTTGCTTGATCTGAGTTGCTTGATCTGAGATAAATGGGATGCATTACTTTTGTGGAAGAGGAGTCAAAAGTACAGTAGGCTATTTGTCTTTCAAGTGTAGTGGAGTATAAAAGTCACATGTATACAAAAGTATTAATACAGTATACAAGTAAATGTACTTAGTTACTGTCTATCTATCTATCTATCTACCGGTATCTATCTTTCTATCTATCTGTGTCTATCTGTTAATACAAATAACTGTTAACATAAAGTAAGTAATAAACTCTTGATGTTTTGGATCTTTCCCTGTAATTACTCCCAGCATAACCGTATAACACACTTATACATGGTGATAACACACAAAAAGCTATACCAATGCATGTCACTTATTTACTAACTCTAGGGTGGTACCTTTTTTAATGTAACAGCAGATTCCCATTGTAGTTTCTCTAGCAAAAGAAGGGTATATGCAAATGACATGTTACTTATGCTGCTCTGTTGATGATTTAAATCGGCAACTGACAATAATGAAAAGACTGACAGGGTATGATAGATAAATGCCCTCAAAGGTTAATTACATTAAAAAAAATTATCCATCCACAATGTCATATGTAGCACCTGCAAGTATTTTAAAGCCGACACCAGAGTCTCCTCTGCAGGCATAGAGGTCAGGACTGGACGGAAGTGGAGGGCGCAGGAGGCAGTCCAGCAGGCAGAGGCAAGATTGCGGCACAGTGTGCTAGTAGGCTCTGTGGCAGTTGGGCGAGCAGGACTTGGCTGCCACAAGGCACTGCGCTATGACAGAGCTCAGGGAAGGGACAGACGGCAGATGATTCAGGGCGAGGTCCGAGCAGAGGTGGAAGAGGAGCGGCGCAGCAAAACGGTGGCCATGCGTCAGCAGGGGGCCTGGACCAATTGGGAGCATGCACTGACTCGGAAAATCACCTGGTCAGAACTTTGGAGGTCAGAGCCAGCAAGAATAAAGTTCCTGATCCAGTCAGTGTATGATGTCCTACCGAGTCCAGCCAATCTGCATTGCTGGGGGCTAGCTGAAGCACCATCCTGTCCCCTGTGCCCTGCAAGAGGATCACTGGAGCACATCTTGAGCTGCTGCCCGAAAGCACTGGGAGAGGGGAGGTACAGATGGCGCCATGACCAGGTGCTAAAGGCAGTAGCGGACACCATCCGTGCGGGAATCCAGCAAAGCAAGCACCAGCCCTTAGCAAGGCCACACATTGCTTTCGTCAGGGCCGGCGAGAAGCCTCAGTCACAGCCAAAGGTCCCAGCTGGGCTGCTATCCACAGCAGGAGATTGGCAGCTGAAGGTGGACCTGGGGAGACAATTGAAGTTTCCAGAGCACATCACCAGCACCAAGCTCAGGCCAGACATGGTCCTAACATCAGAGAGTACAAAGCAAGTGGTGCTACTGGAACTCACAGTCCCCTGGGAAGACCGGATTGAGGAAGCGTTTGAGCGGAAAAGGGCGAAGTATCTGGAACTGGTGGAGGACTGCAGGCTGAAAGGGTGGAGGGCCCGCTGTGAGCCAATCGAGGTTGGCTGCAGGGGATTCCCAGGACAGAGCCTGCACCGATGAATCAGAGGTGCTCAAGAAAGGAAAGCCACCAGAAACATCTGCGAGGCAGCTGAGAGAGCCTCTAGGTGGCTATGGATCAAAAGGGGCGACACATGGCTTAGTGCGCTGCTTGGACACAAGTCGGGGTCTGATCAGCCCCGGCTGGGTCGCCCAGGTGAGGGTGTCTGATGATCTGAGACCCGAAACACCCTGTGACCCTGGGTTCATCACTGAGGATGTGTCCAAGCTGCACCACTAAGGTGTTTCTTATAACTAAATATTTCAATGTTGTAATTGTATTTCAATTTATTATTGTAGGTGTAATTAAGGTTCAGAGAACACATCATGCCAAAAAACGGAGGGGATGTGGAGGTACCAGAAGGGACCTTTGGACACTTGCTGGAGGAGAAGACAGGGTGTTCCATAGTTTCATCGCTATTGGGATTTTGCCAAATCTCGTATCAGGCTCTGAGGTTTGGTCTCGACTGGCTTCAGTGGTTTTTGGACAAGACAACTCAAACAACCGTAAGTGGCTACACACCACATGGACACTAAACCGAAAAGGCATAAAAACCAGGGTGGAGGCAGCACTACAGACACAGAGTGAACAGGCTACAGGAGAGACATTGAGTGCTTCCCAAGAGCAACATGTTGAGCGAGACCACCAGGTGAAAAAAACAGATGAGAAGATACACAGACAGCCACAGTGTCCGATCAAGAAAAAAAAGAGTCAGAGTGAGAGCTATTGAATAATGATGACTGCAATGGTGAAATAGCAGAACAGGGGACGGAGTCAGAAGATGATTCAGTGGATGAGCAGATTTCTAGAAATGATGATGGGGAAACTGAGACAAATACCAACACAGAGTCAGAAGATGTTGCAGACTCTGAGCAGGTGGAAAACATTGAAAAGCAAAAATATGTAGGCACAGAGTCTAAGGAAGAGGAAGATTATTCTTTAGAGGTGGAAGAGGGGGAGATCAAAAATCAGAACATCGAAAAAACAAGTGCAGACTCTGACTCTGAGGAAGACGAGAATGATTTAGCGAAAGAAAAGTTTGATGACAGAAAGGATGACAGTGAGATACAGACAGGCACAGAATCAGAAGGAAGTGATTCAGATGTAGGGCAGGTGGCGAAGAAAACTGTAAAAGTAAAATGGAGAGTCATTGAGTCTGATTCAGAGATGGAGCAAGGCAAAGATGATGAAGAGTCAGGAAAAACTATAGAATCAGATGAGTCAATGAAGATCAAGGATGAAACAACCCAGTACAGAAAGATGGGGTTCACCCTTTATTACGACAACCCTCTATTACGACATACCGTTATTACGACATGCCTCTTTTTAGACATGCCCCTACTCCGATTTTTTTAAGTACCGCTATTCCGACATTACCAATCCTCATTTTCAAATTATCTCTGCAGTTCCTGTATCCTATCAAATTCCAACATCTTAGATGCATGGATGAGCTGTAGTCTAGTCATGTCATCTGCACCTGCAGCTACATCAACAATCCACCCGCCATCCACTCCAAACAATGTTTTTCCCAATAATTGATATCGGCACACATTTCAGTCCAAACCTCAGGTGATTTTCAACTGGCCATGTGAATAAATGTTACACATTATGTAAAACACAGGTAACTCTCCTCATTTTATTCTCTAAGCTCTCAGGGGGAAACGGTCAGAAGCTCCCCAGAAGCCTAAGCCACTTCAGTGAACGTTCAAATAACCCCCAGAGTTCAGTGTCCATCAGGGTGTTCAAACTGGATGTGCAATATATTCAAGTTGCTTATATTGCATTTTAGAGGACAATGATAAAGCCATGTTAATGATAAAGCTGTCATAGGAAAAATTGAGTGCAAGCAGACAGAGGCAGGTTTGAAAACTGAGAACATGGTGAAACATTTATTGGTTAACAATGGTGTTAGAACTACGAGCTCGGAGGCCAGCATATGAGCTCGGAGGCCAGCATAGCTCACCGCTTATGGCGGTGGCCAACTGAACCTCCAGAGCAGTGTCTTCCCTCTGCATTTAAAGCGTAGCCCACCTTCTTTGATTGTGTCAAGAGGAAAGGACTCATCATCAAATGATTAATTGTCGTCATGTGTCCTCATGTGGTTACAATGGGTCATGTGAGCATTTGATTGACAAAGGTTACAAGAGCAGTTGGGTTGACAAAAGGTTTGGCATGATCAAAGGCTGGGGTGATGATTAAAATAAATGTTAAAGTACATACACTCTGGAATTTCTCACTACATCGCCTTGCAGGGTGACATTTCATTTGTTGTCTTATCTTTTTTTATTCAAAACAATTCATAGGTATCCATACTCAAGTCTAATTACCACCAGACACAAATAATCATCACCTAGGTTAAATCCTCTCTCTCCAAAATCTCTTACTCTGAGATGCACGCGCTATAGGCTATAATTTAGGCTACACGACATTTCAAATGTGACTCTCTAATCAACTTTTTTAGCTCTTAAACACGAAAAATACACTGTTCAACGGAACTGCTGTGTGTGAGGCGCACTCTTGGACTCCTTGAGACGAGACTAACCTTTCGGTTGAAGTTATTGTGCGTAGCCTAGGCTATTATAGAATCTAAGGGGGTTGTCGGGTGGCTGGAGGCTGATGGCTGTTGACTGAAGCCATTGTCATCAGGTGGGGGATGGGTGCAATAGTCTGTGATGATGGGGGTGAGTGTAGCACTGAGAGTGAGGGGTGAGTTGTGGGTTGGGCAGGCAAGTAAGCAAGAGCAGTGTCTGAGTCAGCAGGGGGGTGGTGGACAGACATGTCAAATTAATCAACAGCCTAATGAAAATAAACAATACTATACAAACCATTTTTGCAGAGGTGCTCTCAGCGCCTCATATTTCTATGCAAACATAGTGCACCTCACATTTTTACAAGCAGCAAAGCGCAGTTCACTGCATATAAATGCGTGGCATACCATGCTGTCTTTTTTTGTTCAAAACAATCTTGCTGTTAATAAATGACAAACTAAACATCATACACTCTAAACCCGAACTAGTTGTCATTACTAGAAAATTGCGTGGAAACCGATTGACTTAAACCATTCTGGTTTTTACAAAACATAAAACTAAACAGGTTTAGTTGTGTCAACTAATAACCTTATGTTGATACTGTAGACAAATTAAACTTACATTAGTAGTTTTTACTCAAAATCTTTAGTTCACTTAAATTATTGTTTCAGAAGTTGCAGTTGTAAAAAATAACTATAGGTTAAAATGGATGTTAAAAAGCTCATTAAAATATGAACTAATCTAAATTCTGTAGATATTGTTGTTTTATTTTAAGATTTAATTGTTTTATTAAAAGTTGAAGAGAAATTCATCACAATGTATAGGAATGTACGGAGCCCTAGAGGTGTCATCGCAAAATGTTTTGCATGTTGAGAGAATGTGCGCTCGTTTTACTAAATCATACGCTCGTTTTACTAAATTGTGCGCTCGGTTTACTAAATCGTGTGCTCAGTTTACTAAATCGTGTGCACAATTAACTATATTAGGCTCTCGTTTTACTATAGTGTGCGCTCTTTTTACTAAATTGAGCTCTCATTTTAAGCATAGTAAAACGAGGGCACAATTTATTAAACGAGTGCACTATTTACTAAAACGAGCGCACAATTTACTATAACGAGGGCACGATTTATTAAAACAAGAGCACAATTTAGTGAACATGGTTATAGAACATTGTGTGCACGATCTACTTAAACGTGGCCACAATTTGTAAAACATGCACTCAATATTGTCTTGACACATGTGAACATGAGCACGTTATAGTATATTCGAGATCTACTAAAACGCACCCACAAATAATTAAAACGTGTGCTCGAAGAAATTAAATTGTGTGCACAAAAACGTTAACCTGACAATAGCCAGATGAATGTCGTTCCGCTTAGCTCCGCCTAGCTTCACTCACATCCATCTGGGACCTCTTCCATTGAGTGATTTCTGCAACCGACTTTATGGTTCAGCCAATCAGGACGCAGGGCGGGAGTTTCATAGATGTGACATAGCGTAGAAGCGACTGTGAGACTGTTATTAGCGTCACGGGTTGGCTTCGATGTGAGTGGTTGAAGTAGCACGTCAATAGATGACGGACAAGTGGCTTATTCAATCATATGCAAGCATTTTTTGATTAGGCCCAGCCTTCTGAAGCAACACTTCAATGGATCGGTTCCAGATGGATGAGTGGAGCTAGGCGGAGCGAAATTCATCTGCTTCTCAGCATGCGTCAACACCGCCGCCATCTTGGAGCGGGGATCTGAAGCTCTAAACTAGTTCTCCCGTATTGTCAGTGTTACCTATTTAGCGACGCTTGGCCATCCCCAGCGATAGAAAACCTTTTTAGCGATTAGCGACAAATTTGGGAAGTTCTACCTGGCTATTGTCAGGTTACAAAAACGTAGGTTTAGTCAACAATCCAGGAGGTAGTGGAAACCGGTCATTACAACAGAGCCTGAGTAGCTAATGTAGCCCAGTAGATACATTTCCCCATTATGGGTCTTCATAGCTGGCAGTTGACACCACAGGTGACCCTGCTACAAAGAGTAAGTCCGCTAACCATTCTGACCACCTAATGTTGAAAACTAAAAAGGCTTTAATTAACTGCCTACGGTTATCATCACATTACCAATATGAACTGTAATGTTACAGACAGCCTGATAGTAGGCCTAGTCCATGCCAATAGCTTGATAGGTAACACGAATTTGCTACCACAGCACAGCAAGCGGTGAGAAAATATCGGAAATTACTAAATGTGAGCACGAAATACACATTTCAAGAGCTCAATTTAGGCCTACAACGGGGTCACGTTTTATTCATTCGAGGGCTCAATTAAAGGAAAACGTGCTCACAAATTATCACAACCAGAAAAAATATCACTTAAAGTGACCTCTCCCGGACTCCGTAGGAATGCCTTTTATTATTGATAAAACATGAACACAAACACAAACAACTAAAGGAAAACAAAAGGCCAATAATTATAGTGCATGAAAATGCACTATATTGTTCTTCCAAGTCTTCTTATTACAGTGCATGAAAATGCACTGTACTGTTCTTCCTAGGCTTCTTCTTCTTCTTCTTCTTCTTCTAACGCAGTTAATGCAGCTTCAACCGTTTAACATAGAAACTTCATTCAAACTGCGTTGCGTAGGTCTTACTTAGGACATGTGGGCTTTGTATTTTTCATCTTTGTAACTTTTATACTTTTTAAACTATTAATTAAAAACTGTTCAAAATTTCCCCATAGACTTAACATGGGCTGATGACATCACAATAGAGCCGTTAAGCAATTACAATCCTATGGCAGGTGTTCGGGCCACCTGGATCTCAACTGCCAGTCTCAGGCTTTAAGCATACAAACTGGCCCTATTAAGACTACACATCCTGTCCAACTGCTTCCTCTGCCAAAAACTGTTTCAAAATAAAAGTCCTCACTACAATATTTCACTGTTAAACAATTTAACCCTTTAAACTACTGAACTTTTTAACTGTTCAGCCATTGTAACTGTTACTTGTCATCAACTATGACTCTTACCCACTGTAGCTAGTTAGCATGGTTAGCATGTTAGCATGCTAACATGTTAGCATGCTAGTTAGCATTTTTAGCAAAACTGCTAAAAATGATTAGCTAAGTTAGCTAAGTCACATGGTTAGCATGTTAGCATGCTAGTTAGCATTTTTAGTAAAACTGTTAAAAATGATTAGCTAAGTTAGCTAAGTAAAATGGTTAGCATGCTAGCATGTTAACATGCTAGTTAGCATAGTTAGCAAAACTGCTAAAAATGATTAGCTAGGTTACCTAAGTCACATGGTTAACATAGTTAGCATGTTAACATTGCTAACATGTTAGTTAGCATAACTACTAAAAATGAAAACATTAGCTAAGTTGTGTATATTGATAATATGTTGTTAAAGAAATGCTGCCAATCTGATGTTTAACTTGATGTTATACTTATATTGCATTGATAAATGGTGCATTGTCACTTTAAGAGAGTCTAAACGGTTCTCATAACGTCCTTTTGCCAGCTATTGTTCACAATGGATAAGGCTGATGGGCCCACTCTAGCCTTGTTTGTTTGCACCACATTGACAACACAATATTAAGTTATTACAAGGAGCCTTCATTGTTAGGATATGGAAACATGTAATGAGTTGCTGCTAGCGTGACATTTCTGTTTGCAGTTGGCCATTAAAAGTGCAGTATGAGCATGGTAGCCACCTAGCTATCTGAATGGCATAGATATATATACTGACTAGATGTCGCCTTCTGCTTCTCAGCATGCGTCAACACCGCCGCCATCTTGGAGCGGGGATCTGAAGCTCTAAACTAGTTCTCCCGTATTGTCAGTGTTACCTATTTAGCGACGCTTGGCCATCCCCAGCGAAAGAAAACCTTTTTAGCGATTAGCGACAAATTTGGGAAGTTCTCACAATGATGGCAAACTCGGTTTCATTGTTGAAAAATCAGAAAATTAGCCTGGCGGGCCATCCTATATCATTGAAATGTATAGTCTGGAATCGAATCATTCACCTGCTTAATCCAAGGGGCGGGCAGAGAATTGTCTTTCAAACTGCCTAGGCATGCAATAGGCCAGCGCTACGACCATATCCGTATCCGGTCTGCAAAACGGCAAATACATCCTTCTTCGAAAGGAATGACTTAAAGGGACACTCCACTCTCTCATTTCCCCCTGAGACAGGAGAAATCCGTATTTACCTCTTTACACTTCCTCCCACAATGATGCAAAAATCGTAATTTTGCATCATTGTCGGAGGAAGTGTAAGAGGGGTGGATTTCTGTTGAAACTACAAGCGCTAGTTCCCACCCTTTCAACCCCGCCCATAGGGGGTTGGACCTAATGCGCTAACAGACCTATCACAGATCAGTGCCAGTGCTTTTGAATTCACTGGCAGAGAGCTGCAGAGACCTGCAGCAAACATGGCCGAAGGTACCGAATACACAGACGGATGCAATATGGAGGACTGGGATTTTGAAGAAGATATGGTAGAAAAGGATTTTCGTGGCTATAGCGACGAGCAGCTGAGGGCTATGGAGGAACAGGAGGCGGCTGAAGCTGCTGCCACAACAGCCGAGGCAGACGACCTGCCCGCAATGGCTCGAGCTGGGGCGACAATGGACACAGAACGAGTCTGTCTGCTGCCGAGAATTCCAGCGATGCCAATTTCTTCTGGACGAAATCACGGAATCGGAGGATGACACGGACGTGTGTGTTGTTGATCACCCGAGTTTCGCACCCCATATGGATAGTGGCGTCCTGGAGACCTAGCTACTTTAGAATACCTAAGGTCAACTGGAAACGGCAGCCAAAGCCTACAGGGCCAAATGGACGTCTTTCTGTAAAGTAAGTTTATTTTCTTTGTTACCGTCAAGGAGTAATCTTGCTAACACGCTAACGTGGCATGTTCATTGCACAAATAGCTTGCAGTTATGCTAGCTACTGTGGCACGCTAGGCTATAAGACCATCGCTCACTTTGTGCTCAATGTTTTGTCCAGACAATTTCTTCTAACAGCCTACCGGCACTTTCTTGAGTGGGTCCTACAAGGAGAGAGATTGGGCAGAGGTCGTCATGTCGTGTTACCTGCTTGTGTCGTGCTGGCTATCCGCCAGAAATACCCAGCTCCAGAAGGCCAGTACTGCGGGCACCAAGACGCGGAGGACGCTCGAGGAGCTATAGTTTCATTGTTTGTATATTGTCATTCAGCAGTTGTATTGTTTGTATATTTAGTTATTTAATTAAATGCTTAAAATGTACGTTGTTGTAGTTCTTTCCTAGTAGTGTTGCTCCAAGTGTATTCGAGTTATTGAACACCCAACATTTCAAAACTGGAACTACCTAGCTGTTGCCTCAGATGACAACAGAATGGTGGTCATACCTATAATTTCTATAAATTATGAAGTATTACAAGTATACATTGCATTATAAGCTTGTTGCATATCAGTTACCTCCTTCCAAGTTTATGATACTAAACTTTGTTGAAGGCAGACAGGAGAGCACGAGTGACATTTTGTTTTTAATTCACAAAGAAAGAATTGTCATGAACATCAAAACACACAAACAAAATTATCCACACTTTAGAGGTATTGACCCTGTGATTGAGTATAGTAAGGTGCTCAATGGCAGTGCAAACAGGTAAGGTAGTGCAAGGATAAGGTCAAAAGACCATATAAGACAAAGACATAAGGCATGGTAATATTACAAAATATTTGTGAGGAATGGGTTAATGTAGAGCTGACGTCTCAGAAGTGGCTCTTGAATGATGATGATGCAGCTTTCTTTAACGGCTTTGGGACAGGGGCAATGTTAGGTGGAAAAGGAGGTTGTGGTTGGGTGAGTGAAGCGGTTGAGTCCTTGAATGTTATGTTTGGGTTGCGTCTGTTTTCTATGACCTTCTCAATTAGTGTTTGGATGAACTTGGTGGTGTGTGGCTTATAGATTTTCTTGACTATCCATTGCTTTGACTTTTTGCAGAAGACCTGCTTGACGCGTGGTTCTCCTATAAATGACAAGGATTATAATGATTACACAGATGCCTGAATAAAGATTTGACTAGTCTCTCCACAGGAATATAATGAACTTTTCAGCAAAGTATGTATTTTGAGTTAGCTGTGAACATGCTACTTATGGTTATTTTAGTATTTAGAGTACATGAAAACACACCTGTTGCCGTGGTGGCTTGTTCTCGTGCCACAATGTTCTCATTATGTTCCATGATGGCGAGGTAGGCCCTCTCCCTCGTAGGAGAAGGCCTGGCATTTAGGGAGGTACTTCAGGAGAGCTCTGTGAAAGATCTCCAGTGGCCCTGTGTGAAAAGGAGAATATATAGTACTAATTAAACATGTTCAATAGGATATGTTCAAAACATGTGGGTATAAAGGGTTTCAGTTCTTACCAGTATGTTTGAAGAGGGCCATCTTCTGAAGATCTTTCAAAAGCCTTTTATCAAAGACGAGTGACGTCAGGTCCTGATATGCCACCGAGTCCTTCTTCAGCCACATCCTCTTCTGCTCCTCAGCTGTTAGAAGAGCATGGTCACAGTGATGCCGCTTTCCATCCGTGTCAGTCCATCGATGTTCATTGACCACATGGTGTGGAATGCACTTCCACCTGTTTTGTAGTGCCTTTCATCCGTTTCACCAACTTCAAGGGTGTTGGCACTGGTATCAAGGCCAGGTGTACTTGGGCATGGTGACTATAAAACAAACAAGAGGTTTCTTTTCAAACTATATTCCACTAATTTAAATCAGACAGTAGTCTTAGATATACTAAAGATAGATGTAGTGGTGAAATAAGAGGTGTAGGCTAAACTGCAGTAAGGAAAAGCGCTACTGGATGTTTTTTTTAATACATAAGACATTCAGAATATATGATAATGGTGAACATTACTGTTTACAAGTGGTATGGCTACTAGTAGTAGATAGTTCCTTGAGTGCATACACACTATTAGGAAGTGCATTGAATGTATTGAGTGGTGGATAAACTATTTCTGAAATTCAGTGGTGGATAAACTGCGTTTACTTGCGATTAGCCTCCACTGCAGCCATGATTAGAGATAATATTATTTAGGCTACTTACAAACTCTTCTTGTAAGTTCAATAACGTTAAAAACATTTGAATAACGTCAGACTAACACAGTAAAACATGGTGGATTTACATCGCTAATAGCAAACTTATGCAGCTTATGCAACACACAATGGACACGATATTCATAACTGTCTAACGTTACATTGCTAACTTTACTTCCTCGTTGCTGACGAGTAGAGTTAGCGAGGCAGCAAGCGACCAAAACATACAAGATATTTACTTTATAAACAGCCAAATCATATGAGATGTGCTGCTTTACAGCAGACGACTATATCAGTGTGTTCTCAGTCGAGAAGTAGAGTCGAGTCAGAAAAACCTTACCTCCAGGCAAATGCGTTTAGCGCAGCTAGCACTGCTAGCTGCAGAAGTTCCTGGCTGTTCGTCGACATCATCTGGCAAGGTAAATATCGACGGAATTGCGGTTTTCACAAGCGCGGGTCTCTTCACTCCTAAGGGGTTCTTCTGCCTTGAAATGTAGACTGCACACCGTCAGATGTTTTAGTGCTTCAATGGCTGTGTCCTCTCCGAACTTCGGGTTATTGATAGCCCGTAGCCACTTTTTGCACAACTCCAACTCTTTGGGTAATCTATGAAAATTTACTCCCGTGTATTTTCCTTGTGCTGGCTGAACATCCCGGTAACATGCAAGTGCACACCATTTCGAAACACAAACGAGGAGTAATTCACTAATGAGTTCGCAAACTAAGTCTTCACTAGAAATTGTTTGAAATGATTTCCAGGTAGCGTAGAGTGGAGCTCAACGCTCGAGCCTTGGTTGACAGATTATGGGCGGAGTTGAACAATAGAGTGTGCCAGTGACTTCCGTTTTACTTCCGCTACAAGGGACCTGTCTTTAAAAAAAATATGAACAGGAGTTAATGGAGAGATAACAATTCTTTTTTGGTCCAGTTTGAATTGTGCCACGAATTTCACATATGATGTGTGTGAATTTAAAAGATAATTTTTCACGTCAAGAAAGTACTGTTGTTCGATAGACTTCAAAAGTTATGTTGGTTTTGTACGAATCCGCTCAGTGGACTACATCTCTCGTCTCGAACAATGTACGTCACCAACGTAATGAAACGATAAGATTAGAAGCTAGCTGATAGCTGTTATGCTAGTTAACGGTTGCATCTTGCTGCCTGCTGTGACTTAACAGTATGTAATGTACAGTCTATGGACGAATACAACTTACCTGATGTGTTTAATCCTCTGACTCATGGTATTTTCATCGGCAAGGAAAGCCCAATTAAGACCTGTTGCTGGTATGCTTGTACATCTAGTGTGGCTGTGAATGAGCTAACGTCACTAGCGCGACTGATGGGTTTGTAGTCGTTGGAATTACGATCTTTCACAATGTTGTAATTCAATAGTTACGAAACAAACTGCAAATGTCTTTACATGAAAAATTTTCTTTAAAATTGACAAACATCATATGGGTATTTCAAGGCACAAGTCAACCGGGACCAGAAAATAATTTATTTTTCGCCATAGACTGGCGTTCAAAATTTTTTGAAAGATAGGTCCCATGGAGGCAAGTGGAAGTGGCGTCACTTGCACACTCTATTGAGTTCGAGAGTGGGAGTGGCTTGCGGAGCTGAGCATTGCAATGCACTATGGGGATTGTTGTCTGCAATCCACAAGCACTAAAAAGTCATTTTCTGCCTTTTCTCGGTCAAGAAGGCACCAAATTAGAAATGTATGCTACTATTCTACTACATATATGACCCACTTTCAATACATATTCATTTCTCCACTGGTGGAATGTCCCTTTAAGTGCATTGTGTTGCTCTACTTTCAAAGAAAAGCACAAGTCCAACTCCTCCAAAGTTGACGCCAACGCCGATTCAAACAACCGCTCTTCGTTCGCCATAGCCACCTTCCTTGTTGTTCACCGTCGCAGGATGTCGTTATCCTGTTAAGCCCGCCTTAAGACTCTCTAACGAAATAGAGCGCTGTGATTGGAGAACATCCACGGTGTTAAGCCAATAGAAATTCCTATGGTTCGATACTAGACGTACAGGCTGAGCAAATTAATTTGCCGCCGCTAGGGTGCGTCTAGATTTCTCTATCAGAAAATCACCTTTCTCATGGCTTTTTCATTTGTGAATTAAGCTACATCTCGTTCGCCCAAAGCATTGACCCATGATTTTAAAAGTAACGACTGGCCTATGTAGTAGCAGACCATGTTAAAGCACGGAAGTAAATGTTCTACAGATCTACAGCAACTTCTGGTGAGATTACAACTTACATGAGTCAACGAGACGAGAGGTATGTGGCCTCAACCAGAGCCTGTCTACGGAGATCCTGTATACTTTCATTGTATCGAACCTAGTTGCAGTTCACTCATTGTTCCTCTAGGGGCCGCCGATAGCTAGTGCAGAATGAATGGGAGTCTATGGGGCTAGACGGGTAAAATGTATCTTTATTATCGTCAAAAGCTTAGTTTTCTCTAGACTCGACCATAAACACATGCCTGTCAGTTGGAACAACCCAAAAAACTAGATAGTTGCTTGAGATTTTGACGATTTATGGTGATTTTATTTTCGTTAGATCTTTGCCTAGATTGACGCTAATGCATTATAGAGGAGTGGATCACCGCGGCAAGATGGCGTCTCGATTGACGCATTCGTTCCAATGAACAGCAGTAGTCAAGGCGACATCTAGTCAGTATATATATCTATGTCTGAATGGAATAGGCTATGTTTCAATCGGCATTATGCTTAACAAACGCTAGTTAGTCTGTTAACATTCATATTTGCAAGCCTCCAAGCACAGACATCATTACTTTAAATCCTACCTGTTGCCTTTCACCGTCCACTTATTTAACTGCTGTTGCATCCCTTGACATGTCATCTCCATTTACCTCTCTTTTTCTATTTTTAGCCACCAACAGCTTTTTTTGCTGTATCCATCTTTTTCAATAGACGGCAACTCACTACTCATACAGTAGGCCTATCTGCTTGCTCAGCGCTGATGGCGCCCCCACTCCCTCTTCTATGTCAAAAATGATGGAATCTTATGAGATAGGGCGCCTACTCTAGCCTGTTAGTCCTCTAAAATGTTATAGAACATTGAGAATGTTGAAATTATTTAGAAATGGACAGCAGTAGCTACATATAGAAAATACCAAATATATTATTTTATTTTTTTTACCATCGCTTTGGCGCCCACATGGTGCTGCGCCCCTATGCGCCGCATATAGCGGTTACCCACTTTTTGCGCCACTGCATGAACAACATTCAAACTCATAAATATTCCACATCCACTGTATCTTGAAGATGAAGAACCTATAAAAAAAGAACATAAGAAAACAAACTTTTAGTTCATGTTCATAGGGGAGAACCGGGACGAATGATATGGAGTGAGGATTGTCTCAAAATTATTTAAATATATATAAAAGGATATATATACATATACATACATTTATAAATACATACAATGTGACATACAATTAAATAAACAAATTTATATAAATAAACGTGTTTTTGTTAATATATTTTTGAGATTTGAAAATAAATATGCTTGACTTTGTATGTGGAATCTGCATTTGTGAATCTCCTTTTTACTTTTATGTCGATGACGTAATTTTGAGACATTCCTACTGCACACCAAGATCCACAAATAAATACCACTAGATTTGAATGCGAAGACACCCTTCACTGAACAACCAGCAGATGGCAGTGTTGTACAACATGTCTGTTATCAACTGATAGCAACTGAATCTTTCCGACGCTGTTTACCCTAGTTCAGTTCAGTCAAGTGGTCTATGACTAGCAGGATTAACGACATGGAAGACACTGGATGAAATGGATGGGTAAGTAATAACAACTAGCCAGAACGATTTATTATCGGTTTCGATGTGTAGTGCCGTTTTTAATTTCATAGACTATAAATATAGACTATAAACTATAAGTCCATAGAATGAAACACTTTTCGTTTAAATGTAATTTACAAAGACAACGTAACGGATGGAAACACTTTTTTTGTGTCATTGACAACTCCCGTGTGTTTCCTCTTAGTACCATGTGTTAGTTTGTATATATATATATATGGGACGTTCGCGGTACAATTTAAATTTGAACGTAAATGGTCATTTGTTTCAAACGTCCCGACTAGCCGGGACAGTTGAAACACAGTGGTGGGACAAATGAAACACTATAATATTCACTTAAACCATATACATTATTAGGGTTTTTATGAAACATACCTAACAAATGACTTGTTTAGTCGGTACTGTTAAGATATTAGCTCATTTCTTGTAATTTGAAGTCCCAAAAATATGTTTTGTCCTATGCAAAGTTCTTATGTCCTTATGCGTCAATGGCAAAGATGCGCATTTGGATTAAACTACCTTTTTTGTTTTTTGAGCAAGGTATACAAGTACATTTTTTATGTATTACCAGAGAATGTCTAATAAGGGGAGAACTGCCACTCTCGGAAAACTTCCGGTTTCTGAACTGGTTGCAGTTCCTTCTGTGGTTCCACATGAGGGCGCTCGTCCACGAGTGCAGAATGCATGGAGGTCTATGGAGCTGTACCCCTCAAAATCCACTTTTCTCGGGATATAATTTTTTTTCAAGTCATTTGAATATTGTATTCGAAAGGGGAGGCATTATATTTTTTATAAATTCACTTAATTGTTCTAAAAAGCCTTTCAAACGTGTCAATGACGTCACTCATTAGCACAATGCTAGCGTGTTATGGGCAACAACGACCTAACCTGTAAGAAAACAAAAGGACATAAGTACTCGTTCATTCAACTTTTGACCTATAACCCATGTTGAAGTTATACAAACTACAATCAAATCTGAGATTTGTCAACGACAATCAGGTGAAAGAGACAAATTTAGCCGTCTAGCTCCATTGACTCCCATTCATTCTGCACTCATGGCGATCGCCCCCAGTGGAAATCTGGTGGAACTGCAACCAAAATTCAGTACAATGGGACTTAATACGAAGTGGCCAGGCTCTCCGTAGACGGGCTCTGGTATTACCTTATTCTCCTGTCGAGTCATGTCGAGTAATTCACAGCTGAACAATCAACCATTTATTTAAAACAGAAGAGGAAATAAACCGGAAGACACAACACAGATTCCGTCTCATCATTAACTCATTGAGTGCCAAAAATGTAATATTACATTTTTAGCTTTTTTTTTTAAATTACGAAACTAGACACTCTAACACAGGGGTTCCCAAACTTTTCCACGACAAGGCCCCCCAAATACCACTAGGTTCTGGCCAAGGACCCCCATCGACAATACTACGGTAAATGTAAAAATACAGTAACTCATTGAATGCCAAGCTGTTTTCAGAAGCTTTGTCCTGCCAGCAATCTAGACCATTGTTGATGATTTTTGTACAGCCACAGCATATTCTGTGTTATAGCTATGAACACATACAATGGCTCGTTTGAAAGGTGAGACTTTAAGCAGTGGGTGTCATATATTGCATTTCCATTCATCACAGAGTTCCCAAAATCACATATAAGGTGTGTTAGAGCAGTGGTTTTCAAAGTGGGGGCCGCAAGGGGGTGCCAGGGGGGCCTCAGCAAGTTGGAGGGAAAAATAAAAGCAAGAAATAAATACATTTGAAACATTTAAAATATACTATGAGGGTTGTTATACAATGCTATTATAATAATGTGACGCATATCTGAACATATTTCCAATGATAATGACTGGGAATAATAGTAGAGTGATTTCATATAGCAGAAAGCCCCAAATACATTTTTTACACTGTATGCTCCATCGCGATGTGGTTGTGGCTAAAATAATTATTAGATTAGCTTAACTCATTGAATGCCACGCTGTTTTCGGGAGCTTTGTCCTAGAGTGCCAGCAATCTAGACCATTGTTGATGATTTTTGTACAGCCACAGCATATTCTGTGTTATAGCTATGAACACGTAGAATAGCTCGATTAAAAAGTGAGACTTTAAGCTCTCGGTGGGTGAAAACCGTGTATTTCTACACGCCTCTGTTCCTGAGAAATCCCAAGCTAAACAGTGGCTAGTTTTCATCAAAATCGCTGTTTTTTTTTTAAGAAATGGAGATATAACGTCCTTCATGAAATATGAAGTGTTGCCTGTTACTTACTTGTGTAAACATTCCAGGAAGTGATCAGCGAGACCTGGCGAGACTGCCACCTAGTGATAGACCCACGAAAATGGCCTGGTTTTGACATTACGTGCATGCGTCACTGATTCGACCCAAAGCGGCAACCGAGTTATGATCAAATGTCCAGATAAAATGTCCAGATTGTGCGTTTTCATGAGTTTCACAATCGTCATATATTTCATTTCCATTCATCACAGAGTTCCCAAAATCACATATAAGGTGTATTAGAGTGTCTAGTTTCGTAATTTTAAAAAAAAAGCTAAAAACGTAATATTACGTTTTTGGCACTCAACGCATGGGAAGGAAGGCACTCAATGAGTTAAAGATGAACTGAACTGGAATTTGAAGTAAAGGTGATATAACAGATGTATTTTATTTCTTCTCATTGGTACAATGATTAAAATGGCTGAATTTATTAAAAGGGATAAAATTGTACGTTAAAAGTGGTGTTGTTGTTACACGGGCGCCGCCATGTTGGATTTCAACAATCGGCTACGTCACTGGCATGGTAAGCTACTCTGCACTAGCACTAGCAGCCATAGCAGATAATGAGTCTGAGGCTAGCTGACATGGCTGAGGAAACTAACATTAGGCCTAGCTGAGTTACATATTGGCCATAAGCCATTTATCATAGGCTAGCCTACATCACAAAATCTCATACAAAATGAAACCAAACTAGTGAAACAAAGGCGAACACTTTAACAGGGGAAATTAATTTGGCATGAATCATACTGAACGCTATTTTGTCAATGAGCAGAAACACACACGACATTCAAACTATTGATAAGATGTGCACTATGGAAACTGGTCTGTAACTTTGGACGAATAAATGCCATTGACTTGCCATATCCTGACTTAAAAAACCCTTTTCTTGCTTACTTTATCGCAAACTCGGTGGAACAGCTTGTAGTCTTTTTCAATTCATAGAAAGGCGAGCCCACAGTCTATGTGCCATATGAGCCTAAGTTTCAACTTCGGCTTCGTTCATTCAATGCAGTCACTGGTCGCAATTACAAGTCTGGGAAGGTTCGTTCAATCGTTTAAAGTTTTAAGTGCAGTAGCCTATCTGTCCCCTTTGGAATAATATCTCGAAGTAGCCTCAGGTGAGGTCCAGTGTTAGATAGGCTACCATACGATCCAACCTAGGAAAGGGCTAGCAGCTAACACCTTGGAAACACTCTTATGTCAAACTCCACAAGCTAGCACTCCGACCATAGAGAGTATAAACCATGACTCCGACGATATCACAGATCGATAATAATGCTTTTACTAGCTGGTAACTAAACCACAGCTGGTCTGTAAACAGAATCCAATGTCCCTTTCTACTCACCCTGAAGCCAGTTGTTCACCGTCTCAGGACAGATTGTTGATGCGAGGGAGTTTAACTCGCAGTACTGCTATCCAAGAGACTCGTGCAATATCAACATCCACAAGGTAAAAATCTGCAAACTCTCCACTAACGTTAGCCTAAAATAAACGGCAAACTCGTGTATCCTCCGTGTATCTGGGGTCAACTTGGGGTAACGAAGTTTTTAACAGTTTCAAGGGAGGGAGAGAGAGAGCCCGTGTGAGTTGCTGTTACTAGTGCCAGTAGTCCATACTGCGTTAGCCTACATTGACGTGACAATGCGTGTTATATAGCTTATTTGTACATGCACGTAGCCTTCGCATAGGCCTAATGTAGTGGTGGTGAGTGAGTATGCAGTTGTGTGGAGGATGTACAGTAGGCAATGTATGTGTGTGAGGGATGGAGGGAGACAGAGAGACAGCGTGCGTGTTGCTGTCTCAAGCGCCCCTCGTCCAGTTTTCTACATGACCTAGGCTAGGTCTACAGTAGCCTATGTTGTGCCGCACAAAATGTATCTATGTTGTACATTGCACAAAATGTATAACCCCCGAAATAAACACATACATAAATAAACACATTTTTCCCGTCACTTTGGCTTCCTTGAACATTTTCCCTACGTTTCGCCACTGCTTTGCAACAGATAGATTCCAGTGTCCATGCTCCGGCAGCGCCCACACAGTCATTTTCACCCAAATGATCCTACTGAAGGTTGAGCTGGAGCCTGAAACCCATCTAGTGGTAGTCAAGACACTACAGGCCTGTCCCTCACAGGCTCAAATTTGTAACCCATGCCATTAAAATTACAAATTTTCGTGTATACATAATATGCTGCAGCTGTTGCCTATAGAACTTCTCAGGTCCTACCATGCCAGTGACGTCATTGAACCTGGCAGCGTTCTAATACTAACAAACGCAATTTTGGTGTTGCTTAAAAAAGGCTACGTATTGATTTTTTTAAATTATTTTTTTAGTGTCATTTATTTTTAATTGTCATAATCAACACATTATCAATGTTGATTCTTTCAGTTCAGTTCATCTTTAAGGAGCGCCTCTCCAAAATGCACTCTTTTGGGTGTCGACCAGCCTGCTGTGCGGATGCGTGTGGATTCGTAGTCGACAGTTAAGTACTTAATGTTCTAAAATAGTGTATTAATCTACATATATACATGAAGAGTATGTTATAATAGTGGACTAAAGAGAATATTAATTTAAGATTGAACACTGGAAGGTGATGGATGATGGTGGATGATGATGGATTGAGAATGGCTTAGGTTAGCAAACTATGTCGTGATTGAGACAGAGACTGGCATTTTAGCAGCATAGCCTACATGACGACAACTTATACCCTAGTGTTGACCAGTGTATGATAAATATTTAATGATTGTTAAGGATAAAAATACCAGGTGTGTCATGCATGAAAACGGAAATGAGAAAATCACAAGAACAATCTAAATGAGACTAAATTATTTTTTTATTATTGCTATTATACTAAAATTATATTTGGTATTTTAGGCGGTGGTGTAGAGGACGGCAGGGGCAACTGCAGCAGAGGGCCAGGCAGCAGCGGCTCCAGGAGGGGCAACTGCAGCAGAGGGCCTAGCGGCAGTGCAAGGGGCAACTGTGGTGGTGAGGGGCGAGAAGAGCCTTTTTCTCGGTGCCTTTGTCTTGGAGGATGGCTTATGTCGACGCTGCCGTTTCGCCTCACCCGAGAGTCCGTAAGTATTGCAGTTGTTCTGCAAAATTAAGTTAGACATTAAGTTTGGTTTATAATTATTAAACTACAAAATGCATTAAAAAGGCCAAAAACTGAACTCTACTTGCCTCTTTCTCCATTTTCTCACTGTAGTCTTTCTAGGGCCAGCCTTCGGCAAAGGACGGACAAACTCCGGGCTGAATTCTTGGGCAGCTTCGTCAGACACTTCAATGAGATTTTGGGCTCTATTTTAATTGTCTAAAACGGAAGTGTCTTTGTGCAAAACGCAAGTCACGTTGTGGGCGGATCTTGGGCGCTGATGCTATTTTACCGGCGGGATAATTGACTGTTGCGCCCGACGCAAATCTAAAATGGGGTGGTCTGAAGTAGCTACATTAATCATGGGTGTGGTTTGGGCGTAACGTGCAATAAACCAATCCGAGCGTCATCTCACATTCCCTTTAAAGGAACACGCCACCCAATGTCAGTAGTAATATATGTTCTTACCTTAACTTTCACGAGTTGAGTCATACCTCTCCCGTGTCCGTACGTGCACTCAAACGCTCTGGTGCGCGGCTGGACTGTGTTAGCATGTTGCTATGCTAGCGGGCTTTGACGGCAACTAAGCGTAGAAGTAATCAAAAACATCCACGTTTTACCGACTTAAATACAGTTGCACGAGTAGTTGATAGAAATGCTACGGCCACGCAACATGAAACGTGGCGATTTTCCAAGCGAATAAACCGGAGAACTACAATGTGTGGCGCAATAGCACTTGGGAGTACTTCGACCTAGCATAGTAGTATTGTTAACACCTAATTGTAGATCCTATCCACCACAGAGTTTAGAATCCATGCTGGATCGACCCTCAGCCTCTCCCTCCCCTCTGAGCGAGAGAGAGGCACACACACTAGAGATGCGCTGATGGGCTATTATTTCAACCATAACTGCATAGCAAAACTTATCATCCATCAGCCATCCATCAACACCAAAGTTTTTTGACCAATCTTCGAAACGGCACCCGCCCACCATCCGCTGGTTGTTTTAAGGTAGGGGGTGATGCAGCGCTGCTGACGTGAGGCTAGGAAGCCCTTGCCTGTTCTAGGAAGACTGATCCAATGCAGCAAATATATTAAAAGGCTAAAGTCGTACATTGGCTATGTTGTAGCCTATCCCCAGAATATCAGCAGCAAACTCAGTCTCTGTCTCGCAAAACAGTTTCCAAATAAAACGCACATCGGCCTGTGGCCTATATGCCAGCTTGTGACAATATATCGTCCAAAATGCTTGATTGCATTGCATTCTCCACATTTTTAGCTACATTTTCATGTACCACATCAGCATTTTTGTTCAGTAAATCTTTTGTAAATTGCTTTAAAATGAATTGCGCTGTCTGTCTGAAAAAGACGCGCTCGTGCAGTCAAAATGAATGGGAGTCTTCAGAACAGGCTTTCAGTCACCCTGACATAACAGTGTGTAAAGTAGCCTATAATGTGAATGACTTGTTATTTTATCAAGGATTTCTTTCTTTTTGCAAAAAATAAAGTACAATAGGCATTAATTAGTAGGCCAGGAGCATGTTGAAATTATGTGGCAAATTGCGTTTTTTATTACAATGATAAAATTGTAAAAGGACGTGACGAAGCTGAGGCAAGCCAGCAATAGGCCTATAGGCCCGACGGTAATTGTAAAGCAATTTACAAAAGATTCACTGAACAAAAATGCTGATGTGGTACATGAAAATGTAGCTAAAAATGTGGAGAATGCAATGCAATCAAACATTTTGGACGATATATTTTCACAAGCTGGCAGAAAAGGCAACAGGCCGATGTGCGTTTTATTTGGAGACTGTTTTGCGAGACAGAGACTGAGTTTGCTGCTGATATTCTGGGGATAGGCTACAACATAGCCAATGTACGACTTTAGCCTTTTAATATATTTGCTGCATTGGATCAGTCTTCCTAGAACAGGCAAGGGCTTTCTAGCCTCACGTCAGCAGCGCTGCATCACCCATATAGCCTATATATATATAGGGGAGAACCGGCACAATTGTAACACTTTTTTATTTTTCCCATTCAAACTCGATTTACACAAAGACGATAGACTTGAGAGTTGTGAAATTTGACCAGAACAGAGTCGTACATGTCTACTCCATGAAAGTTGAAACAGAATTTAAAAAATATGTTATAGTTTGTCAATAATTTAACTTAACAGCCATAAAAAAGTGCGGTACAGTTGTAACAGTAGCGTCATGAATGTAACAGTGCTAAAATCGTGAATCCTATAACATATTTTAACACAAAACAGTGCTGGGTTAAACAAAGAGCATCTGTTTTCATATAAAATCAAGAAAAAAAGTCCAAATGTATGACTGTTAAAGCTAATTTATTGCATTATTGATTAGCCATTGCAGACCATATTACGGCGTTATAGCTCACAATAACCTTTAAATATGCTTATTTTGGCCATATCCACTTGATAAAACCAGTAAATATAGTTGATAAACTGCTTATTTCTTACATGTCTGAAGCATTTGGTCCAACAGTGATATTTCAAGTTGCTGTGTTAACTTTAATTGGGTGATGGCGGCACAAAAATCATAATCCATAACTCGCAATGAGAATGTTCGTGCATTCGCGATAAAAATCAGTTCATTTTGCCATAGAGACTGGTGTTACAACTGACCCGCACAGGTCATGTTTTTATTTTCATTTAATTGCATGTGCTGTGACTACATAAATCAAATAGGACTCATGTTAACTTGAAACAGAGGGACTGAAGATATGAATGACATGTGATTGAAGTCCACACGCTCAAATTTCACAAAGCAAACTTAAACAAACAGTTGCGGTTAAAAATAAATAAAAAATCGCGATGCTTGAATTTTGCACCTTTTTGCTTAATATCTCTGGTCGTATTTATAGTAGACCATTCATATTTGGATGGCTGTAAGATTATACATAATTACATGATATGTGTCTGTTTACGTTTCCGTAGCTACACCATATCTTGAGAATAAAACACTGTTACATTTGTACCGCTGTTACAATTGTACCAGTTCTCCCCTACATTAAAACAACCAGCGGATGGTGGGCGGGTGCCGTTTCGAAAATTGGTCAAAAAACTTTGGTGTTGATGGATGGCTGATGGATGATAAGTTTTGCTATGCAGTTATGGTTGAAATAATAGCCCATCAGCGCATCTCTAGTGTGTGTGCCTCTCTCTCGCTCAGAGGGGAGGGAGAGGCTGAGGGTCGATCCAGCATGGATTCTAAACTCTGTGGTGGATAGGATCTACAATTAGGTGTTAACAATACTACTACGCTAGGTCGAAGTACTCCCAAGTGCTATTGCGCCACACATTGTAGTTCTCCGGTTTATTCGCTTGGAAAATCGCCACGTTTCACGTTGCGTGGCCGTAGCATTTCTATCAACTACTCGTGCAACTGTATTTAAGTCGGTAAAACGTGGATGTTTTTGATTACTTCTACGCTTAGTTGCCGTCAAAGCCCGCTAGCATAGCAACATGCTAACACAGTCCAGCCGCGCACCAGAGCGTTTGAGTGCACGTACGGACACGGGAGAGGTATGACTCAACTCGTGAAAGTTAAGGTAAGAACATATATTACTACTGACATTGGGTGGCGTGTTCCTTTAACAACAGGCAGGCTTGTTCCATAGCTGATTTGCTATTATGGTGGCGTATTTGCCAGGCGCAGCCAGGAGCGTTCACAGCGCTATAATCACTGTTCAGTTGGGAACAGTTAGCTATTGATTTTTCCTCTTGACAAAATGTAATACAGAATTGTTATAAAGACATACTTTCCGATGTTTTGGGATCACTCTCACTGAATCACGAGGTTATGAATGTATGGTGATATTTTTGCAATGTACAATGTAATCTAACATTACCTCTCTATAGACAATGCATATCTTCTGTCAGTTAATCTCTTCTCTCCCGTGCTGTCGCAGGGGCATTTGGGTTAAAAGGCATCAGCATGCAATTCAACATCACGTCTCCTTAAGTCCTCTAATATTTCCTAATTTATGTCATCAACACATCCGTGATTCGTGAAAATGTGTACGCTAGATTTATGCTTATTTTTTTACATCTTAATGGACACCACACTGATTTCCCTCGTGGTAATATTTTTCTTTGAAATTATGTATGGTTTACAGCAGTGTTTCCCAAACTTTTTTTCTGGGGACCCACTTTTTAAAAATGACAGACCATCGCGACCCATTTCACTTCAGATCTAACATGCATCATGCATGCAACCACCGATATTTAATTTATTAGACAACATAAATTGTGCTGGCGACCCAAATAAAATCTCCTGCGACCCACCTGTGGGTCGCGACCCAGTCTTTGGGAAACACTGGTTTACAGAAATGGGAACTACGTTGTATAGATGAGAGGAGCGAAGTGTGCGTTGCGCAGCACAGGCGGCCAAGCAAGGGCTCCTTACCATCAGGCAACTCAAAAACGAGAAACAGTTTCCAAGTTGACCTAACTAACTTTCAACTCTGCACAGTATCCCATTAACTGCATGACAGTAGGCTATTTACAATATTTTCTGTAGAGTTTGTAAACACGTTATCAACTTAATGCACGCACAACATTTGTTTGAGCAGGAGAGAGAATAACAATGAATGGATGCAGCAACTACAGAAATTGTAGCCATACTTGCTGCTTTCTTGTACTATCTATGGTTGCTGGTTAACAGCACATAAAAAGCTGATTTAAGCTAATTCACTAACTCAAGACTTCAAGGGCATCATGGATATAAAACGTTTTTTGAAAATAACGAAAGGATGGAGGGAACATAGCAAAGCTTGAAGTTATTTCAGATAGGCAAAATGATGGTGCTTAAAACCTTAGCGCAGCTGGAATAATGCTTAGGCTGATGTTAAAGCACACGCAATGTTTAAAGCCATACACAACGGTAAATTGGAACAAAACTAAAGGTAACTGTAGCCTTTATAGGGCTGTATAAAGTTGTCCAAATTAATAGGTCATAATTAGGCGTTGTTGTAAAGATATTGCATGTAGATGTTGTACTATGTAGGCTACTAATTTTTTAGGTCACCAATGCACGAACAAAACCGGGAAATGGACAAATATTATCAAGGCTTTGAATGTTTCCGTCTGTGCACAGGGGTGTCTGTAGATTGGTGAGCAACGCATTCATTCATGCAAGCCTGTGGTCATGCATGCGCCCTTAAAATAGCATCTGAATTTGCGCCACGGTCTGTGGCGGAATTGTTTTCTGAAACTGCAAAATATCAACAGTGAACGTTTGCGCCAGAACACGCCCCGTCTTTTCGTTGAACCGCCCCCGTGGGCGCAATCGAATTCCCTAGTTTACAGGCATGTACCTGTGGAGGGAAAATTCCAATATGCGCTGACTGCAAAATAGGAAAGACAAAAGCACGAGTATACAAAGTCAATTGCACTGGGACGCAAGATAGAGCCCTTAAACTTTTTATGAACTCTGATGAACTGTTGTGTGGATGTACTTATTATGTATTCTATTTATTTATTTATGTATGTATTTATTGATTTATTTATTGGCTTATGGACTTAATGTTGCCTACCTGGAGTAGCACTGGTGTTTTCAGCCTCTTGGACCTGGTCACCTGGTGGGGAAAGAACCTGGGGAGGAGGACGGTCGGTCACGTAGGAAGGCGCAAAGTCATCCTCGTTGAATTTCTCGGGGTTGAAGGGCCAAATCCGGGTTCCAGAAAACCCCGATATGACATTTGACACCTGCACCGCCAGAGGTAAGGCCGCTGCAACTATGGCCGGGACATCATAGATGGTGAGGTTTGTCCCTGGATGCACCCTCATCCACTGGTCTGCCACTGAGTTGATGTAGGTCCATTGGCTGCAGACGGTGGGTGCAGTGGGGAGGGAACGACAATAACACAATCCCATTTTCCTGGCAGTAGTCAATGGCTGGAGATGAGAAGGATGATTGTCGAGGAGGAGCTTGGACTCTTTGCTGACCCGGGTGTTGCCTGCTTGGACTTGGACTCTTTGCTGACCCGGGTGTTGCCTGCAAAGTGGGCCAAATACAGCATGAAGTCGTCCTCCTGCATCCACCCACTGCCATTTGCTGATCCAGTGCAGCCAACTGGACCACCTCTGAGGAAATGCGGCAGGAATCGCTTCCTGGGGAAAATCAAAAAGGGAGGGATAATTGCACCCTGTGCATTTCCTGCAAGGGCAACAGTGACCATTGTGCCCCTCTCTGCAGAGGTCACTGCCCCGACCTGCCGCTGCCCCTTGGCAGCCACAATTCTGGACGGTTGTAACTCCTGTAAAACATGAATTAACATTTTGTTATGGACTTTAATAGCATGAACTTTAAAATGTTTATAGTTTAATTTGTGCATGTATAGTTCTTATTTATTTCATTTTTAAAGATTCATTTACCAGTCTCGTCCATGTTCCAGATGTCCTTGGCCTGGAAGCTGTGGCGGTCAAGGACAATCTTTAAATTGGTGAAGAACGCTGCCACATTGGTCTTGTTAAAACTAGTTAGGCGGGAGTTACTAGTTGCCTGGGGACGGCGGATGGATAGGCTTCCACTACGCTCCATGAAGGAGGCAAACCAATCCTTCCAAGCCATCTTTTTTCCCCCCAAGATGGTGGGAAGTTGCAGTTGTACTTCACTGCTAGCTCAAATGCCAACTTTCGCACCTGAAGGGTTCAGACAATATTTGTATTAACTTTATGAACTTCTCCTTAATGCTTTTATTAACTTTATGAACTTGCCCTGTAGCCTATCTCTTTATGTATTTTTCTATCTATCTATAGGTGATGTATGTGCCATTGAGTATTGGCGACGAGGAAAACTTTAGATTGCCTGTTGGTTTAATAGTTTCCGCCACGGTATTTATTGTAAGTGGAGGAAGAAAAAGACGTTTTTGGCGCGGTGGGAAGTGTGGCTAACGGAGGCTAGTGAGCTCAACTAAAAGGAGGACGACTGTTAATAGAAGGAAATGGCTGGATACGGATACATCGGGCATATTTCTGCTTTCGACGAGTCAGTGGAGCAGTGGGTAACCTACGTGGAAAGGTTTGAACATTTTGTGACAGCAAATGAGATTGAGGGAGACAAAAAGTTAGCTGTTCTTCTCAGTGTAATGGGTGCTGCTACCTATGGACTATTGCGTAGCCTCGTAGCTCCTGACAAGCCAGGGCTAAAGTCATACGACGATATTGTGAGTGTTTTGCAGTTGCATTTTTCTCCGAAACCAATTGTCATTGCCCAGAGATTTCACTTCCATAAACGAAATCAACAAGAGGGAGAATCAGTGAAGCAATACATTGCAGTAATTAAAAAGTTAGCTGAATACTACGACTTTGGCACACATTTGCAGGATGCACTGAGAGACAGGCTCGTATGTGGACTCAACACGGAGGCGATACAGAAAAGATTGCTAACGGTGTCTGCACTCACTTTTCAAAAGGCTGTGGAAGTAGCCGTAGCAATTAAGACGTAGCAAGAGAAACGCACCAGCTAAGTAACACATTAAAAGTAAATGCACTGTCACTGACTAGTCAGCAACGCTACAAATGTGTGCTGTTAGGATAGACGCACAGGTTAGACATGACCAGGGTATAAAATTAACTTTTTGACCTACCTGCCAATGGCAGGTAAGGTGTGAATACTTACCAGCCAAAATATATTTTTACCGGCCACTAATTTTTTATAATAGTAAAATGGTATGATATTCTGTTAATTGTCCATCAATTAATTAATTGTAAGTAGGGAACTATAATAATGACTGTTTTCTGAGGCTGTTAGAAGAAATGTAATTTATTTTCAATCTCATCATACTATATACAGTACACGTTACACCAGCATGCATTGCACACATGTACAGTCAAGTGCATTCATATAACTTCTCATAACTTAAATGTCATTGCCATCAACTATAATCTGACCTGTTTCAGACAATTAAAATGTTAAAAGATTTGTTGAGTATTTGTCGCAGATGCTGCAAGTCATTGACTTTGTCACACTGTTGTATATTAGCCACTCTCCTCACCCCTGTTTCTGAAAAGCGTCATCTTTCGCTGAATTTTCTTTTTGTTTGATTCTCAGTTGTATGATTATTTTCGGCATTTCTTTTAAAGGCTGTTTTACACCGGCAATATGTCGCCACATACTTGTTAACGTTGCTCCGATGATCTCTGACCGTCTCTGACTGACAAAACCAAACAAACGCAGTTACATTTTCGAATGTTGTTGAGTGACGGTGGACAACCAGGGACAAATTCGAAAAATAAAACGCGAATCACACCAGCTGTCGTAATGTGTTTTACACCAGTAGAAGGCTAGTCTTGTGTGTACAATACTAATAATTTATTGTTGAAGCAAGGAAGAGGCGTATTTTATCAGCCAGCCAATGGCGAGTAAGCCTATTTTTTTTATCCGCCAAAACATATTTTTACCCGCATTTGGTGAGTGGCAGGTGCTAATTTTAAACCCTGGACTGTCATTTTTCACATCCCATCCACCTCTGGCCACTTATTGGCTCATTGAGCTATTAAAGCAGCTCAGGTGGGTAATGGCAGGTAGCGCTATTGTTGGAATGGAGTGTTTGTCTTCGCTGGAAGAGAACAACAGTTCGGGAAGAGGACAACAGTTCGGTGAGTCTCTGGGATTGGATTTTTGCCTTGGGACTTTGCCACGACCAGGAATCTTTTAGGACGTTTGGTATTGTAGGACTGGGCTACAGCGACCCCCCCCCCCCCTTTGTAAACTTTGACATACGGACGCTTGGGCTGGCCGGCATCAGGCCGATAGCTTGGGCTGGTCTGGAGAATACGAGGTAAGCTGGCGTAGGCCTACCCCTCTGGTTTTGCACCCACGCGATTAGTCTCCTACCCACTGACTAACACAACCTTATGCTACACTTAGGTTAGGGACCCATGGCAGGTAGAATTGTAATTATTTAGTTTCCCCTAGACCAGTGGTTCCCAAACTTTTAACAGGCATGTACCCCCTGAGACATTATGATCTTCCGGAGTACCCCCAACAACACCAATAGTTTTCTTTTAATTGTTTTATTAATATTTATTTTTATCAATTTTGTCGAGAATAGTGAATAGGATCATAAACATATGATACAAATCTCATCAATAGTCAACATATGATAGGCCTACAAATGTGCTGAATATGATTTTAAATAGATCTGCACCTAATCTCACACACAATCGTCTTGTTGAATGCAGTGATCTTATCTGCTAGGTGCTTGTCTTTGCCTTGTAACTGGAGATTCAACTTATTGAGCTTTCCAAATATATCGCTAAAATAGGCCAGCTTCGTCAAGAAATGTTCATTAGTGAACGTGCTTGCAGATTCAAACATGCGCTCTTCCTCCAAGAAGAGGCGACTCGGAGCTCAAACACGCGACAGCACTTTACCTCGGGAAAGCCTTGCCTCGCTGTAAAAACAGTACAGCCTTTTGGTCAGCTCCCATCTCCTCTCAAAGTGCAGAGAATAGACACGCTTTTAAGGGCCGGGTCTTGATGAAATTCACCACTCTCACAACCTTGTTCAAAATCTCATTCAGGTCGGGACTAACTAAGCTGCCTTGACACGAGCGCTTCCCTATGAATAACACAGTGCGTCCATTGCGCATCGGGTTTTTCACGTCAGTTCGCGCCCCACCTGGCATGTCTCTGCGGCCCACAGTTTGAGAAACGCTGTTTTACCCTCTCTGTCTCCACTCTCGAATATTTTGTTAATGCGGAGAAAATACGTTTTTAATGTGCAGTGCAAATGCGGAAGTTAAGTTACCAACGTGGGATAGAGAAAACGTTTGAAAAGGCATATGACAGATATTTTTTCGCGTACCCCCTGAAATCAGTCCACGTACCCCTGGGGGTACGCGTACCCCATTTTGACAACCGTGGCCCTAGACCATGGGTCTCAAACTCCCGGCCCGCGGAACGATATTTTGTGGCCCCCTGCCTGAAATCGAAGATTGGTGTTAGTGCGGCCCGTGTGTCTATTCTCACATGCATCTGGCCATTTTATATTTTTTAACACTCGTGGGCTACCATAGCAGGCTCGTGACAACAACACGAATAAGCAATTGTTAACTTGTGACATGATGTTTCTATGGTTTCGGGACTGTGGAGGGAAAATATATCCTGTCACCCAGTGCTAGGCCTATATGGTTTTGTCACCCGGCCCCAGTCATGTCTTTTTCAAAACCTGCCATGAAGAGAAAAGTTGGCGATGAGCACAGACAATTTCAAGAGAAGTATTTTTCAGTATTTTTTTGTTGAGCACAGGGGCATCCCAACGTGTCTAATATGCACGGATAAAGTTGCGGTGCACAAGGAGTATAACCTCAGACGTCATTACTCATCTAAACATGTTGAGGAGTATGCAAAATACCTGGGAGATGAGCGAGAGGACCGAGTCGCCAAACTTAAAACATGTTTACTGAGGCAACAAGATTTTTTCAAAAAAGCAAGCAAAGAGAGTGATGCGGCTGTCAAAGCTAGTTATGTGGTGAGCGAGATGATTTCGAAGGCAGGAAAGCCATTTAAGATGGTGAGTTCATCAAACAGTGCATGTTACAGGCTGCAGGTATAGTCTGCCCGGAAAAAAAAGGTCAGTTTAGCAACATCAGCATTTCAGCTAACACAGTGGCAGAGCGCATTTCGGACATGTCAAATAACATTTACGATCAACTACGTGAGAAAGCTAAACATTTCCATTCATACTCACTCGCTCTTGATGATAGCACAGACCTCACTGACACTGCGCAGCTCGCAATATATATGTCCGTGGTGTTGATAACAATTTCGAAGTGATGGAGGAGTTGCTCATAGTAATTCCAATGCATGGCCAGACCACCGGTCAGGAAATATTCCACCAGCTATGTGATTCCATTGTGGATGCCGGCTTACTATGGAAGTGTTTTGCTGGAATAACAACCGACAGAGCTCCATCAATGACAGGGAGGAAAAATGGACTGGCACATGTTCAAAGAAAACTGGAAGAGGAGGGTGTGGAAGAGGCCATTGGTCTGCACTGCATTATCCACCAGCAGTCCCTTTGCAGCAAATGCCTGAAGTTTGACAATGTGATGTCTGAAGTTGTGAAATTTGTCAACCATATCAGATCCAGGGGTTTAAAGCACCGACAGTTCCTTGCCTTTTTGGAGGAAATAGAGTCAGCATATGAGGATGTGGTATACGTCACAGAGGTACTTTGGCTTAGCAGGGGGAAGGTCTTGAAGAGTTTTTTTGAGTTGAGAGCAGAAGTGAAAGCCTTCATGGAGAAGGATGGGATGACTGTTCCTGTACTAAGTGATCCCAAATGGCTAATGGACTTAACGTTTCTTGTTGACATCACACAAGAGCTGAATGTACTGAACAAGAAGTTACAAGGCCAAGGCCAGCTTGTCAGTGCTGACAATGTCAGAGCATTCTCCACAAAACTTGTGCTATGGAAAGCCCAGCTTTCCCAGGCAAACCTCTGCCATTTCCCAGCATGCAAGGCACTCATGGATTCAGGCACAACATTCAGTGGTGAGAAGTATGCTGATACCATTGGAAAGCTACAGGAAGAATTTGATCGCAGGTTTGCAGATTTCAAGAGACACAGAGCCACTTTTAACATTTTTGCTGACCCCTTCTCCTTCGATGTGGAAGATGCCCCCCCTGTGCTTCAGATGGAGCTATTGACCTGCAGTGCAATTCTGAACTTAAAGCCAAGTTCGGGGAGGTGAGTGGAAAAACAGACAAGCTTGGACAATTTTTGAGAGAATTGCCCCCCACCTTCCCTGAACTTTCCAGGATGTTCAAGCGGATCATGTGCCTCTTTGGCAGCACCTATGTGTGTGAAAAGCTCTTCTCCACAATGAACTTTAAAAAGTCAAAGTTCAGGTCCAAACTTAAAGATGAGCATCTTAAAGCCATGCTGAGGGTCTCAGTTGCTTCCTCCCTCAAGCCAAATTTAGCTCAGCTGTGTGAGAGGAAGCGCTGCCAAGTCTGGCAGCAAGGAGTAGGAGGAAGTAAGAGAAACCTATGTTCTGAAGAACCGTTCATGTTCTGCTTGTTCTTGCTTGTGACTTGTTATTAGTAAAGATTGAGAAGATTGGATCAGTTGTACTTTTTTCTGAATACTTGAAACTCTTTTTTTGTGGAATACTTGATGCAGCCCAGCCTCACCTAGACTCTACCTCCAGCGGCCCCCAGGTAAATTGAGTTTGAGACCGCTGCCCTTGACAGTGCGTTGTTGCGTTTCGATACTGCTGCCGCCGTGGGCATCCCCTAAAAGTGCGCTGTGAAAAACGAATCATAAAGAGGCTGAATGCTATTACAAAGAACAAACATGCCACAACTGTGGTAAGAAAGGCCACATAGAGTGTGCAGAAACAAAGAGCATGTAAATAGCGAAAAGACAGTAAAACAAAAGGTGTTTATTAAAAAGAAGAGCAGAGTGCACCACACGGATGCAAAAGAAATGTCCAGTAGTGATGGTAGCACAACAGATACAGAGCTAACACTAAATATGGTGGCTCAGAAGGGAAATCTGTCATGCATATGTGTAAAGCCAAAGATTGAAGGTAAAACCATTCAAATGGAATTAGACACAGGCGCTGCAGTTTCTCTAATATCCAAAGACTTATATGACATGCAGTTGTGCCACTTACCTCACCATAACAACATCCAAGGGACTGTTCTGTTACAATAGACTTGCCTTTGGAATCACGTCAGCTCCAGCAATTTTTCAGCGGGCCATGGACCAGGTCCTCCAGGGTCTTCCGAACGTCCACTGCTATTTGGACGACATATTGGTGACTGGCCAAGACCGCCTTCAGCACCTGAAGAACTTGGACGCTGCCTTGAAGAATTCAGCTTACGTGTCCAAAAAAAAAAAAAGTGAATTTGAAAAATGTGAAATATATATACATAAAAGAAAAAAAATGTATTCATGTTAATGTCATGTTCATGTGAGCACAACATTTAGTGGGGAGGAGATGTGACGTATGTGCCATTGAGTATTGAGTACCCGTTCCACTAGTCGGCGCTGTGCTGCCACTGGTACTGTGATTATCTGTATGTACTAAATTGAGGGAGTACGTTAGTAAATACAAGTAGTTCCTACTGTCAAGATGTGTCTGTGTTGTCTCCAACAAGAAGGTTATCTGAAGTAAACCCACGACATAACACTATATTTATTTATTCATTCATTCATTCATTTTTAAATGCCTGTAGCCTCTGTGAAGACTCATGTTGACTTTTCTCTACAACTAGGGCTCTAGGGCTCAGGCCGAAGTAAATCGCAGCTGCTTTTTTAAGGTAGGCCTGCAGTTTTTCCTCCTGACCATCTGTAAAGACCCTTTTGTTTGGGGTCCAGTAGCCTGGAGGGGTAATAGCAAAGATAATGAATGCGTAGCAAGATGGGTCGTCCTAGTTCATGTCTATGAGGGCAAAGTGGAGTTCAGTCAGAGATGGGCTCTGGTTCAGTTCCCGCCTGCACAGGGGCGTGTCACTGACGTATGACTTACGTTTGAACGCCTCGGTTCCACGCCAGACAAGCCGGAGTACAAAATAAACTTGGTGTACACCTTCATTAATGTTGATTTTCTCACGACTGGAGGGTCATACTATCACAACATTCTACTGAAATAGGGAGGAGGGTTTGTAGATCATGATACCGTGTCCGAAATGTGCATCCATTGCTCAGAAAAATAAGGCTTTGACAAATTCTGGGAAATTCTTGGATTCTGCCATAGACCTCAATGTTAAAAAGAGAGCCCGATCACTGCATAAATGTGCGGGGGCGTGTACTGCTACCCTATTTGCATAAATTTCCAGGGACAGGAAATGGCCTCTCATGAAGTATCTTCGTAATCAACCATAGACATATACACTAGACGTCGCCTTGACTACTGCTGTTCATTGGAACGAATGCGTCAATCGAGACGCCATCTTGCTTCAGTGATCCACTCCTCTATAACGCATTAGCGTCAATCTGGGCAAAGATCTAGCGAAAATAAAATCGTCAAAATCTCAAGCAATTATCTAGTTTTTTGGGTTGTTCTAACTGACAGGCATGTATTTATGGTTGAGTCTAGAGAAAACTAAGCTTAAGACTATAATAAAGATACATTTTACCCGTCTAGCCCCATAGACTCCCATTCATTCTGCACTAGCTAGCGGCGGCCCCTAGAGGAACAATGAGTAAACTGCAACCAGGTTCGATACAATGAAAGTAAACAGGCTCTTCTAGACAGGCTCTGGTTGAGGCCACATACCCCTCGTCTCGTTTACTCATGTAAGTTGTAATCTCACCAGAAGTTGCTGTAGATCTGTAGAACATTTACCTCTGCTAGCCTACTACATAGGCTACGCCAGTCGTTACTTTTATAATCATGGGTCAGTGCCATGGGCAAACGAGATGTAGCTGAATTCATAAATGACAAAGCCATGAGAGAGGTGATTTTCTTACGTTTCAACAACAAAGAAGCCGATCTGCCATCATTGTGAGAAGTTCCCAAATTTGTCGCTAATCGCTAAAAAGGTTTTCTATCGCTGGGGATGGCCAAACGTCGCTAAATAGGTAACGCTGACAATACAGGAGAAGTAGTTTAGCGCTTCAGATCCCTGTACAAAGATGGCGGCGGTGTTGACGCATGCTGAGAAGCAGAAGGCGACATCTAGTGTATATATCTATGGTAATCAACCATCTTTGGTAATAGCTCTCCCTGGCTCCGCCTCTTCCTCCTCTTAACATATCGAAAGAGAGTGACATGGTTGACACCTTGCCCCTCAGCTGCCTCCCTAATGCTGGCCCCCTTCATCACTTCAGCATATGCTCTTTCATAAAATGGCTGGTGGCACCTGCCCTCTGCATGTTCTCACTCAGTTTCTTGCCATTTTCTGTTGATTTATGTGATGAACACTTATTATTCATTAAAAACTACTTGTTATTCATTTCAAGCATTTACTATTTCATGGCATTGTGCATACAATGTGTGACCGTATTAGAAGCGATACACGCATAATTATAGCGGTGTTTCATTCGTCCCAACAGCAACAATTGACATTTAAACCTATTTTGCTCCTAAACTAAAAAAATATGAAATTCCACACTGTAGGATATTTTTCTAAAAACTAATTCATCTATCGTATGAACATGACTATGGCACATGAAACAACAAATACAACTTGTCATTTAGAAAAAAATACTGTAGCGAACATTTTACTTACCGCACTCAGAATTGGGTTCGCGGGTCTAATTTGTACTGTCATGACGTCATGTCCCCAAATTTCCCAGGTCTGGTCTTGCGTGCTATGCGTGCTGACGAAATTTGACAATTGCAAGACATATGGTTTTCGAGATAACTGCAATGTTTCATTCGTCCCCCGTTTCATTCGTCTCCGTTGTACCCTACTCAGTTGAAATAAAAGTTTGCTATATCACTGCTATGAATGCAAATGGGTAATGAGTGAATGGACATCGGCTAACATTAGCAAAAAGCTAACCAACATGTGCTGCTATTCTTAGCTAAAACTGTCTACAGACAGAAACACCAATTTCAATGATAAAGTCTGAATTAAACTAAGTAGCACCAAGACAAGTATATTTACACGAAAACATATGTGATATTGTTATAATCTGCCATACACACCCATTGGAATGCTAAGGTAGCTACCATGAGCTAACTGTCCGAAAGACTACTAGCATGCTAACAACAAAGCTAACTTTACCTTAGTTTTCTCAGGTTGTAAGTTAATCACGTAAACAAACATTTAGCTAATTATCTGTCAAACTTAACATCATTTTGGGTTATTTCATCAGAATTGTCATTTTTCACCAAGTTCATCAGAAAGTTCACCCACCATTTAATGTAGCCTAGCCTATTTGTCACAGCAGCAAGACGCATGGAGTCATTCATGTCTCTGTGTGAACTGAGGAGAAGCAAGAGGAACGGTTGATGGGCAGAATTTTTATTAGACCCCTCCTCTGCCTTGCAAAAACATAAAATGTATCGTTTGTCTCTGCTAAACATGATCAGTGCACTGTATATTTCACTTAAATCAACTAATTTCTTTTAGTTATGCAGACATCCCAACCTGCAAAAAGTAAAAAAAAAAAGAATTATTTTACTGAAATACAGATGAATGTTTAGGCCTAATGTCTAGTCAGTACACCAAATAAGGAAGGCCTATAGATTGAAATTGTGATAATAAATTATGTAGATTTTGGTAGTTTGTTCTTTTTTGGCAACTAGCCAATTAGTATAGGCCTGAATAATATGCATATGAAATGACACTTGTTCAACTGACCTCAACATGTCTTTTGCAATCATTTAACCTGCCATGGGCAATAAGTCACTGTTACAAACAGTGCAGCATGCAACTACAGTAGGCCTATCATTGTTTTTTACTCTTATGAGACAAGGCCTACACTTTCGTGTAGTCTGATGTGAAATGGGTCTTAAATGTTCATTTTTTTTGGGGCACTCTGACTCTGCCATGACGCTCCTGTTCCTAGATACACTGAACTGATTAATTTAGTTCGGCATAAAAGACATAAAAGCCCGACTACATTGAAAACTGATTGGTTGATTTAGCAAAATATGCCAATCAGGATGCGTCTTGCTTCAGGCACACGTGCACCACCCCTCCCTCTCTCTCCGTTGTGTGCGCGCTAAACTCAGATGCATACGTCATTTGAAGTCTCGGTCTTGCGTGCGCACTTTTGCTTGCTCACTCTAGATTCCGGGAGATTTTATCTAATTTACGGGCATCAAGGAGACTCACGGAACTTCCGGGAGACTTGGGATGTCTGAGTTACATAGGGTTTTCAAAAAACACACAAACATTAGCCTAGTAGTGACCTAACATAGGCTATTTATTACAACTAAATCTGGGTTTACAGTGTATACATAAACTCAGTGAAGAGTATGAAAAGAGTATTTAAAATTTGATGCGATCTGGGAAAACCCTTCACATGGTGCAATTTTACCAACATTCTGACACCATCCTAGCAACATCCAGGATTTTGAGAGGTATCCAGGATTTTACCATAGGAGACAGTGTCCAGAATGTTGCTAAGATGGTATCAGAATCTTAAGTTGGTGAAATTTCACCAGAGAGGGTTGAAACAGCAAAAATCAAGGATTGATTTTTGAGCGCACCATGTGTTTTCCTAGATCGTATCACAAATGTAGTATTTTCCACTGAGAATGAAAGGAACTTTTGCAGTGCAGTGCACTAAGACAAGTCTGCAACAACAGACAAACCATACTTTGGTGACACCCAAACACACACCTCTATCCAGGGTTTCCGCGGGTCATTAAAAAGCATGAAAAGTAATTAAATAGATTTTGTGAAAATTCAGGCATGAAATGGCATGAAAAAGCATGAACTTCGATGTTCAGAAGCATTAAACATTGTGTAAACTTGATGGAATAAAACATTGCTTTTCACGATTTATTTTGATTATATAAACATCTAAATCTAATTTTGATTGGAAGTATAGCGTAATGGTTGACAGGCGGAACCTTTTAATTGGCTGTTTTTTACGGCCGGTGCACGAAGTTGCAACACCGGATGCTAGTAATACAACGTGCTGTGAGTGTATCTGCAGTTGGACATGGGCATGAAATTAGTTTAAAGTGGCATGAAAAAGGGCATGAAAAAGCATAAAATCAGATTTGCTGATACCTGGAGAAACCCTGTCTATCTGCAAGTACACTTCTGCTACAGGTATTATGCAGCCGTCATATTGCACATGACTGTGCTGCACATCTAGATTTGCACAGTGTGTGTGTGTGTTTGTCTGTGTACATAGTGCACGTGTGTCTGCATGTGTGTTTGTGTCTGTCTATACCAGTGTATGTGTTTGTGTCTGTGCAAACCTGTGAGCACTGCCTAAGTGTGTGTGTGCATGTGTGTATGTGTGTGCACATTAGATGTTGCTCCTGACTCAACCATCACCATCTACAGCTCAACTGATTGAATCACTACAAGTTCCTTGGATCACAGAGGACCTCACCTGGGACGTGTTACAAGAAGACCATGATTATGATTACCCAACCACACACACACACACCACCAACACACATGCACATTACATAACCCCCCCCCCCCACACACACACACTCTTTATATATCTGCTAGCTTATAATGACAATTAAGAAAAGTTATTGCACTGTTTTAAAAACCTATATAAGTGATATGTTTTTAGTTATGGCACTGCCTTAAAACATTTAAGTGTTTTACATTGATTTCGTTTAAGATTTACATGCATGCTTATGGTATACTGTTTTGTATCTGTTTATGCACATGTGTGCACATGGAATGGGTTAAGATGACCCCTGGAGACCTCTGGCCACCTACAGGCCAGTTGGTGTATAGTAACATAAATTAATTTATTGTGTGGCCCCCCATGAACGGAATTCCACGAAACTTGGCATTCATTCAGAGGGTGTCATAATGATCCTACACTTCCAATTTCGTGCAGTTTTGACTTCGCGCAGCGAAGCGGCGGTCATATAGGTTTAGTCCGATTTTATTTATTTTTTTCGCATTTTCCAAATTTCCGTCAATGATTCCCGGGACACTGAAAGACCGGGGTAGACGAAACTTGGTGGGCATGTAACCCCATATGGATAGCATTGAACCATCGTTTTTCGTTTTGATCTGTAGCCCCCCTGCTGGACTGCACCCCCCGAAAGGAGGGAGGGCAGACACAGTTTTCTGTGAATATCTTGAGAACCGTAAGGTTTAGGAGGACCATTTTTTTTTTGTATGTTGATCTCAAGGGGTCATGTCAACCCATTCCATAACCACTCATTTCATGTATAGCGCCACCTAGTTAAACACAAAAAAGAAAAAATGAGGTGTTGTAATCGCAGGTATCTGTGACCTAACATAGTCAAAACTGCACGAAATTGGAAGTGTAGGATCATTATGACACCCTCTGAATGCACGCCAAGTTTCGTGGAATTCCGTTCTTGGGGGGCCACACAATAAATTAATTTATGTTACTATACACCAACTGGCCTGTAGGTGGCCGGAGACAGTTTTCTGTGAATATCTCGAGAACCGTAGGGCCTAGGAGGTCCACCTTTTTTTTGTATGTTGGTCTTAAGGGGGCATGTCAACCCATCCCATTACCACTTATTTCATGTATAGCGCCACCTAGTTAAAAATTAAAAAGCAAAAAATTAGGTGTTTTCATCACAATATCTCTGGCTGACATGGTCAAAACTGCACGAAATTGAAAGTGTAGGATCATTATGACACCCTCCAAATGCATGCCAAGTTTTGTGAACTTTCGTTCATGGGGGGCCTTACAATAAAATAATTTATGTGTACATTTAGTGACCGTACACCAACAAGGATTCCCGGGACACTGAAAGACCGGGGTACACGAAACTTGGTGGGCATGTAACCCCCCCCCCCCCCGAACTGGACCCCCCGAAAGGAGGGTAGGGCAGACACAGTTTTCTGTGAATATCTTGAGAACCGTAGGGCCTAGGATGACCAATTTTTTCCGTATGTTTGTCTCCAGGGGTCATGTTAACCCATTCCATGTGCACACATGTGCATAAACAGATACACACGCACACACATACATTCACAGTAATCATACGTATGACACATACTCACACAGTAGACATATGTACGCATGCATGCACATGCACAAACACACATACGCAGGCAAACACACACACATAAACATAAACGTGTACACGCACACATGCACACAATTCAAGAATTTCTCAGAATTATGAACAGGCAAGATGGGGGTGGGGTTGTATAAAATGAATTTTACATGTGAAATCTATGAACTAATCATGTTTTGGTACTTGTTGTCTAGCAGATACCAGTGAGAATTGAGTGTGGCTAATGCAATTTAGTGAGACAGAATCATATAGGCCTTTTTTGTGGAAAAAATGTGCTGGACTGGGCGGCGGTCATATTTTGTACCGCTCTGTGGTACATCTAGTTTATTTCTCTCTATTTATTTATTTCTCTCTCTTTATGTTGTGTGTGTTTTCACTTTCTTTTCTCTTTTCTTAATATTAGGCTATATATTCTATTCACTAGGCCTATTAGTATTTTTATTTTATTTTATTTTATTTATTTATTTATTTTCAAACAATGGTCATCTGCAATGTAAAAATTACTTTTTTTTTTATTTACCAAATATGTATGTGGTACTGCTGAGATAAAGATCTTACCTCACATGTATTATGGTTAGGAAAAGTATCTGTGAACTGTTAACCTTCCTGTAGACTTATAGGCCTACCATCAAAAATATTTTAGTGACATACTGTATGACTGCACTTGATAAAAGGAAATAATAATAATAATTTTAAAAATGTTTCTGTATTAAGCAGCATGTTATTCTGTCTATTTGTTTGTGTTGGGTGCATTTGCGTGTGCTTTTGTAATTTGCGGTGTGTTTGCACTTAGCATATTGTAGGCCTATGCATGCATTATCTGTAGCCTATGCCTGCATTGTGTAATGGCTATATAGCCTAATGACACTACTCTGAGACTCCAATTAGGTCAATAAAAGTAATCTCTGTAGTATCTGTGGTCTTTGAACACATCAAAAGCAGCGTTGTTTGTGTGAGCAGTGTGTGGGGATACTGTTACCTGCGTGTAAAGGTGTCCCTCTGCTGACGAAAGCACTGCACTGCACGACTCCATTTTATGAGCGCCGGCCTGCCGCTTCTGCCGCAGGTCTACGCACTTGGAGAAGCCAATATCTTCTTTTAAATCGCGATTAGGCTAGCCTACTATCTTTGACGAGCCAGGAACGTTTATCTGTAGGTTATCTCATAATGGCCAGGCCAGTTTGTTGTGTTCTCTCTAGGCCTATGTTTTTTTTTTTTTAGAGAACAGGTTAACTTTATCATAACATAGGCCTAACTATGACTTTCATCCTATAATATAGGATGTGCACCTAATTATTTAATTGCACCAAGATAGATAGATAGACAGACACTTTATTGATCCCCAAGGGGAAATTCAAGTAGTGTCAAATACGAATGACAGGCTATTTTTTAGGTTCCTAGCTTCCTACCAAATGTTTGCATGCTCTGCTTTTTGGAGGAATTTCTCTTATGCAAGCAATTTTGATATTAATTGTTGCATAACACGTGGGATTGCTCTGCACATCTGCATCACTTTAAAAGCATTATCCGACAGAGGCTGTCATTTAGACGTCATCGTGTTGATTTTCGTCGGACGGTTCGGGCATTAAGTCAGATTCCAGTCCCCAATTCTTGGCCCTTTGCCTTCTATCTATAGGAGAACATGAACGTCCTTGCCCTATACTCCAAGTGTTCACGTCACTATAATAGAGTCCAAAAGCCTTTGAAGTCCAGAGGGGAACACACGGGTGGAATGTGCAGAATGGCTTCCCCGGGAGGCGGTCATTCGTTAGGTCTACAGCAGCACCGCACTGAGACCTTTCCCTGAGGAGGCAACTCGAATCTGCATTCTGCAGTGCACCCAATGAACAGAGCACGCGGGCCCCCTTCCAGTGCAGCAATAACTTCTTCTGGGTTTGGAAAAACATGAGGCCGAAAACTGTAGATAGCGACCTATCTGCAATCTTTGATGTGGCTGCGTTTCCCTCTTCATTCAAGAGTTCACTAGAGCAACCTATTGCCCCAGAGCTACCTATTGAAACATTTCTGGTAGATAGGCTACAACCTATTTTTGCACCTGTGGAGGTCTGGGGAGTAGCCTGTATGTAATTTAGTGACAAACCTGTGTAAGTTTACTTCCTCATAGAGCTGTATGGCTTCATTTTGATATTTATAAATAAATAGCCTATGAAGTGTTTGCCCATTCTGAACTACTTTTCTCCCGCAAAATCATTATTTGTATATTTGTTTTGTGTGTGTATTTGTGGAAAACCAGGAGAATTATTCTTGAGATTAAATGCATCATGTGTACAGTACATCCTGACCTCAAATGCTTATTTCATATCCACTTAATGTGTAAGAACACACACACACTCACTCCATAGTTTGTTTTCACCGTTTAATGCCGTCATTGTATTTTCTGTCCAAAGTCTCTTTCTGCAGCGCTTCTGGCCGCGCCAAGGTGCAGACATGGAGGCTTTATTTGAGTAAACAGCTTTACACTGATCTGGGACACATACAGATTGGTGTTCACCTACATCTTAAATCATTTTCATTTGATTCACTTTGTTTTCCGTTTTACATGGCATGAAAATCCCTCACATGCAGCGTTACCAATGTCCTCTTATGGGTGTGAGTGACAAAGCTCAGGGCCAATGACGGGTCATCTTGAGGAGGGATGAGGTGGGCTGCAAGTCATGGGGCGCATGTGATTGGTGCAGACTCTCCCAGCTTAGTTTACAGAACTCAGCTCATTTTGGGTGCAGAACTTCTGGGAGAGAGTTGCCTCACACCAACATGACCAGTTCACAGCACACCCCTCCCCTCCCCGCTTGCTAACCATGAAGACATTTCAAAACCCAGCTAATCAATTCTCCTTAGTACACATGTCAATGAGAAAGCACAGTGGTGGGGAAGGGCTTTCTGCAGAGAGAGAAGAGACCTTTGGTTTCAGTCTTATCTGACAACATACAGCGGTTTCACGGACAACGCAAGGCCGTCAAAACAGTCGCTTTAGAGAGGGAAATCCAGACCACATCCACAGAGCAAGATCTTCTACCTGTTCTTTTGTTTACCCCCAGAATTATAAAGTTACCAAAAAAAAGGGATAAAAGAAAGAACGTCACATCGGTTATTCAATGAGATCAGAACCGTTAGGGAAAAGGATCACAAGAAGGTTTACCACACAGGAACAGTCCCGTTAACACAGGTGATCACTCCACTGTGCAGTTCTGATTGAACCTTTACACTGACTGAATGAAAGTGATTCTTTGTGAAGTGCGATGACATTGATGAAGATGGTGGTCTATGGACCAAGACCACCTCACCATGTCTATGTAATGCTTCTCTGTGCTCAGAACAGAGGTAAGAGTTGTACACATTAAGCACCTTCTGTTGACCACTTTGTTTTTGGCTGAACTGCCTCAGAGAAAAAAACAAAGAATAACAAAAATAACATTGAGGGACAATCGAACGGGTGAATCCCAGAGTTGGGAATCACGTGTAACACGATAAGCTCCTCCGGACAGTGCACTGATTGAGAGGTGAACAGCGCAAGTTAGTAAATTCACCTAAAGGAGGTGGTGGTTTTGGGGGCGTTTAAAGCCCCATTGTCATCAGTTCTGATGCAGGACGTTACTGTTTATCATGATTATGGGGGGCATTGGAAGTTACAAAAATAACCTTGATAACAGATCATTCTCGTCTTTCAATAATTAGATTCATATTTTAGTGGTTCTTTGCAGTGCAAGGTGAGGACCAAATCTACATACAAATAAGGTAACATCATGATTACATCTCAGATATTTACACGCATTATCTGCAAGAGAGTAGTCGTACATCATTTTAAAACAAATTTTGAAATTTGTAAACCAATTTTAGACTTTAGTGAAATAAATACATTTTGCAAGGGACAGCTATCCACTTTTTTGTTTACCTCCAATTTCAACCAAATTAAATTATTTTCTGAATCTGAATTGCAAAAGAACAAAATAAAGAATAGGGGGGGGGGATCTCAACATCTTTACAATGATCTTGCACACATTAAATACACTCCTCAAAAAAAAAATAATAGCTTTTTTTTTCTTTCTGTGCCTTAAATGGCAGATTCTGCCCACGCTGTAGCTTCAGAGAGGCCGCAGAGCACAGACAATCTAATTCTCCTCAAGGAGCAAACTCCAAATTCAACTTCCCCTGCTGCAGGAAATCAAAACCACAAAATAAAATAAAATAAAATAAAAACAAAACGAAAACAAAAAACCCGCACACTTACAATTTACAATCCACCTGCAAGCCAAGACGAGAACGGCAGCCGGCTCTTAGAATCTTAATATCATAACCAGTAGCGTTGCCTTCCCCAAGTTTAGGAGCATAAAGATATGGCACACAGCCGGCTGTACAGGTCGATGGCACTTTATATTGTGCCGATAGTTTTACAGTTATATTTACAAATGTACATGGCAGGACTTTGCCAAATGAGAGAATGGGTTCTGGGCAGCAGGAGGCAACTTGCTGAATCCTGATTATCTGGAGGCGAGATGAGGTGTGATGAGTGTCGGAGATTAACAGAGGTTCTACAGAAAGAGCCATTCTGTAAACATCACAAGAGGTGGCTGGGGGGGGGGGTGGCTTGGTGGGAAGAAGCGCCCCCTCCTAGCTTGCAGGAGTGCAGAGGAGGTCTCTTAAACCATGTTTAACCATCCCCGCCCAATCCGACCCGACCCAGCCAGGAGCTCTGGAGCCTCGGAGGAGGCAGTTACCTCTGAGCATCTCCTCTCGCTCCGTCAGCTACAGACAGGTCTGGCGCGGGTGGGGATGAGGGTTAAGACCTTTAGAACACATGAGAACAAGTTCTAGTCTCTTTTGACCAGACCTGGAGCTGGGGGTAGGGCGAGTGTGTGTGTGTTTGTGAGTGAGTGTGTGTGTGTGTGTGTGTGTGTGCGTGACAGGGAGGGCATCCTTCTCCCTGCCCCCGTAACAGAGTTTATGACGTGTTCTGCGGCCCTGGCCGCATGCGTTCCCCTGTTGCCGAGGATGAAGACGAGCACCCCTCTTTCCTCTCACAAGAGTCACAAAGGTCAGAGGTCAGGCGTAGAGTTAGGTGGAGGTTTGAGTTCTGAGTGTGAAGGCGAGGGGGTGGGGGTGTGCACTGATGTCGTCAAGTTTTGGAGGGGTAGGGGTAGGGGTATCAGGGGTGGAGCGTCTCTCCTCACATCCCATTGGCGCTCATCTTGGACTTCTGGACCATCTCTGCTCCTTTCGCCTGATTGGACAGAACACATGGGGTCAACACAAAGGTCATCCTAGCCCTACGAGAATCTACCCCTCCCTCTAAGCACCAGCAGGGGTGCATTTTAACCATTCCACCCTTTTCTCTGGCTCCCCCCAGCAGGACAGCATAACACAGGGTAACACAGGGTAACAGAACAGTGTCCGCATATTTGAACATCATAAGAAGCAGTAATTGGATTAAGAGGAGCGATGGGGGGGCATGATCTGGGGCAGTAGAAGCACGCTAATCTTATTATTTACCCCGGCTGGTACGGGGCAAAAGGTTAAACATAAGGGCAGTTACATAACCCATCACCGCTAGCCCTTCTTTTTTCCGTTTCTGACCATAACAGTTTGGCCCTGTAACGGCCTGCTTATTTCTGTTTTTATCTTTTTTTTTTTAGAATGATGATTTCTGTTTGTTCAGGCAAAAGGAAGAGAGGAAGAAAGAGAGAAATGGAATCCACATGGACGGGACACACTTACATGTATTAACTGAGCCTCGGGAGACGGCATGTCCAGCACCCTGGATTTCTCCAGCATCTCCTCCGCCTAAAAAAGACCAGACCCTTCCGGTCAGTTCTGCTGCTCACACCGGCAGACTCACACAGAGACGCACAGAAATGCAAGTGGCAGTGGAGGCAGACATGTTGGATTTCGGTCGATTTGGGTTCGGAGTGTGGTTGGCTACCGAGTTAAGTCCAAACCACCACATTGTTACTCGTGCAAAATACATGTAAGATTGAGCCCAGAACAGGCGGATTCATTTCTATTCAGTGCTCTAATGAAGCAATGCTAATAGAACATGCTCATTTTCACAGTGGTCAGTCAGTGCTAACAGCAGTAGATGCTGTAACACTGATCAGTGCTAAAAGTAAATACTAGCTTTCACAGTGGTACTAGAAAATACTAGCCTTCACGGTGGTCAGTGCTAAAAGAAATTATTAGCCTTCACAGTGATTAGTGTTAATAGAAAATACAAGCCTAGCCTTGATTAGTGATCAGTGCTAACAGCGGTAGACGCTGTAACAGTAATCAATGCTAAAAGTATCAGATACTACTCTTACCAGTGGTCAGTGCTAAAAGCTAGACTTCATAGGGAGCTGTGCTAGCTGAAAATGCTAGTCTTTACAGTGGTCACTGGGCCGTGTTAAAAGCAGCAGATGCTAGTAAACACAGGGAGCAGTGCTAACTGAAAATGCTAGTCATATCATTATGGAGCCTCTGGGTGGGGAATGATGACTTAATTCTCCACAGGAGCAGACGGAAAGAGCAGAAACACATCTACAAAACCTTCATTTTACTGTATTTATCAATCAGTGATTTCTTCTGGCCTTAAACTAAACTAGTTACTAACTAAACTAGTTAGTTTCTTTAAACTAAACTAATGTAAACTGATCAGATCCAAGCCACTGAGCATGTCATACAGGCGTGTTTGTGCACCCATGAGAGAGAAAGTGTGACTGAAACCTTCCATTCCCTTTGCTTCTCATGAGTGGCATTTGGGTGCTTTGTAGTAAAAGCCCGAGCTGCTTTAGTGAAAACAGACACATAGTGGTATGTGCCCTCGGGCAGGGCAAAACTCAAGTCTCACGCACAAGAGAGACCTGGAGCAGTTTTATGTAAGTGGACACCCTGGTGTCTGCTGAGCTGATTAACTTAATGAAGCCACAGAGATGAGGTCAGGAGCAAAGTCATGTCACGAACGACAATCATGTGACGTGTAAAGACCAATCAGTCACACTGACACATTTGTGAAATGACTCATTTACGAGCCAAGTAGTGACACTATGGTGTCTACACTACCACTGCTTCAGCTACAGGTTTCTATCTATCACCAACACTACCACTGTTCAGCTACAGGTCTGTATAACCAACACTACCACTGTTCAGCTACAGGTCTCTATAACCAACACTACCACTGTTCAGCTACAGGTCTCTATAACCAACACTACCACTGTTCAGCTATAGGTCTCTATAACCAACACTACCACTGTTCAGCTACAGCTGTTCAGCTACAAGTCTCTATTGATCACCAACACTACCACTGTTCAGCTACAGGCCTCGGTCACTAACACTACCACTGTTCAGCTACAGGTCTCGGTCACCAAGACTCCCTCTGCCTGGGAGACAGGTGCAGCGACTCATACCTTGCCGGCAATGATGATGGGGGCCTTGTCCACCAGTTCCTCCAGGGAGGCAGACAGTGGCTTTCCTTTAGCTGAAGCTTCCGTCTCTGACGGAGGAGGGGTGGCCTTCTGCAACACACACACACACACACAGCGACATAAGTTTTACATAACAGACAGACACACACACACACATGGGGTGATATTTAACCACACACAGAGATAGCTTATCACTTAGGGTCTGAATGGGCTGAGCTGGGATGCGCAGGGACTAGAAGTGCCCAGGCTGCAGTGATAAAGCCGCCCTGACAGGGATCAAAGATCACGTTGCGTCATGACGCAGAAGTCGCTGTCGCTGGGGTAGGGCTCGCCTCTTTCTTTGTGAATGTAGGAAAATGCTGAGCTAGGCTAACAAACTGCAGGTGCTGCAGGCTAATGGTCCGATTGGCCAGATCCAAACATACTACATACATATAACATTATGTCCATGGATGCATTTGCCCAAAGCCACATACAGTATATGAACACAACATTAGTTATAACAATAGCTTCAAATGAAAATTTTTTTCAATTATTTATAATATATAATAACAATTATACAATTATAATATATAATAACAATTGTATAATATATAATATTATACATATATAATAATATAATATCCAAAATGGTGACAGAACTGCACAGACCTTATCTATCTCATACTGAAGCCTCTCAGGGAACTCCATTAGCAAAGAAGCCCGTAAGCAGCAACAATGCCACAAGTCTAACAATCCTCCTTTTACATCCAGCACATGCATGCGTTTAGGCGTCCTAAATAGTACACCTACATTTAATGAAACCCTCCTCCCCAAGAACACACCTGCATGGACTTCTCTAATCAATTTTTAATGTCCTATATGTGGTAGGCGTTTTATAAAAGCAATAATATAGCACAGTTGAGTTTTGTTTAACGCCACTCAGCTTCGCTTCGCTCGGTTCGTGCCTAACAACACCCCTCAGCTGTGCTATATTCACGATATAGAACGGCCTCTCGGGGCTTATTGCTTAAAAATCAAATCTACATATTCTACCTTTGCCATTCTGTGTTCACACTGATAGTGGTTACAGTATCCATGACTGACTGACTGTGTTGTTGGTGCATTGGGCAAGACTCCAAACAGGACACGAGAACCCTGATCGCGTGTCTAAGGCTGCAGGTGACCGACCACACACACAGCCACACCCACACCCACACCCACACACACAGCAGAGCCAGTGAACTTTGCTGGGAGGTCACAGAGGACAGCTTTAAAGAGGCAGGAGAGGGTAGCTGGACACCGGTAAGGACGAGGGACAGGTGAGTAACTAAAGGATAAGTAGGAGAGTGAGATGGGTACCAATGAAAACAGAAACATCCAGAAAAAAAGACTGTGGATTTTTTTTCACTGAGAATGTGCGAGGGAAAGAGAACACACAAGCAGAAAGAAAAGGACAAAGAGAAGACTGGAAAGAAAAACATAATAAAAAATAAATAAAAATATGGAGCAAATGGAATAGAGTATAAGATCTTTTTAATTAGAGTAGATGGATTATTTTATGTGATCCGGGATTCTCTGATTTTAGAATGCTCCTCAACCCTGGGTGTTTTGTATAATGTATAAATATTATTGTCTTTGTCCTGCAATAGGTCTTATGTCATTTGTTAATTGTCCTAACACCAAGGACCATGTTGGAAATAAGGGTTTGCACTTTAACATGTAATCCTTTGGATTATGTTGTCTGTCAAATCCAAAATAAATCAAATCAAATACAAAACAGGAAGAGTCAGGAGTGACCACGGCACAGGTAAGGCTGAGGCCAGGTGAGACACACAGAGGTAAAGGGGGAAACGGTGGCAGGAAGTGAGATGGCCAGGTGAGACAGGAAGTGGACACGGCGTGGCGCATAATTTCCGGTGCGGTGCGCGACTTACCTCCAGCTTGGGCACGGGCGGAATGACGGGGGGCTTGGGCGTGAGGTCCGTCAGGTACATGGCACGAGACAGCAGCAGCAGGGAAGGCGGCACGTTCTCCTTCAGGTGCAGGTCCACCCACTGACACACACACACACACACACACACACACACACACAAAAGTCAAAGGTCAGAACAGTATCTGTCTGAAACTGGACAGTTTCCATTCCCACTGTAGATCTGAAAAGGTTTCAAATCTAACTGGCATATTTATGTAATTCAAATTGCTACAACACTGGTGAATAAATAGGATTTGGGGGGCGGGGGGTTCAAATCATCTCCATTTTGGTCAGCTATGGAAAAGAGCAAGTACGCATCAGGCTTTTGCAAAATTCCAGAATTGAATTGAAACTGGCTCTTAAATTCCAATTCAATTCTTGAATTTCACTTGCATTTCAATTAAGGTAGCAAACAGGAAGCAGAATTGCAATTCTAATTGTGCACAACCCTGGTACGCATCAGACATCCAAACAGAGCTAGATTCTGAGTGGACAAGCGGCGTATGGATGAGTTCCAGCTGTACTGAGGACAGGGCAGAGTTCCTCTTCTCTCTGAAGAACTTCGAGTACTGTACAGTAAAGCACGGCAGGATTTCCCACCAGCTGTGTCAAGCAAGTGCCTAAGACCAAGCGTGTGTGTGTCTGTGTTAAGAGTGTATGTATAGACATACATACGCATTCAGGAGAATGTGTATGTAGCATATGGGAATTTGAGAACATGTATTTATGGATATGCACGAGAGTGAGTGTGTGTGTGTGTGAGTGTGTACCTGCTGCAGCTGCTTTTGGAGCTGATCGGTTGTCAACCCCAGCGATCTCATTCCTCGACTCCTACAGGCCGCCTGAAGCTCTGCAACCGTCATGCCAGTCACACCCTCAGTAGCAATCATCTACACACACACACACACACGTACAGACAGGATTATGCAACAAGAACAATGAGTGCACTTTTGAAGAGCACATAACTTGCACGTCTGAGATCGAGTGAGGGGAGGGGCTATGTTTACACATGCGCTCAAGAAGTTTTGCCTCAGGTAACGAACACAGTAGAAAAAAAAGAAAGAAAAAAAAACAAGGGAAGAAAAGACAAGGAAAATAAACACACGGAAGGAGTCTGCTCTAGTCATGTGACCGGTTTCAGTAAGCCTTGTGACTAGCCGCCTGAATAAGCTGCCAGACTTGTATGGGCTTTTACAAGAGTTTGTGTTATCATAGATCTCTTACCCTTTCATCTCTCTCTCTCCCTCTCTTTATTTTAGCCCCAGTGACCGTCCAACCTTGTTTACTTTGGTCAGCCCTTGTGTCTAGGTTGTTTTCCTTTCATGTTGTTGTTTACCCTCAGTTCATGTTTATCCCTCCTCCGTCATCCTGCCTCTCATCATGTGCTCTACTTTCTGTTCACTCACTCTTCATGGTCCCTTTCTCCATCATCCTCTCTTTCTTTCCATCCATCTCTCTTCAAAGTCCCATTTTTGGTCACTCTAAGTAGTCCCCCCCTCTCTCCCTCCATCTCTACTTTATCCTCCCATCCCTCCATCTCTCTTTCTTTCTTAATCTCTCCCTCCTTCTATCCCTCCATCTCTCCCTTATTTTCCCATCCCTCCATCTCTCTCTTTCTCTCCCTCCCCATCCTCCTATCCTCCATCTCTCCCTTATCCTCCCATCTCTCCATCTCTCTCACACCCTCTGTCTCTCTCACCTCATCATCAGACTTGATGTTGCGCAGCTGCATGAGCAGCTGGAAACGCAGCAAGTTGTTGGTGCCGATGGGCTGCAGCTCCAGCAGCTTACACAGAGCCACCAGCTGGGGGCGCTCTAGGTGCTCCAGCGTCAGCTCGTCCTCAAACAGCTTGGAAAACTTCACTATGTCCTTAGTGGTGGGCTGCTCGCCCGTGTGCCGGACCTGAGGGGGAGGGCACAGGTCAGAGGTCAGGGGTGAAAGGTCACACAGACACAGACAGCTTTGCGTGGATACTGCCTGCCCCGGCAATACACGGCAGCAGGTTTGGACTAAAAAAGCAAAACAAAAACACACTCTACTTGCCCTGAGGTTTGCAAACACAACTCTAAGGTCAGACATTCCACAAGGGATCATGGCTTACATTTCAGTTTTGACTGACCTGTCCGCTGCGAATGTCTCATAAGGGCTGCACGATTTGGGAAAAACATTTTTCTGACTGATATTGCAATTGTGATTTGATTAGCAATATACTTTTGAAAAGCTTTTGTTCAATATTCCAAATAGGTAAGATCTCGGTCTCACATTAAGCATGATATGAACATAAAAAATCATAGATGTGACAAGATTACCCATTGGGACAGAGTTGCGAACGGCATGATTAACTGCAGCCTTTGAGATTAGCTAATCGTATTTGTTCAAATTGCAATTTTGATTAAAAAATTATTAACTGTGCGCAGCCCTAGTCCGCATATCTGTCAAAACGGCACATGTGCAACTTGTGCATTGAATCTAGAAGGGGAGTGCCGCTATCCCAGACCAAAATCATTACAGAATACTATTGACCATTAATATTATGGATTGACCTCAAAACAAGTGCATGTTTTTCCCCCCCTCCATTTCTCCAACAGCTAAAGGCAGGCAGGCAGCTACAGCGCTACACTCTGGGGGCATGAACATGGGGGCTCTCGAACATGCCCCCAGAGTGTAGCGCTGTAGCTGCCTGAGTGCTTTAGCTACTGGCTGCAACAACTCGAGCATAGTAAAACCGATTGTTTTTAGTTTTTTTTTGTACCGACAGTACTCGGTGACCTATGTAAAAAAATCACAGAATTTCTCCTTTAAGTCCCCCTGTGATTACCTAGATTATTAACATTCCTACAAATGGCCCTGAGAGACTCTGGTGTTTGACATCCTACTCTTCAAGGTGGCTTGCGTCAGAAGAGTTAATTGGAGACAGAGGTGTTAGGGTGGGAAAGAATCGGTGTGGTACCATTCCTGAGCCCAATAGTCCTGGGCCAGTTGAAATGTACTGTAACAGCAGAGAGGGGATTAGGGTGTCCCCATCACATTAGTCTGGGGCAACACTGGATGATGGAAGTGAAAAACTCTGCATAGGGTCACAGTGTACACATTCCTGCTCCACCTGTTTACCCCCCTCGCACTCCTGACTCGGTAATCTCTGAGCTCTTTTGGCTCACAGTTTCAACCATAACGAAGGATTCTGCAAAAATCCGTAAGGCTTATGCAATACAGATCTAGGTCATTCCACAAGCACTCTGTATTTACTTTCTTCTCTGTGCTCACTAAACCTGTGCAAACTCTCTGCACAGAAGCACTGATGATGGCCGTCGCTATAATAATTTCTATAATAACAAAAACAATAAATAAATAATAACACACATTTAAACAGCATTTTTCAAGTACTTAAAACACTTTACAGTGAAGGGGAGAACCTCAGTGCAACCACAACGCATAGCACCCACTTCGTTTCCCGTAGTTTAGGACGTGTGCTCACCTGTTGCACGTAGGTGGAGAACTTCTGGGCTTCGTCTCCACTGACGGCGGCCTTGTTGCGGCGGGCCATCTCAGCGATCGTCTCTTGCAGGAACTTAGCCAGCTCCAGCTTCGCAGCCAGACCCTTCTTCTGCTTCTCCTCCTGCAAACAACAAACCGTAAACATGAAAAAGAAAAAAAAAACAACAACAACAACAACAACACAGCAGCAGCACTCATGCGTCAGACTCTGCATTACACATCTGTGTGATTTAGACTCTGTTATTTAAACAAACAGCAACAGCTTGCTGTGGCCCTTAACTGATGCACCTCACATTGGCGACCTAGGCTAGGGCTCCTACCCTCACATTGGTAACCTAGGCTAGGTCTCCTACCCTCACACTGGTAACCTAGGCTAGGTCACCTGCCCTCACATTGGTAACCTAGGCTAGGTCTCCTACCCTCACACTGGCAACCTAGGCTAGGGCTCCTGCCCTCACACTGGTAACCTAGGCTAGGTCTCCTGCCCTCACACTAGTGACCTAGGCTAGGTCTCCTACCCTCACACTGGCGACCTAGGCTAGGTCTCCTACCCTCACACTGGCGACCTAGGCTAGGTCACCTGCCCTCACATTGGTAACCTAGGCTAGGTCTCCTACCCTCACACTGGCAACCTAGGCTAGGGCTCCTGCCCTCACATTGGTAACCTAGGCTAGGTCTCCTGCCCTCACGTTTTCAGACAGTTAAGTAGGGCAGTGCTGCATCTTGAGTTTCACAGCAGGGTTGTGGCGACTTGGCCACGAGGCGCCAGATTTAGACTTGCCTTCTTGGTCTCCGTCTCGAAGGTGGAGGGCAGCATCTCGGGGAAGAGCTTGAGGAAGACAGGCAGGAGGAACTCCATGAAGGGCACAATGATGAACACCATGAAGGGAACCAGACGGAACAGGTCCGCACACGTCCTCATGAGCTGCGGAGATAACACACACACAAACACACAACCACACACACACTTTAATATACTTAATGGAGAGAAATCACATGCTTTAATACACCCAGATACAAACACAAGTGGGTGGGGAAACACACACTTCCCACAGACAACAGACAAAGAATGTGTTTGAAATGGTTTAGCCATAGATCATTAGCCTGGCTCCGCCCTCCTACGTACTTAAGCTCAATTTTAATTTCCCTTCAGTACGTCGTCTGGGATTTCAGAAAATATTCGCGGGTTTTCTCAGGCCAAATTTTACCTGTCCAATCAGCGAACAAAGGGGGTGGCTGAGAACGATGACGAGAGGTCGTGCGCTAGTTTGAGCATGACATACGTCACGACCAAACGTTAGCGATTGGTTATGGCAGATCCAGAGTGGCTCTGGGCAGATCCAATAGTTTTAAACTTCAACAGAGTACTCGCCTTCAAGGCAGTTAAAGCTTGGCAATGGAAAGTGGCCAGACTCTCTGTACATTATGAAATGTACGAGAGTATTGTAAGACCAGGCTAATATATCATACCCTGAGTTTTAATCTACCTTTACATGAGCCTTACGTCAATACTACAACTGGCTGTACTTTGCACTCTGCCCCCTCCTGTCTCTTGCTCACTGTGTGTTATTGATTTTTTTTTCTTCCAGCTCATACTACTCTATCAAAAGCAGGCCTGTGATTAACTGCATTATTATTAAGTATCTGCCATTGTTGTGTGTTATTATGCAGTATGCACACTTCTCCATGGCAACAGTCAAACAACTAATTTTGTCACCTAGTCCCACTCCCCAGGGACGTTCTCTCCTGGGCCTCCAAAGATCCAAAGTCATCTTTTTCCTGATGCAAATGAGCTTCTGAACCCCACCCCCTACTCGAATAATAAAGGTAGAAGGACAATGTGTTTGTTGTAGTTTTGTGAGACAAAGCCGTTCCCTGCCTGTGTTGCCTCTTTTAAGTGAGTGCTTTACGACCACACATGCCCAGCAAGAGACCTGCAGAGCATGCGGGTGAGGCTAAGGGCCTGTCCACACGGAGACGCTTTTTAGGTTAAACGCAGAGGTTTTGCTTCGCCTTGGCCGAGCGTCCAAACTAGAGCCCGACCGATCTATCGGCAGGCCGATATTATCGGCCGATATCAGGCATTTTTCAAACTATCGGTATCGGCATTTATAATGGCCGATAAATGAATATTTTAAAAATAAAATAAAAACGGACGAAACACCCTTCAACCATGTCATGAGTGTTGGCGTTGTATAGTTTGTCCTCCAGAGGGCACTCTACACCGTCCCTGCTGGCAACACTCGTGTATAACGCGCCACACATCCTGCAACCTGCTGATCCAGCCAGAGTCGGGCAGAGAGAACCAGTTATCCGCGAGTGAGATCATCAGTGAAGTGTGTTCATGGTGATTTGGTCACGAGACATGCATTGCTTGAAATAACAATTAAAAGAACATCCCCATCAGTTCTCTTAACTCAAATAAGCATGACAAAATTCGTGAAAACAATGTCCAGTTTTGCTGCTGTTAAATAAGCGGAAACGGAATTAGCTAGTAATTACATTACGTTGTTACAGTGTAGTTGACTGTCTGTCCTTAACTTTTGACAATGTGACTGAAGATGTATTTCTTTAATAGGGTGACAGTTATAGCAGTGAGACGTATCATCTCTCCCCGGCCTGTTATTTTGAAAGCGTATGTTTTACAATTTGCAGTATGACGTTATCCATCGCTAAATTAGGGCTCATCATAGACTAGCTAACCACAAAGCTAGCTAATGCTATGAATATCAGTGGAAGACGATAACATTAACATTAATGAGCTTGGAAACCACAACGAACTTATTCTGCCTAAATAAAGTAATGATTTATTACTAGTAGTTACAGTCCCTGCATTGTAAAATGTAAATTAGACGTGAGAGGAGTGAACATTTAGACATAGAGAAAAAGTATCAAACACAAAGTAGCTTGTGCAAAACGTAGCTTGTGCATAAAAGTTAGCTTTTCTTTTACACGTGTGTGAAATCCAATGACGCCAAGTGTGTGCTTCAGACTGTCGTTCAGCCGCAGCAGAGTTACATAATGGATTTAGATCACTAAATAGTATGTTTTAGAAGGCAGGCAGCAACTGATGATTGAAAATGGTTTGATGTAGCTTGATGGAAATAATTTTAAAAGTGCAGGTAAAGGGATAAGCAAGCTGACATTGTAATTATAAGGTAGCTTATAAGGCAATAGGGACTAATTATTACACACGCACACTCAAACATTTAAGAGTGACCTTTATCTTGTTTAATGATAATACAAATGATGATGATAGTAATAATGTCATCATTATTTTTTGTAATTGTTAAGTCTTAGTTCAAAGTTATATTTATGAAACTTGTTGTTGTTATTGTGTTTTTGTTCAAAAAACTAAGTTTCATATCTTAAGTTTCTATTTTTATACATTTTATTTATCAGAACTTTAATATATTTCGATGTTCCTCTGTTCCACTGTGACAATATTATTTCAAAATAAACAAGTTTGTTTTTGAAATGCATTATCATATTATTTTAGTCAATACTCATAAATAACAACAAATAACTAATGTTAGGGAAATCTGTTAATGTTTTGTTGCGCGTTTCTGAAAAAATATATATATATCGGCCGATATATCGGAATATCGGATTTTTAAATCAACAAATATTTCTATCGGTATCGGCCTTCAAAATCCTTTATCGGTCGGGCTCTAGTCCAAACAAATCCTGTAAACACACTGCCCGAAACCGCACTTTTCTGAAATCTGGTCCCAGAGTGGAGAAATCTGAAACCGTAGCCCGTTTGAGTTCGTTTAGACAGCGAAACCGCACATCCTGCTTGCGTATCGATGATGTCATCGCCACACCTCAGCTGCCCTGGACTTGCACTTATAGTATTGCCTAACAATACTAGTTTTCATACATGACATTACCTACGATTACACTCCGTAAGATAAATATCACAACTGGTGCTGCGCAGCGCCGATAGCTTATGACTTGGTGGACTGAACACTGTTTTTCCCGGTGTTTTTTTTATGCATTCTAGCTACTGTCAGTGACGCGAGAGAACTTAAGTTATTAGGAAAGTGCGGTGTAAGTTTAGGCTACATTAATTTGTGCGTAGTGCCAGTGTCATTCATTTATTTTACATGTCTTACAACATATATACATGCATTCACAGTCGATTGAAATCAGATATAAGCATACAAAGACGCTTAGAACTCACGTTAAGCCGATGGTAGCACACTGAATGCGAATGCACGATTTGATGCAGGCAAAAGTATTGACTGTTACTAACGAAGGTTTTATAGCAATATTATAAATGTGGCGACAGAATAGCCTAGAACTTGGGTAAGCCTTGCGTTTAGTAATTGCGGTGATAGCCAAAACTAAGTGAATCACGGACTATCCTACAACCAAAGAAAGTAAAGGTAATTAGTTAGGCCTACCTGCGTTAGCCAAATAAAGGACGGGACTGCACCCTTCACAAACCGTAAAATAAAGTTTATTAGTTTTACAGTTGACTACAGTTGACAGTTCACCATCAGTCCACACAAACAATTCTGGTTTCCTTGCACTTGCCATTTCGTCGTAGCCTATTCTGTCTGTTTTTAAAGCGCAGGTTCTGCAAGTTTAGGTCAATTTCTGTAAAGAAACAGTGCCACCTATAGGCCTGGGGTATGAAGTAACGTGTTGAGTCGTGTTGAGATGGATCCGTTTGGACACAAATATTCTTGATACGGTTCCAGGGAAGACAGAGGGAAAAAAGATCGGTTTGGTACGTGTGGACTAGGCCTAAAGGACAAGAGTCTTCCACTGCGTGCACACACCTTCAGGCCTACACCTACACTCCCAACAATGCCATACACCTGCATCCAAATGGCACATGTGCAGTAAGCTAACAGTGCCGGGTCCATCCACAGGCAAACATATTGATGGTTGTGTCATCACCCTTATTTTGCATAATCATGGAGCAAGCTGATCTGAGTTCTTGGGTCACAAATGACTAGGACTGTAGAATGTGATTTTGGTATCAAGTGGCTCAACTACAGTGTATCTGCAAATCATCTGAATGACAGACCATAATCCCAGGTCTCCATAGTGACGGACTACAGTGAAATACCAAGTCAGCAGTGTATGACGGCAACACAAAGGCAAGCCTAGACTCACCAGTCTCCTCTCTCTTCTGGTTATAGAAAGTGTTATTTTTTTATTGTTCCTGTCTCCCTGGTCTAACCAAACTAATAAAGGGTAGGAACAGCAGGCCTCCTTAGAGAGAGACTACAGTGTAACAGCAGTCTTCTGAGTAATAGACTGCACTATAGACCCTTTCAAGAGAGTTCCATTATCAGCATCATAGTTGGCCCCACAAGGCTTCCGTTTTAACATTCCATATGTTATCTTAATGCAGAGGAAGTAGATTGGGAACCAAATAGAATGTTCAAGCATTGTTTTTGTTTTTATTGTTGAAATGGTCTATAATGCCAGGTCTGCACAGTGGCAGACGACATCGTAAGGCCAGGTGTGCTGAGCATGACTGCAGTTGAGGATATGGACAAGCACAGACTCACCCTTCTCCTCTCCCGCCGTGTCAGCAGCTGGCCGTGCAGGAGCCTCCACACCATGCGTCCAGCGATCTTCGTGTCGATGCCCAGCAGCCGAAAGCCGTCGTAGTAATGCCTCAGCTCGTCCACGATCCTCTGGCCGATCGACTTGCGCACGACGGCCCTCTCCGCGGGCTTGCTAGGGGCCGGGGGCGGTGGGGCCGAAGCGGTGGCGGCAGACGCGGTGGCGGCAGACGCGGTAGCAGCGGGAGGTGGGGAGGCGGCCGGAGAGGGCTCGCCCGGGGTGGGCTGTGCCCCTGCTGCAGTTTCCTTCACCTCCTGCAGCCATGCGCAGGAACTGTGGAGCGGTCGGGCCGGGATGCAGCCGTTCCGCACGTAGCTGGCGGTGCATCGTGGATAGGCGGGCCGCAGTCCCCGGGCGACCAGGGCAGGGCGGTTGGAGAAGTCTGAGTGGTAGCGAATGCAGGCAGTGGAGGGCAGAGAGGCACAGCCATGCCGCTTCGAGAGCAAATAGGATCCCCTGTGATCAGCACACACACACACACACACACACACACACACACACACACACACACACACACACACACACACACACACACACACACACACACGCACGCACATAGTAAGTCATCGCTCATTTGGACATGATCAGCGCCCTACTTTCAAAACAACTCGCTGAGTGTTGCTCATGTGCCATGTGTGAGAAAACAGAATACCGGTAACTAGGTTATACCATAAGAACAGTCACAAAGAACTACATTTCTACAGAAAAACTAAGTAAACGCATACTTATAAAAGAGGTAGGACAGCCTACCCGATTGTGTAGTAATGTAGATTCCAAGCCTACTAGTACAGTATGTCAACCAACCGCAGTGTTTGTATTCACTTCAGTTGATACTAAGGCCAAAAAAAACAACTAAATCTCTGTTTATTGACAACAACGGCTTTACGTGTTAAATCACTCACCTTGATCTCGTTACAGCAAGCAGCACTTGGGAACTAAACACGGTCATGTCGCGATCGGGTGGAAGTCCCCTATAATGTAAACAAAACTGTGTGAACGACAGGCACCAGCACACAACTGAAGCCTTCTCTTTGAAAAAACAGAGACGGATTGACAAACGAGCAATGCGAGGCGTGTGGGCAAAGACGACATTCGTGTTTACTTCTGACCAACACCGTCCTGACAGAGGGCGATGAACGGCGCTACGCTTGACAGGTGGTCAGATACAGCTACTGCAACCTCAAGCTGACTCACGTGCCCATAATAGGCCAGTGATTCTAAGTAGGGAAAACAAACATGGTACAAGGCCAAAAGCCTGAAGTCGCCATGATGACTGTGAATAAAGAGATAGTGTTGAACCATGAAGTTCTCTTGATAATACACAAAAAGCTATGGCTTCGACAACTTGCATAATCGTCTGAACTTGTTGCATAACACCGCTCACACACATGTTCGCTGGCTGGCTAGTTAGCTAGCGGTTCAAGGCAAACTTCAAATGTCGCTGAATGCATTAACATGCTTTTTCGGTCCGCACTGCCTTGTACTCTATCTTATGACACCATCCCTGCGGTAACATAAAACATTAGCTGTATTAATTTAGCACATAACTTAGCAGACATTAGCTGTATTAACTTAGCACATAAACACAGTGGGCAACTAATGCAAGACTACATACACTGCAAGTTGCTCACGCACAGGCCAATCCCTACAACAACCATATGTTATGCTGCAGTAACGTTAGGCCCCTGCTGGCGTGCTGAAGCTAACACTTTAGCATGTCGGCTAAACCATGGCGACTCAGCATTAAAACAGCTAAATATATCCACTAATCAACTAAGTGAGAAAACAATCCATAAAACGAATTAATTAAGAACCGTTTACATCTGTCTGGTCGGAAAAAACGCAAATGGCGAATCGGATCACCGTGTTCCTTTCGGTGTACAGTCGGGTATGCTAACCTTAGGCTAGAAGCTATACCAGCTAACATTAAATACGCTGGGTTACCTTTCGTCACACAACAAATGTCGAGTGACTTGTGTTAGACAAGAGCCATCTAAGATGTCCTTGAATGTTTGCGTGTATTGTCAGACACCTACCTTTTAAAATATATGGTATCCTTTCCACAAAACTTTCCACTGTTAGACGGCGACCATTTGATTCGTTGACAGATCGGATGACGGCTGTAAAAAAATGGAGCTGAGCTTAGCTAGAATACACTCCTCCCGAAGCAGAGGGTCAAATTTCTTCAGCGGAGACGGCACGAGAGTAATAGAGTTTTCGCAGTATATATAATCCATTCACGTTGGTCGGTGAAACTTCATAGGCGACACAGAGGAAACATTCAGTAATATGGATCGATGAGTTTGTGGCCGATATCCATACAAAAATTACAAATTTTCGGTACCCTTAATGGACGACATTGGTCGGCCCGTCTCTGTGCGCTGTGATCGGGCACTGGGGGTCGAAAGAGGGGGTGCGGCATGATAACCAGCTGCAAACTCCAATGGCCGTGTATTTCGCAGCCATGACGCTGGCCAATCCGATTCGCGGACAGATACAGTGGGATTTCCCAGAGCTGCATCTATTTCACTCTAGGGATGTTTAACTACTAAAATCAGTATGTCACGTTGCATTCCTGAGTTAGGCTAGTTAGGCTACTGAGTGGTTATAATCCTATTGGTAAAACCTTGTGCAAAATGTGAACAGGTTTTGAAAAAGCTGTGTCTGGACAACCCCCAACCATCCCAACCTGGCCAGTCGACCATGAAGGGACCTGAAGGCCTGGCCAGCAATGCTGGATTCTGCTGCACCTCAAACCTCACATTGTCTGTTGACTCTAATGCTGCTGGTAACCCATTCCATATAAATACAGAAAAGAGCCTTTACCCATGCAACTTTTAAATCTACATAGAACAAAGTCAGTGGTACTACCCCTTATTGAGTAACTGTGAACAGCATTTACCCGAGAAAAATAATTACAAAGATATGTAGGTACTTTATTTTTAATTATTCTACCATACACATTTTTAGATATGTTACTCTATCCTTGAGCCACTTAAGGCTACTAAAATGAGCCGGGTTGAGGTGTGTGTATGGGTGTAGTTTAAGAGTAAGCCTCACTAATTTGTTTTGTGATGTCTGCAGCTTCTGTTTGAAAATCTTAGGAATGGTTGTGTACGTGCAGGCATAATCAAAGTGGCATTGTATTAGGGCCCCAGCAAGAATCTCGAGAGCTTGTCTATCTATTAATGTGGATATTCTAGCTAGACATTTTATTTTCTGATTTACTTTAGACAGAACTTTTAGAGCCATGCACTCCCCAGATAATGTATTATCAAGTATGCAGTAAGTTACTGATTCCGTAGTTGTTATTTGTTATCTGAAGTTCTGAACTAAGTAAATTCTCTGCTTTATTGCGATGAGACACTAAAAGAGCTGAATCATCTGCGTAAAGATAGATTGCAATCACATGCTGACTTCATGTCGTTTATATACAGCAGAAAAAATAACGGACCTAGGGGAAGAGGAGTTGAGATACCACTCACATCTACTTGCTCCCTATCCCCCAAATAAGACTAGATCCAACGTAGAGATGCAGAATTAAAACCCAAGGCTCTAAGTTTGACTAAAAGAATACAGTGGTTCACAGTGCCAAACACTTTTTGGAGGTCCAACATAACCATGCCACAGTATTTCCCTTCATCCACTTGTTTCTTAATGTAATCTGTTAAGTAAAGTAAGCAAGTGTTTGTAGAATGAGATTTTTGAAATCCTGACTGGAATTCGTACAGAAGATTGTGTGATGATAGTTATCTAGTTATTTGATAGTTATTTGCTCATGAACAACCCTTTCAATGACTTTGGACAGACAACATAAAATGGATACAGGACGATAGTTTCCATGATCTACTTTGCTTCCCTTTTTATATAAAGGAATTACTCTCGACCTTTTGAACTTAATTGGAAACTTACTTAGTTCTATGGACAGGTTGGTTATACAGTATGTGTTATGCAAGGAGAAATAGTTTCTGCTAGCCTGACGAGCCAGACCCACATTAAAATGTAGGGTCTGGGCACTCACCGTTCGCAGTGCTCAGTCCGAGGGGTGGGATAATCAGTTGTCTTTCAAATTCCCTCTGCACGCAATAGGACAGCGGCAGCGCTATGAGTCATATGCGTTTCCAACCAGCAGGCTGGCTAGTTCAAACGTTTGCCAACTTAATAAAAGCTTAACTCATGTCACACTGTTCACCAGCAGCAACATCCATCTTATTTGTTTTCAAGTAGCAGGGAATTCAAGCCAAACCGTTGCAACTCTGCCATCAATCATTATGTTAAGCCCACCTAACTACTCTATACACGATTTCATTGGCCTGATTAAGTTTCGATTTCTGGAGCTCACAAGCCAACGGAGAGTTGCTAGACTAGCTGCCGCTAGGGGCGCGTCTAGATTTCTAGGCTAAGTTTCTGCAGCATCTCGTATGAATCTTGTGGGAATAATATCCCTGACAGACAACTGTGCAACTGAGCCATAGATATGAGAAATAATTCTACAGACTACACAGTCAATGGGCTGAAATGATGTCTGAGCGTATGGCAGAGGTGGTGTAGTTGTGGGTTTGATTCCTGTTTGCCACTGTTGTGCCCTTGAACAGGGCCTAAACAGTCTTTAATCCGGCACACACATGCACATATATTTTACACAAACATAGTACATCCAAAAGGATTCAGCTGACACCTCCATCTATTAGTGGAAACGCTGGAGAGGGTCAGCAGTTTCATATTCCTTGGGGTCACCCTCACTCAGTGATTATCAGGTGAGCACACAATAGACATACATATGGGTGGATGGGGGCAGTGTTGGGAGTAATGCGTTACAAAAGTAATGTAATTACTGTAATATATTGCTGTTTGCGGTAACGCGGTAAGGCATTACAAAAAAAGGGTATATTTTACTCGGTACAAACTTCAGTAACGCACGTTACAATGCATTTTAACCCAAAATTAAGCGGTGTTTTGTTTTGATACATATTCGCAAACACCACCGCGAGAACAGCAAGAGAAAAAATCTGAGCAAAATAGTAGAATGTTATCTCCTGATACTGGTTGAAGAAGACTGTGGCTGCAGCAGACTCGAAGTCGGACTCTATTTGCGGGATGGACATAAGCCTACGCTCATTATTTTCAGAGACAAGGATATGAAGAACATAATAGTTAGTGCACTTTGTGTGCGAAACCGAAAGATCTCACTATGCCTTGCGAAATAGCACAAGTCATTTAATGAAACATTTAAAGTGGCGCCACGCTAATCTTTTTGATTCTTGATAAAACACAAAATATGCTCTTCTAGTGCATGTCAGCTTTGAGCTGTGAACTTGAATGAAAGAGCATTTAGGGATAGAAATGCAGAAAAAGCTCGTGTAGCCTGGCAGTACCACGTACCGCTCCCACGCGCATCACGCACTTTGCGTAGGGCAAAGGACAGAGGAGGCACCCAAATGTAACCAATGAGTAGCTTTACTGCAAACTGCGTTTCATTCTTCATCAATAACGTTTACAATGTCAGAACTATGGAGTCAAAATAGGGTCTTTAATATTGAGAGCTTGTGAAAAGATGTTCACATGTGTAATAAAGTTTTGCAGCTGTGCAAAAGGAGTTCTGCATGTGAAAAGAATTTTCGTAGAAATATTTTGTACATGTGTGAAAAAATTATGTACCTGTAGAAATATTACGTACTTGTGTGAAAGAAATGTGTATCTGTAGAAATGTTTTGTACATATGTGGGGGGAAAATGCGGATCTGTAAAAGTATTTTGTACACGTGTGGAAAAATATGTACCTGCACAAATACTTTGTACATGTGTGAATCTCCTACACGATGCTTTCCTGCACAACACTGAAAGTACGAGTGTGAGACTTTTGACCCTAATTTTACGGCCTTTCTGAAGAGCCAATCAACACATTGCTTATTGCCAACCAATCAGCGTTCCCCACCGACCACCCAGATTTTGCCGCTAACCCACAGATCTAGATTAGTTATTAAAACTGGTGGTAACAACAAGGGCAGATAGGTCGTAACATTACTGTAAATGAACACCCATAAGTATTTCTGGACTAAAATATTGCAAAGCGATTTGGTTACTTTATTTGTCATGCTTTTATCAGTTGTAACATAGTCAAAACGTTAAGAATATCATACCAGAACATGACATAATAACTGTATGATAGCTGCCATAGCTATCCTAGCTGACGTTTATCGTAGCTCATAGTGCTAGGGCTAATGTAACTCGTCAGTTTGTACGTTGCCCAGCGAATAAGTAGGCTTAATTCTTACATGTCTTAAGTTAAATAATTGAAAGAAATAGGAAATAAAGAAAACGCTTGAACAGGTTTATCCATTTACATTCAGATCTTGCCATAGACTTTGCCTAAGCGCTTGCTTGCTTGGTAGTCTACCGTCCTGTTCAGTCTATGGTTGCTATAGCAACCGCTGCTGTGCTTCATAAACTGACGAGATAACCGTGTGGTTAAAATACTCCCCAAACACAAAGAAAACAAAACTATGTAAGAAAATGGGATGTTGTATTCCAAACAACAAACCAACAGTCCTGGAAGGGCATTACTATAATCTCACTCACTATAATCTCCTAGCTGTGGATGTCCCATTACAACCCATTCATTTGATTCGTCTTTTTGCCGTCCACTAGGCTATTATTATAGGCTTGCAAAGGGTGATAAAATAAACGTGTTCTCATATCAAATAATAATAGCAGATAAACATAAATGTGTGTGCAGTATTACTGTTTTTAATCATGAATGACACCACTGAATCACCCTTTCGGAAATGGAATGAATAATTAAACTATTTCGTCAACATTACTGCTAGCTAGAAGCTAACCTATAACGTTACAGTCTAAAAAGCGGATGGGATAGCTAACGTTAACATTACGGCTCCGCTTCAACCCTTTTTGCGATCACAGTATAAATTGAGCTACCACGTCACTCTTAATTAACTTATAATTTTGCAACCCCAATCAAAGAGTATACCAGAGAATTTCTAATAAGACATTATAGACGGGCTCTGAGTATACTCTTCGATATGAAGCCAATCTGTTTAGCACCAAAATCTAGGTGGTCGGTGGGAAACGCTGATTGGTTGGCAGTAAGCAATGTGTTGATTGGCCCTTCAGAAAGGCCGTAAAATTAGGGTCAAAAGTCCGTAAGCATGTATCTCAGTTTCACACTCGTACTTTCAGTGTTGCGCAGGAAAGCATCGCGTAGGAGATTCACACACGTACAAAGTATTTGTGCAGGTACATATTTTTTCCACACGTGTACAAAATATTTTTACAGATTCCCCCCACATATGTACAAAACATTTCTACAGATACACATTTCTTTCACACAAGTACGTAATATTTCTACAGGTACAAAATTTTTTCACACATGTACAAAATATTTCTACAGGTACGAAATTTCTTTTCACATGCAGAACTCCTTTTGCACAGCTGCAAAACTTTATTACACATGTGAACATCTTTATACAACCTCTCAATATTAATGACCCTATTTTGACTCCATACTCTCCATACTGAATGCACTAACACCATGGTACATGCAAGTTTGATACTTTTTGGGTTCTCTCAATGTCCACCACGTAGTACTAGAATAGAATTGTTGGGTCTTCAATAATTCGTTTTCCAAGCATTTACATGAAGCAAAAAAGTCGACAAAAAAAAAATCCATTCAGATAGCTAGGTGGATAGGCTACCAGGCTCATAATTCACTCTTATTTGCAAAACGAAATGTGAAGCAACATTTCATTGCATACTTTCCAAAGCAATGAAGGCTGCTTAAAACAACTTAACATTGTGCATATTGTTAATATTGTGCTATCAATGTCAACAAGGCTTGTAAACAAGAGCTGGCAAAAGGGCATTATGAGAACGTAAAGATCAATGCTCTTAAAGTGATAGTGCACCATTTATAAGAAAACAGCATCTCTTTAGAAATTAATGTTTAAAAACACACACTAATGGTCTGTAAATAATAGGCCTTTTATTTTACTTTAGGTGTTTGAGTTATCATTTAAATGTCACTCACTCAAAGCCACTTACTTAGGGCACCGAAATGCCACCCAGAGGCGGAGTCAGAGGGGTGGCTCCGGGTGGCACAGCCCACCCTTGAGATTCGATTGGCCACCCCAGGTGCCACCCCCAAATCTTAGTCTACAATTGGCCATTAACATGGTCTAAGGCAGGACCTTTCTTGATGCACTTGCAGCAGTTTGAAGTATCAGACGTCAGAAATGTAAGTGGCAAACACGCTTGCCTTTATTGGCCTACAGGCTACTGCTTTTGCTAACACGCAAAGATATCTATTTACCTATTGCATCTGCCAGTGCCTATTTATCTAATCACACACTTAAGTCGCCGACATTTGATAGGTCATTAAGTGTTAACTGTAGGCTAGGCCTATACTTTTGTAAAAGTGTTTAATGGTAATAATGTCCTAATGTAATGTTAAGAAAAACTTTTAATTTATGGTTCATCAAGCTTCGGCCTACTCACTAAACACTCGTCGCATCTAGGCTACAGGTAGCGATATTCTGATGACATGTATGACCATTCAATCAGTCAAGCATTTGTTGTAAAATATTGAAATTATTGGAAGTTTACATAGCTTTGGCTAAACTGTATGCTTATTTCGTCCCCAATACCTGTTTTATTCGTCCAGATCAGGAGGGATAAATGAAACATTGTGCACGTTCCACTTTTGCTTTTAATAATTAAATCATTCCTGAACGCAGGGCTGGACTGGCCATCTGGCATACTTTTTCCTTTTTTTTTAATTGGCCGAGCCAGTCTTTATAAAGTTCATTTTCCATAGTAGCGCGTGACAACAAAATCATATGCCTGCGTTCTGTTCCCAGAGCTTTCTGTCTGATCGGCAGCGTTTCTCAAATTATGAGCCTCCTCGACAAGTAGATTGCTGGTCTACGGAGCCATGAATTTAAATTACGCCCCACTTCTGTCTGTTAATTTGCGGCACAATTGAATGATATTATAGAACCGCGGACCGAAAGGTTTCCCCGATCAGGAAATACTCCTTAATTCGCAACTTTTTGTAGGCCTAACAGGGGTAGCCTAAATATCGTGCCTATGGCGATGTCCACTTAAAAAAAAAAAAAACATTTATTTCACTTGTCTCGCTGGATTGAACGCAGAATGTGGGCTGTTGCGCAAATAGATGAATGAGGGAGGGAGATTCCGTTAACAAAAACCTAAAGTTTTGCTAACATTTTCTCCATTATTATCGTAAAATATGTCTACATGCAGGGCAGGGCTGGTTCTAATCTAGGCTAGGCTACTATATTTGGGTGGGCTGGTAGAAATTTTGGGTGGGCAACATAGCAAAGCTGTCAAATTGGATCAAAACTAACATAAACACAAAACAAACACAAAACAATAAGTACTACCTAGCTTGAGTTACTGCAGCCAACAGCCAGGGATAGGCATGTCTGATGTATTTAAAATACAAATTTGTATTTGATTTAGTTGGAAAAAAATGGCATCGTATTTTGTATCAAAATACTTTATAGGTTTGTAGTTTAAAAATACTGCCAAATACTTAAAACCAATAACCTACTTTTGGTGATGTGATTATAAAAGTGAAAAACAATGAATGCAGCACTGGTGCTGACTTGTAATTTGCCCACAGTTGTTGTGATCAGAATATTGAGATTCAGGCAGATAAGTAACATGTAGGTTGCTCACACACTCATCCCAACCTCAAGTTTCTTGAGAACTTTAGTCATCCAATTCGAACACATGGAACCGATTAATTGGTTGCCCTGCAACAAGTTGCCCCATGTGCAACGTTAACAATGTTTGCTCACATACTCAATACACTCCTTCATACCAACTTCAAGTTTCTTGAGAACTTTACTGATCATTAATCATCCAATCGGAAGACATGGAACCGGTGTGGTTGCCCTGCAACAAGTTACCCCACGTGAAAATGTAATTAATAATTTGCCCACACTTGTTGTGATCATAATATTGAGATTTAGGAAGATGAAATTGCTCACATACACATACACAATACACTCCTTCATACCACCCTCAAGTTTCTTGAGAACTTTAAAGAAAATAAACAAATATACAAAAAAGCAGGTCAAATTATTTTAACAGCTACAAAAATAGATGCACATAGATATAAGTTATTGTGGGGGGAAAATGTATTGGATGAGTATATTTGTATATCTTCATTTAATAGAATAGAATAAAATGGATTATATTTTAATGTCCCCATGATGGAATTTGTTTTAGCACAGCATAGCCCAGGGACAGACAACTTAGATAATTAACTTTAATATGTTTGTATTATTTTATTCAAATACAAAGACATTTTATGTGAGAGTAAGGTATTTGTGTTTTTTTTTCCTTTCAATTTATGAGTATGGTGTTTGCGTCTGGTTTCCCTAATTTGTGCTAATTTCACATCTTGAGCCTGTTTCTGTTTATCTGGTTGTTTTGCCTCATGCCACCCTTGAATTAATCAGTGCCTCACCAGTGCCATCCTTGTTAAAAATGTCTAGAATCGCCACTGATGCCACCATCTTGACATGTCTTTATTAAGCTTTGATTTACAATATAGTAGGCTTTCTTGATTTTAATGAGCAGGCCTAGGTTACAGTATTTATATCACAATTTACCAGACTTTGACCTTTTGTCGGTTTTTAATAAAATTCTGACTATTGTTCCTTGTATTACAACATGAGCACTGCGCCTATTGCATTCTACTGTTGTTAGACTTAAGCCTAGCTCAGTCATTATGCTATACCACATCTCCATCCATTGGAAGAGCAATGAGCTGCATTGAGCGTAATAAACTGCATTTAGAATGGCAAATCCATATTTCTAGATATTTTGGTGAAAGTAACTTAAAAGTAGCCTAATGCAATAGTAGTGTAATGCCTTACAATTCGGAGACAGTAATATTATAATGTAACAATTTACTTTGAAATGACCGTAATAAGTAATGCATAAAACATTACGATTTTGAAGTAACTTGCCCAACACTGGATGGGGGGACTCGGACCCTGTAGCCTGTTGCGCCACAGTGCCCCCTGCCAGGACTTCTGTGACAGTTTTGGTTTAATTTCACTCTGTAAACCATTTACTGTAAACATTTGTTACAGTATAATGTTCATTTACAATGAATCCTAATGGTGTCTGTGTAACCTGGGGAGGTGGTATAAGCACAGCAGGGTAAGGTAAATGCAGACGACTTGAATCTTGTGTCAGATAAGGTCCGATCTTCTCAATGTTGTAACAAACGACATGATTTTGCAATTGAGGCTATGCTCAACCATAATGACAACTTGTTCAATACTTTGCATGTAATGACTCAAAAGATTAAATTTGTTTTATGATTTATTTTTTACAGGACTATTCAGCATATCAGTATAGTGCATTTTGACCAATGACATAGCAATTTAAAATGTAAAAAAAAAATCATTGTACACAATCAGTGCATGGGCTACTAAAGCACTTGCTGTTTGTTCAAGGTTGGGAGAAATTCGTGCATTTGCTTTGACATGTGATAAGATGATATATGACAAGCAGTTTTGAGAATTTCAATTATGATCTGAGAGATGCACCAAAGCAACTGAGAAAAGTCTGTCAGTCATGTTCAAGCCATTTGATTTGGGCTATAGGATCTACCCTTCATATTATGAAATTGGAAAAGTAAGAGTAGCCTATGTGCTGCATAGGCTATTATATGTTCATGGCTCAGCAACTCTGACATCTCTTCAATTTCTATTTGTCAAGGTAACTGTTTATTATGCTATAGCTGTTTGGATTTTGCATGGATGCGTTTAATAAGAAATGTGTGAGTTTTAACTAGGGCCTAATCATCGGGGCAGGGTCTACGTCTTATGCACAAGCTGGATGTTTACTGTCAATTGGCTTATCAACTGTCAAAGGAGAAGCGTGGCTACGCAGTTTCATTTCATCACACATCTGCTGCATAACAAGTATGCGTTTCTTTAAGCCCACATGCACTCAAAATGATTTTCTTTTCATACATCCTACCTCACTTATTTAATGTAGTTGATGATACCTTGACATCACAGTCTCTGTTCACTCATTTCTAAGAAATTATCCGCTGCAAATGTATTATTTGAAGACAATAACGTTATCATCATTAAAAACTACTCATCCCAACATGCTTTAGACATTCATCACTGCAACCAATGGGGGCGACTTGGTTTTGGCGCTGAGAGAAGACAGGCCCAAGCAGGGCGCTTTTGTTACAGCTAGAGGGAGGGAGATAGCTAGAATAAAATATATAGGAGCCAAATTTCCCCAGGTCGGTCTTGCATCCTGCAAAAAAACCGGGCCTCTCCCGAATCTACGGCTACAATACTAGCTACTATGGAGACCAAGATCGGACAGAGCGTGTAGTCCCCGTTCAAAAAAAACATTACCGTCGGAGAGTTGAGAAACGACGAAGCACATTATCGCTGCTTTCTTGAAATCGTTCTATGATAGTGTATTTGTGTGAACAGAAGCAGGGATCTAATATTTGGCATTTGTTTAGAATGGAACACGCTGAAGGTACAGACGTTTTCATTCTATTGTTATTTCCTTGCTTTTCGAATAGCTTATGCATTTCATTACGGTTTGCAGCGCAGGGGAAAGCGATTTACGCTTTGTACAGCAGAGTTCATATTTTCTGGCTTTCCTTTTCCTCGATATAACGAGTGGTGGAAATGTAATCTAGCCAATTTGATTTAAAGGGGCAATGGCAGCCATATTGGCAGATATGTTCGTGTTTTGGCGTTATGGTTTTGGTCATCCGCATCATGCGTTATCAAGGAACTAGCCTTATTTCATCAGTCAAAATCAGAAAAAAATATGTTGGTGCCATTTATTTCGAATGGTGTACAGAAATGCTTGTGTTTTATCACCTGCCCCGATTGGGTAGTGTTGAAGTCACTGTTGTTATGCAGGGGTAGCAATCGATAGCTAGCTAGCGGTAGATCCATTTAGCAGTCCTCAAGATATCAAAGGCAACCGGGTACCAAGTTTGTCCCAATACAGCTGCGTCCATCGCCTTATAAAGCACATATATTCCACACTGTGATTTTTCACGAACACCATCAACACCATGATCGTTCGTGTTTTTTTCGTGGTTGTAATAATTTAGCTACATATTCAGCAGTACAGAGGATGTTATCATGATCTTGCTTTGATTAGGTTAAACCTAGCTTGTTAGCTGGCTAGCTAACTCAATAGCGTTGGGCAATTTGAAGATAATGCTTCTAGTCCGTGCAAAAGTTTAAACAACGTGATAAGGGCCGTGTGCGTATTTAAGAACAGACAGGGATATTAATCAAGAAACCCCACCACTGTGGCACTTCACACAACTCTCACAAGACGTCGTGATTGATTCAAACTTAATTCATTTGTAAAAAACCTTTGTTCTATTCTTAATTAACTTTGATTAATAAAGTTGATGTCACAGTAACGATGGCCTATCGACCCATATGCTACAAATGAAATAGGCCTAAACAACACAAAACATACATTACATTGAAGTTACATCATAACGTAGATAAGGATCCTGAGAATTGTTGTATTGTTTGTTTATAGTATCTACTTTTCTGGCCCCAACATTAGACTTAATGCTGATAAGACATGGAAAACTCACAACCAGCCAGCTTTTTGGTAGTTAATGTTGCTTTGGTCGGTGTAGATTGAGAGTAGGCCTACATGTCGAAAGGACTTTTTGTACACAGGATTTTGTATTGTGCAACAGAATTTTGAAGCTTGTTCCAATGTTACTGTACATTGAAAACCACCTCCTATCACCTTTTCTTTAGGAAAGGAAGAATATCTGTTATGAACATATTCCTGTTTGAGATGTGATGTCTGCATTTAGAGTGAGTTAATGCTCTCGTTTGTGTGTGTGTGTGTGTGTGTGTGTCCCTTTCAGGCCCTGTACGAAAAAGGGAAACCTAAGGATGCTGGAGCAGAACAATGGATTTCTCCTTTTCTTTCATGCAACGGATCATGGGAAACACAATTCAGCAACCCCCCCAGCTCATTGACTCCGCCAACATCCGTCAGGAGGACGTGTACGATGCCGTCAGCGACCCTGGCGACGACGCCAGCGGCCCCCCCTCCTACGAGGCGGCCCTGGAGCCCGGCTTCACCTACCCTCCCGAAGACGTGCCGGTGGTGGGCAACGGCTACCCAGCTGCCGTGAGTGCGTACGACCCCCAGGCCAAGTTTGCGTTGTACTCGCAGTTCCCTAACGGCTCGGCCAATGGTTATGGTGCAATCCGCGGCTACAGCGAGCACAGCATGCTGCTTGGGGAAGGGACGACGGTCCTGAGACCGCCGGTGGTGCAGGAGAAACCCCCGACACACCACTCCTCGCCTCCACCGCCACCTCCCCCTCCCCACCTGAGCCTTCATCACCACCAGCCCCAGCATCACCACCATCCTCATCCTCACCCTCACCTTCATCACACCCAGAACGTGCCTCTGATGCCCACCCAGCAGCACCACCACCACCCCCCCCACCACCATCCACCCCCTCCACCTCTCATGACTCCCGTCTTGCCCCCACCTCCCCCCTTGCAGATGCCCTCCTCTCCCCCTCTCCTCTCCACCCACGACAGCAGCTGCAGCAGCGGTGGCGGCGGCGGTGGTGGTGGATCCGCCGACTCCAGTCCCCTCCAGCCCGGCATCGTCCTTCCCAAAAAGACCAACTCTCCCGAGATCAAGCTCAAGATCATCAAGACGTACCAGAACGGGCGCGAGCTCTTCGAGTCAGCGCTGTGCGGCGACCTGCTGCAGGAGTTCCAGGCGGGGGAGGCCTCGCGCCGACGCCACGAGCAGAAGAAGGAGAAGAGGAAACGGAGGAGCGGGCGGCAGAGCCTCCTCTCCGAGCACGAGCCCCCGCCGTTCACCAAGGCAGCGGTAGGAGGAGGAGGAGGAGGAGGGAGGGTAGGAGGCCCCGAGGTGACCGTCTCCACTCCCCCTCTGGAGAGACGCGTCGTCGCATCAAAGGACGAACCGCTGGCGCGGATTATCAGAAGCCCCAAAGCAGAGGCGAAGGAACAGAAAGTTAGTTTTTCTTCTCACTTTTCTCTTCAAAGTTAGGGATTTTAGTTTTAAGCAAGCACCAGGAGGCTCTGCTGTCCAGAGGTGATCTGAAGGCTGTGTAATGAGCTTCTCTTTGATGCAGTTCACTTCTGTGTGCTGCTTTGTTTATGCCACAATGAGTGGAAATGGGACCGTGGCTGTAGTTTTTCAAACAGGAGTTTACCTGCTCCCACTCATTCAGTTACATGTGCAGCTATAAGCTGAAGAGCTTACTACTGCAGCCATAATGCCACAATCTATGTGCAGTTATTGCATTATGTCACATTAGCTGGTGACAATTGAGCATTTTTTGTTTATATCTGCAGTGCTTTCCTGATTATTGTTCATTGCCACTGCATTTGACACTTCCTCTGCGTCTCTAAGACTGTGCTGGCTTCCTTTCTCGCTGTCCGCAGATGCACCTAGGTGTAGCGCTTTAAGTCCTTTAAGACCGTGAGGCTTTGGCTAATCACCATAAGCTATGTTGACAAGCCCGTGTGTGTCTGTGTGTTTATCCTGTTTAAGCAGATTGAGAAGCACTTTCCCACTGTCATCACTGGCACGGGCTGCTGTAAGGAGTTTGATATCGGGGACTTGGTGTGGGCCAAGGTGGGCACCTACCCCTGGTGGCCCTGCATGGTGTCCTGCGATCCCCAGATCAAGGTCCACACGCGCATCAACACGCGAGGTGAGGCACCAGCCAGTATTGTGTATAACGTGGTGTATGGAGCTTTGTAGATACATGGTTGTTATTAATTGTTAAGTCTTGTGTATGTATCAGAGGTGCATTCAAATTGAGTAAGCCTTGAGTTTTTGGCAAACGTTTGCAAACAGTCTGAAGACGTAGTTCTCTGCGAACATTCAGTGGAGCTGGATGGGAGCTTGATGAAGGTAACAATGCAATTACCGTTACAATGGAATGTTAACACCAAATCGTTCAAATTAAACTGTTCAGAGAAAACATGTTCGCCACAAACGTTCGTCAATGTTTGCCGAATTTGAATGCACCTCAGGTGTCAGTGAGGCCAAAGATGAAAGATGAGTGGATTCTTCTATTCTATTTAATTACATTTTTGAAAGTCAAATTTCAGTTCAAAATTTACAATATGATGCTTGACTTGAAAAAAACAAAATCAGAATTTTGAAAATACTCTGAAATCATACTTTTTCGGCTAGACCAGCACTATTTCTGCCTTTATTGTGTACATTCATTGTACTGCTGCCTATGTTGCTTTTTAAAAATTTGGTACACATTCATTGTGTTGCCTCAGGAAGTAGCAGAGTACTCCCAAATAATCAGAGTTGTGAGCTGCACAATTAATGACAGCCATCACCATTTGCTAATTGCATTAGTTCAAGTTGCGATTTCAATTAAAAATTGATCAATCTTCCAGCCCTAGACACCAGCAAGCGACCCCAACGCTCTTCCAGTTGAGCGCAGCTATTGCAGTGAATTTACTGATGGTGATGATGAGTGTGTTGCACAGTTATAGCAATAGGTGCTATAATAATTTTCTGCTATAATAATTACCCTGAAGAAAATACAAGTGCTTGCAAAGCAAAAATAAGGTAGACATAAAAGAGAGGCAATGGAAGAGACTGAATGTAGTGTAGAACTAGGAAGATGATGATGAGGACTGATAGACTGATAGTAAGTCAGAAAGGAGAGAGAGTTGGGTGGGGAGAGAGGGAGCAAAATGTTTGGCTTTATATTTTGGAGGGTGCACTAATCAAATGTCCCTCAGATTATTTGTCATTGCTGGGTGACTAGTCAGATTTGAATCAGAATACTCTATTTTGAATTTTCCCTGGGGGTGGAGACGGGGCGGAACTGTAGCGTTGCGGAACTTGCCAGTGTTACCCCTGCTCGGTTCACGCACACTCTGGCTAAGCTTATGCAGAGTAATCTTTTTGGAGATACTTGTGTTGCGTCCTACAGCCTCCTACAATTGATTTTCAATTGTATGAAATTGATTGCAACATGACGACAAACATTTTCTTTCTTTGCTACTTTCATGCAGAAGTGCTACCCCTGTGTTGACTGTGTGAGTTGTAAGTGTCCTACAGGCTGGGTTGCTGTAAGACTGTGCTGTTCGTAAGACACTGAAGATGGCACAAGGCAGAAACACATCAGTCTGTGGACTTGGCTTTCAATAAATAAAGAAAGAAATTGAGCTTGAGACTCGGGAGTGTGTGAGTTTCTTTTTTCTCATTAAGACTGCTGCTGCTGTTCCCTCAGGTCATCGGGAGTACCACGTGCAGTTCTTCGGCAGTGTTCCGGAGCGGGCCTGGATCCACGAGAAGAGGGTGGTCCAGTACCAGGGCCAGGCCCAGTTCGAGGAGCTTCAGGCGGATACGCTCCGCAAGAGCACCAACCCCATCGAGAGACAGAAGGTACAGATGAGACCACGTGGTTTCCAAATACATGCCTGGATCATCGGAATCGCTTTAACATCTTTGGGTTTAGGTGGATGTTGTCTTGATCATAAAAAGAAATTGAAAACGCAGATGCCACTGAAAATATCTTCCTATAGCTGTTAAGGTAACAGATAAGACTACCATGGGGCATATCTATATGTAATAACTGCATATTATATATTAAAATGTGGCGTGCATCTAGTACGCTTAAAGACACACAAACAGGCATGCAGAAACAATTTTAGTTTTACCAAATCATTTGGCTGACACTTTCATCCAAATGTGACTTAGATAATCTTAGAAGGGCCAGTTTACCCAAAGCAACACAGTAGTAGTTATAAAGGTACAGTATGTGTCTTTATTACTATTGTCTATTGAATGTTTTACTACTACATGTCTATTTGTACTACTACATGTCTATTTGTTAAGTATACAGAGTTTAACATCTACCGAAGTCAAATTCCTTGTATATGTAAGTATACTTGGCCAATAAAAAAACTGATTCTGATAATCTTCTAAGAAGGACCAGTTTACCAAAAGCAACAGGGTTAAGTGCCTTGCTCAGAGGCACGACGGTGGCAGCCGGTAGTTGAACCACTTGCTAGCCCAGCTCCTTATCCACTAAGCGACCACTGGCCATATAAACACTATGCATATTAACTATTAAAGGAGAATTCTGGCGATTTTTCACATACGCTAGATCTCTCTGTTCCTCAAGGTCACCGAGTACTGTTGGTATGAAAAAAACCCTGAAAACAATCGGTTCTACCTTGCTCGAGTTGCTCATGCCCCCAGAGTATAGCACTGTAGCTGCCTGGCTGCAGCAATTCAAGCTAGTTAGAACGGATTGTTTTCGTTTTTTTTCCGTATTGACAGTACTCGGCGATGTCAGGAAACAGAGATCTATGTGAAAGATCTTTGTAATTCTCCTTTAATATTACAAATGGTATTGATGCTAACTATCACTCTAACCTCTCGCTCGCTTGTTTCCTCCTCCCCCCGTCTCTCTCTCCAGCTGTTGAAGCCTCAGTCCCAGCGGGAGCGTACCCAGTGGGAGGTGGGCGTCGGCCACGCAGAGGCGGCCCTGTTGATGACCAACGAGGAGCGCAACGAGAACTACACCTTCATCTACGTGGACAAGGAGCCTGGCGGAACGCCGCCCGGCACCGCGGGCTCTGCCTCCGCATCTGCATCCGCCTCCACCGCCCGACCGCGAAAGGTCGGCAAACCGGAACGCAAGGTCCGGCGCTCACGCAGCGGACCCGTGGAGCGGGAGAAGGAGGGAGGAGCGGGAGGAGGAGGTGCAGGAGGAGGTGGTGCAGGAGGAGCAGGAGGCGCAGGGGGAGGCCCTCGGCGACAGCAGCCCCGCAGGCAGTGCAGCATGACCAGTGGAGAGGAGCAGTCCTCCCCTAGCCGCCGGCGCAGCGATGGGGACGAGGAGGAAGAGGAGGACGAGGAGGAGGAAGATAACGAGGAGGAGGAGACGGAGTCCGGCGTGCGACGCGGCCCGCGCCTCCGGGGCTCTCCCGGGCGGGACGTCTCGCACCCCCAGAGCGGGAGCAGCCCGGCGACGGCCTCGGGAGCGACCGCGGCGTCCTCGTCGTCGTCGTCCCCGGCACCGGTCAAGACGGCGTGGAAGACGGCGGCGGCCCGGAAGCTGCTTCCACTGTCCATCACCATGAAGAAGCTCAACGTGGAGATCATCAAGTGCGACTGGCAGTTGCCCAAAGAAAAACTGCTGCTGCCGCCCAAGCAGGTCGACAAGGAGGAGGAGGAAGAGGAGGAGGAGGAGGAAGAGGGGAGGCGCGGGGAGCAGATGCCCTCTCCAGAGGTGAGGGGGGCACACTGGGCCAAAGTGTGTGTGTGTGTGTGTGTGTGTGTGTGTGTGTGTGTGTGTGTGTGGTCAGTGTTTCCCAGATAATTGAATACCATTTGTGGTGGTTGGTTTACAGAATTAACTTGAATGCAACGTTTTTTAACAAATTAGCACAACGTTGTTGCTAAAATGATGCTAACCAGATTTAAGCACAATTTAGTACAATTTAGTACCTGGAAAATCATTGTGTGGTGGTCAATGTTGATATTGTGGTGGGCCGCCACAAATAAGTATGGGAAACACCTTTGGTGCTCTTTACCTACAGCAGTGGTCCCCAAACTACGGCCCGCCACCTCATTTTGGGTGGCCCCCCAAAACATGTCCGTAGTATATATCATCCGGCCCGCACGGGAGTACAACATCGTCAAACTAAAACCTCCGCAATTTCTCCCATTTATTCTCTATGGCGAGTCTTAACAGTACACATGTAATACTCTTTTTGTCCACCGGTGGTTGTTTTGGCGCTGTTTTGCGTTTGCCATCGAAAACGGAATGATATGTAGGCCTACCTGCAAACAATGTAAGACGGCTATGCTGACTGCATCAGTGCTCAAAGTATTTTAAACATTTATCAATTAATTGTTAATAACTAACTAACTTCTATTCAAGTCATATTTCTGGGACTTTCTGGGATAATTATTTCTATTTTTTATTCACTCGTTCAAATGTTCATACAAAGAGTTCACAAAGTTCTCATCAGGTGACTGAAAGTTAGAATGGTGGTCATTTCAGACCACTTCAGCACTTCATAAAATTCTCATAGTTTGAAAACTTTAAATTATTTGTAGAATATTCACAACTTGAGCTGTGTATGCTAAGACACAGAATTCAGAGTTCACACATTTTTTAATAAAATATACTTTTGGGACTCATTAGTATTATTTAATTTTACACTGATATGGCATGATGACAATATAAACACAGCTAACAATGGTATTAAATTGCAATAGCCTATGATTAAATGTAATAGAATATTCAAATAAGGTAGACTGCTGTTGTTCACAGCACTAAGCTATTTATGGTTACTGATATAGAACTACTCCGAGTCTCTGGCCCGCTCTTGGAGCCAGGCATAGTGAGCTGGCCCTCGGAAGAAAAAGTTTGGGGACCACTGACCTACAGTATATACTGTAGTTTTGAAGGCCTGTTGATCAATTTGAATCCATTGAAGTCAGTCTGTTGTGGGTTGATGTGGATGGATAAGAGAGTGTTTGTGGAGGTGAGGTGCAGTTTTGTTTGTTGTGGAGGTTGAGAATTTGTGGAGATGAGCTATATTATGCTCAGAGAGTATCTGGAACCGTCAAACAAAAACATTACACCATCGGTGGTTTCATTTCTCTCCCAGGGCTATTGTTTATTGTGTTGACAAGATGTGTGTGTGTGTGTTGGGGCTGACAATTGTGTGTGTGTGTGGTGTTCGCTCCTAGGCTTCTCCGCAAGGCTCCAGCGACAAGGCCGAGATTCTGTCCAGTGAAGAGGAGAGGGAGCCGTCACCTTGTGAGTGGACCAGCAACCAGGAGAGCGGCAAACGCACACCGATCCCTGAGCACTCCTCAGGTACACACACACACACACACACACACACACACACACACACACACACCAAGCACTCCTCAGGTACACACACACACACACACACACACACACACCAAGCACTCCTCAGGTACATACACATACACACACACACACACACACACACACCAAGCACTCCTCAGGTACATACACATACACACACACACACACACACACACACACACACCAAGCACTCCTCAGGTACTCCTCAGGTACATACACATACACACACACACACACACACACACACACACACACACACACACACACCAAGCACTCCTCAGGTACATACACATACACACACACACACACACACACACCAAGCACTCCTCAGGTACATACACATACACACACACACACACACACACACACACACACACACACACCAAGCACTCCTCAGGTACATACACATACACACACACACACACACACACCAAGCACTCCTCAGGTACATACACATACACACACACACACACCAAGCACTTCTCAGGTACATACACATACACACACACACACACACCCACACCAAGCACTCTTCAGGTACATACACATACACACACACACACACCAAGCACTTCTCAGGTACATACACATACAGTACACACACACACACACACACACCAAGCACTCCTCAGGTACACACACACACACACACACACACACACCAAGCACTCCTCAGGTACATACACATACACACACACACACACCAAGCACTTCTCAGGTACATACGCATACACACACACACACACACACACACACACCAAGCACTTCTCAGGTACATACACATACACACACACACACACACACACACACACACACACACACCAAGCACTTCTCAGGTACATACACATACACACACACACACACACACACACACCAAGCACTCATCAGGTACACACACACACACACACCAAGCACTCATCAGGTACACACACACACACACACCAAGCACTCATCAGGTACACACACACACACACCAAGCACTCATCAGGTACACACACACACACACCAAGCACTCATCAGGTACACACACACACACACACACCAAGCACTCATCAGGTACACACACACACACACCAAGCACTCATCAGGTACACACACACACCAAGCACTCCTCAGGTACACACACACACACACACCACTGAGCACTCCTCAGGTACACACACACACACACACACACCACTGAGCACTCCTCAGGTACACACACACACACCACTGAGCACTCCTCAGGTACACACACACACACACACACACACACACACACACCGACCCCTGAGCACTCCTTGGGTACACACACACACACACCACTGAGCAGAGCAGAGTTGCACTGTTGTTGCAGTTGCATGCTTGGGAAACTTGATCACTGCATGGTTAAGAGATGCAGCAAAGTGCCTTCATCTTATGTCTGCATGTAAAATGCATGAAGAGCTATAGCAGAGTTTGTCCAAAGCCAGGTTAGATGACTTCTGTCTGTCTGCTGACAGGGAAGACACTGGGCTTGTGATCTTGTTTTGGATAATGGGAGTGGATGTTGCATTTTTATATGAGAGTGATTTGTAAGTATGCTTGAAGTGATGTTGGTGGTAATTGTTTTTTTGTGTGTGTGTGGTTTGTTGGGTGTGTTGCACCTCTTCAAACACACACGTGTGTGTGTGTGTGTGTGTGTGTGTGTGTGTGTGTGTGTGTGTGTGCACGCGCAGTTCCACTGGAGAGGAAACTGCAGCGCAGGTGTGTGAGAAGTCGTTCCGAGTCTGAGAAGTGTGTGGAGCCGGTCCCAAAGAAGAAGGTCAAAAAGGAGCAGGTAAAAAAAAAACATTCCTGAACATTCAGACCCACCTGTAAGAAACCTGTCTATCTCAGTCTTTAAAGGAGAATTCCGGTGTTATTTTGACCTAAAGTGTTTTGAAACATGATACCGAGTGTGAACGTATGTCTCATAGCCCATCTCGGCTTGTCCCCTGCACTCCGAAATCTGGCGCTAGTTAGCCGATGCTACCAACAAGGCAGTCAATGGTGGTGCCTCGGCATCGGCAGAGCCATGCAAATAAATCACTGTTTTACACCATTTACGAGGCTCAATGTATCTCCACACTTCATTGGTAGACTTCCAAGGGCCCTGACATTTAAAACGAGACATTGAGAACTTTGAAAAAGCACTGGTAGTTTACTTACAAGACGATTTATACAGACAGTATCTTCTCGAAGTTTAGCGTTTGCAGCCATCTTGAATTTAGTCACGATAAGTCGAGCGACGAGTAAGAATGAACAGGTATGATAAGGGATCAGATTCCAAAAATAATTCCGTGGAAATGCATGGATTCCAGTTGCTGCTACTGGAAGAAACTGTAATCCATGCATTTCCACAGAATTATTTTTGGAATCTGATCCCTTATCATACCTGTTCATTCTTACTCGTCGCTCGACTTATCGTGACTAAATTCAAGATGGCTGCAAACGCTAAACTTCGAGAAGATACTGTCTGTATAAATCGTCTTGTATCGTCGATTACACTTTACTTGACAGTATCGACATAAGAGTGACATGACACTGTCATGAACATGTCATAAACAAGGCATAAAGGTTTATGACATCACGCTTCTGTTATTAAGTGTCATTCGTTTTTTTTATCATAAGTTAGGGGTAGGATTAGGGTTAAAGTTAGAGATTAGGGTTAGGGTTCATTTGTCATGACAGTGTCATGGCACTCTTATGTCGATACTGTCAAATAAAGTGTTACCAACTACTCGTACATCCTCAGACTCCATCATATAAAAACCTCAGTCTCAATCATTATTGAGTTTTCAGAAATGATTATAAATGCTTCATAAAGCACAAATAAATCTTCTTGTAATTTTTCCTGTATCCCCATATCCATAATAGTGCTTCATAGATTCAGGCTAAAGATGGACGCCTATGTCGTTGTCTAACTAGCAAAACTTTAGAACCACCAAGCTGCACCAAGCAGTTAGCACCAGTCAATTACTCTTCACATCCTCATGTTCCCACAAAGGTACAGCATCCCTCTCAACACACACTCACACTCACACACATACAGACATACACACACACACACATACACACACTCACACAGGCTCTAGGATGCAGAGACATGCAGCACACCAGCTGGCCGGAAAGTGTGTGTATATGTGTGTGTGTGTGTGTCAGAGAGAGAATGTTTTAATGGAGTCAGTGACTGTGTTAAAGAAGCCATTCTTAGTCAATGATTAACAGGCTACTTTAAAAATCTTCCATTCACATTGCCACTGCGGCTAGAAATAGCTATTCCATGACTACTGGGAGTTTTGAAGTCATGACCTGTTGTAGCTTTTACCTCAACAGAGGGGTTGTGAATCAAACCGCGCCGTCCTCAGTCCAAGTCCTCAGTCAGGTCAAACTGTTGAGTTATGACTGAAACATATAAGAATCCTCCACATAGTTTAGAGTCATGAACCACAGTGACAGATCTTTGAAGAGGGAAATTAAGTGTCAGACAGTGTTTGTTTTTAATTTTTTAATAAAATAAACTTCTCTTATTCTGCTATGCAACGCCTTTCTTAGACACTCATAACAAAGGAAAGTGCTGACAGAACTCCTCAACTCACACACAATTAGCACAGGTGAATAAAAGACAAAAAATGATGACTACTGAGAACAGAACTCGTTAATTCTATTTTTTTTTTCCTTCATTGTTTGTGTTATTTTAGTACTTCCGACCACTTAAAAGCGGAGACCTGCAGTGTATGGCTACTATGCGTGATTTCTCAGACAAAAACTGACCTTGCTGTGTGACTTGGCCTACTTCTCACCATGACTGCTCCTGACTCACACCAACAGGGTCGCTGGTGTAAAGCCAGTCTTGGTGCAGGTAGTGGGTTGGGTTTTTTTTCCCCAGCGGATTCCTCCTTAATGTTTATTTAACATTCCACTGTAGGCAGAGACTGCGCCTCAGATGGATTTGAAGACGGGGTTCCAGAAAGGTAATGTGTGATTGTGTGTTATTATTTTTTTTGTATTATTATGTTGCCTCTTTGTCTCTTTTGAAGAGCTGATTCTGTTTGTCCGACAGCTGTAGGCCCCTATGACTTATGACCTATGATGACCCCATGGTTATTACACCACTACCATATTAACACAGTTAAGCTAGTTAGTTGGTTGAATAATGACGTTTTAAATATCCAGTGTTAGCGGATCGCGCTTAGAGGTTAGCTTCTTAGGCGTGGAAATCAGGGGTGCGTTTCCTAAAACCATAGTTGCTAACGGTTGGCAATGGGAAATTGCATTGCAACCAACAAAGTTGCTAACTTAGTTAGCAACTATGGTTTTGGAAAACCCACCCCAGGACATTTTCTCCAGTTGGAATGTCACATTTCAGATGCGTAATGTCTTGGGCAAGTTGCATGGTGCAGAGTGAGTAACTTAGAGAGAAGCGATGGCTTATAGAGCGTCACTCTGAGCAGAGGTACACAGGGAAAGGATTCTCTGAGCCGCCAGCTGATTGGTCACGGTGACCCAGTAAGCCCCGCCCTCACACCCACAGGAGCCAGTGAGATCTCGGACTCCTGCAAGCCGCTGAAGAAACGCAGTCGAGCGTCGACCGACGTGGAGATGGCGAGCTCGCTCTACCGTGACACGTCCGACTCTGACTCGCGAGGACTCAATGATCCACAGGTACGACATGGGATGCACAGGATGTGATGTCATGGCAGACAGGAAGTGACTTATACAGTATAGTATAGTACAGTGCACTGCAGTAAAATGCAGAGAACAAATTTCCAATTGGAATTTCTTACAGGACTATACAGTATAACTTAACTTAACTTACTTAACACACATACACTCTTACGCACATATACTCTCTTGCAAATGAAGCGAAACAAAACATGAAGAATGAGACTGGGGTCCATTCATCCAAAATGCAAGGTTCATTGTCAGAAGAAGGGAGATAACACCCTGAGATGGTGTGTTTTTACACTGGGACAGTTGTTCTTAAACTTTTTGTCTGGCGCCCCTCAAAAAACATGGGCCAAGTCTTGCGACCCCCTTCTCTCTAACTGGCAGACTTTGGTTTCGAAAAGTTGTGAGATGGGCATTGGAAGCAGAGGCAGAAAATGTCTTCTCATAGGTAGGTTATGTCAACACGAAAGACATTATGTCAATAGCAGCCTTTGAATAAAAACCTTTAGATAAATGTCTTTTTAATCCAGACTGCAAATAATTCCGCAACCCCTCCAATATTCGCCCCCCCCCCCCCCCCCCAGTTTAAGAACCACTGCACTAGGAAAGTAAAAAAGACGCAGTCGGGGTGGCTGTGGTGCAATTTGCTAACGTTACAGCACCCGTACCTTTTTTCGGGTCCACGTGCCCACCGGGACCCGGGTCCCAAGTCCCACCCCGGGTCATTTCCTAATCCTATCCCATCGCTCTCATTTCCCAATCCTATCCCATCGCTCTCATTTCCCAATCCTATCCCATCGCTCTCTCCCACTCACTTCCTATCAGTCTCTCACTGTCCTATTGAAATAAAGGCAAAAAAGGCAACAACAACAACAACAAAGACAAGTCACAAGATAAGTGACACACTAAGTAGGGATTCAAATAGATCAGTTCTTTCTTAGGTCTTTGCACAAGGGTGTAGGCTAGATTGCCTGTCACTGTGAACTCGCAAAACTAAGGTGAAGGGGTAAGACAGAGAATTGGGATTGGGCTCTATAGGGGAAGTAAAGAAAGATGCTGTGTTGTCTGTGTATTACATAATATAGGCCTGTGTTGCAATGCTCACAGTCCAGAGAGCCTCAGCTTCATCTCGTTTCTCCTCTCATGTCTCCTCACCGTCATCTCGTTTCTACCGGAGATGCATCAGAGATCAGTCCAGTGTTCAAACGGACTCGAAGCCGCCGTCTGTTCCCAAAAATGCTGATAAGCTGAGCTGAGATGGCCTTCTATTCAGAGAGATGTCAGCAATCCAGTCCTATTTGTTCTTCTCAGCTTTCAAAAGCTTAACTGAAAATAGTCTGGTCCACAGCCTTAAAACGACACAGACACACGTCACAGTGCACTAGGCGTTGTCAAATCAGAAGGAGAATACAGTGTGCGATTACAGAAAGCTTGACAATTGTGTGTGTGTGTGTGTGTGTGTGTGTGTGTGTGTGTGTGTGTGTGTGTGTGTGTGTGTGTGTGTGTGTGTGTGTGTGTGTGTGTGTTTGTGTTTGCACGTGTGTGTGTGTTTGCACGTGTGTGTGTGTGTGTGTGTGTGTGTGTCCTGGAGCAGATGGGATTTGGGAAGCGCTCGGACAGCCCCACCAATCTGGATGCGGACGGGTCAGACTCCCAGTCGGTGGACTCCAACCTGTCTGGACAGGGCGGCAGCTCGTCCAAGAGGGAGAACGTCTGCCAGGTGGGCCTCCATCACCACTTCCTCTCTCCCCTCCCAACAGCCACCTTACTGGCCACTAGCCACGTGTCCAGAGATGCCCTTTACTCCACTCGTATATTAGCAATAACACCTTAACATTGTTTACTGCCTATGGGTGGTTCTAGGAATGTGTTTTAGTATTTGGATCCAAAAAGATTTGGATTTTGATCTTCTGGGGGGCTTTTGACATGTATGGGTTGTTGTGAGGATGTGCTTAAAGGCACCCTTAACAGTTTTTTGACCTTAACATAATGTTTCCAAAAGCATTTTGATGATGCATAACATCGTAATATGACGAACTGCACTTCTGCCATTGTCTGAGCAGCCCTCTGTAGGGGATTACCGACATAGCAACTTTCTAGTTTCGGGTAGGAAACTGCCCCCCCCCCCCCCCCCTCCAAAATCGAAACGCAAAAGAGCTGCTATGCTACAGGAATTCCGAGAACTTTTTCTACAGACTGCTATCGGTGCATTCCCTCTATCCAGATTATGTCAGAGTTATGTTCTTACTTAGTTGCGAAAGACGCATATTTAGTTTGTTTATTATTGCGTTTCTCAACCAGAGGGGGACTCCGAGAGCAAATCTTGTTAAGGGTGCCCTTCAGATGCCGTGAGCTCGTTGCTGGTTTGTCTCCGGGATGGTGGGAGTTTGATGACCTCAACTGATGTGTCATATGTTACTGACATGTCTGTGTCATATTTTACTGACAAGTCTGATGTGTCATATGTTACTGATGCATTTGATGTATCCGATGTTTCTGATGAGTTTCTGCTGTTGCTGATGTTTCTGTGTGTGTGGTGTGTCCGCGGCAGAAATGTGAGTCCTTCGGTGACTCCCTGGTGTGCTGTGAGGGCGAGTGCAACAGACTCCTGCACCCAGAATGCCTTGGGGCCGGCTCAGACGGGGAGCCCATCTGCCAGGAGTGTAAAACAGGTGGGCCTGACCTGTGATGTGCAACATGATGACCTCTGGTTCCTCTGACATCTTTATTATTCCTCAATAGGCCTCAATAGAGCAAAAAGATTCTAATCCCATTTATGTGTTGTGTTGTGTTGTGTTGTGTTGTGTTGTGTTGTGTTGTGTTGTGTTGTGTTGTGTTGTGTTGTGTTGTGTTGTGTTGTGTTGTGTTGTGTTGTGTTGTGTTGTGTTGTGTTGTGTTGTGTTGTGTTGTGTTGTGTTGTATGTTGTATGAAGATTGAAACCACATCACAGATGGAATATTTGATTTTGTTGAAAGCTAAATTATACTTTCTGTCTCTTTCTGTTGGCTCATCTCTTGCTTTGTCTCTTTCTTTCTTTGTCTCTCTTTCTTTCTTTCTTTCTCTTTCTCTCTCTCTGTGTCTTTCTCTCTCTCTCTCTCTCCTCTCTCTGTGTCTCTCTCTGTCTCTCTCTTCCTCTCTGTCTTTCTCTTCCTCTCTTTCTCTCTCTCTCTCTCTGTCTTTCTCTTCCTCTCTCTCTCTCTCTCTCTCCCTCTCTCCCGCTCCCCTGCTGTAGGTTCGCACGCGTGTTTCTCCTGTAAGGTGGCGGAGGGAGATGCACGGAGGTGTGCGGTGTCCGGCTGCGGCCGCTTCTACCACGAGGCCTGTGCCAGGAAGTACCCGGGCACCGCTGTGGACCCGGGCGGGCTGCAGTGCCCCCAGCACAGCTGTGCCACCTGCTGTCTTGAGAGGGACCTGCAGAAAGCCAGTACAGGTGGGCACACTCTAATTGCCAGTACAGGTGGGCACACTCTAATTGCCAGTACAGGTGGGCACACTCTTATTGCCAGTACAGGTGGGCACACTCTAATTGCCAGTACAGGTGGGCACACTCTTTTTGCCAGTACAGGTGGGCACACTCTTTTTGCCAGTACAGGTGGGCACACTCTTATTGCCAGTACAGGTGGGCACACTCTTATTGCCAGTACAGGTGGGCATGCTCTGAGGGGCAGTAAAAGTGGGCATGCTCTTATTGCCAGTACAGGTGGGCATGCTCTGAGGGGCAGTAAAGGTGGGCATGCTCTTATTGCCAGTACAGGTGGGCATGCTCTGAGGGCCAGTAAAGGTGGGCATGCTCTGAGGGCCAGTAAAGGTGGGCATGCTCTTATTGCCAGTACAGGTGGGCATGCTCTTATTGCTAGGACAGGTGGGCATGCTCTGAGGGGCAGTAAAGGTGGGCATGCTCTGAGGGCCAGGGCCTCTCCATGTTTCTTGGAAGTAGTAATGTGTAATGTGTTTTTTTTTGTTTTCTAACTTCTCAAACCAGGAAAGGCATCCCTTTCTCTGAAACTAATGTCTGCCTTGATGTAGCTCTCTAACTTTCTATGATTTCTTCCATCTCTCCTCTCCTTTTCTCCTTTTCTCCTTTCCTTTCCTCCTTCCTCCTCCTCCTCTCTTGTTCTCTCCATCTCCTTATCTCTCTTTCTCTCCCTCTCTCCCTCCCTCTCTCTCTCTCCCTCTTCCATCTCTCCTCTCTGATTTCTTCCTTCCTCCTCCTCTATCTTGTTTTCTCCATCACCATATCTCTCCCTCCCTCCCTCTCTCTCTCTCTCTCTCTCTCTCTCTCTCTCTCTCCCTTTTCCATCTCTCCTCTCCGATTTCCTCCTTCCTCACTCTCTGATTTCCTTCTTCTCCTCTCTCTTTCCCCTCATCTCTCTCTCTCTCTCTCTCTCTCTCTCTCTCTCTCTCTCTCTCTCTCTCTCCCTTTTCCATCTCTCCTCTCCAATTTCCTCCTTCCTCACTCTCTGATTTCCTTCTTCTCCTCTCTCTTTCCCCTCATCTCTCTCCATCTCCTCACCCCCCCCTCAGGCCGTCTGATGCGCTGCCTCCGCTGCCCGGTGGCCTATCACACGGGAGACGGCTGCGTGGCGGCCGGCTGTGTGATGGTCACTCCTCACCTCATGGTGTGCAGCAACCACTCGAGCGCACGGCGGAACGGCCACCTCTGCTCACCGGTAAACGTAGGCTGGTGTTTCCTCTGTGCTCGAGGTAAGAACGCCCCCTACTGTCACCCCCCCCCCCCACACACACACACACACGTTCACCAACAGCACCCGTGTTTGTTAAAAGATGTCTCTTACAGTGCAAGTATTCTTTTAAAGCCCTTACAGAATAAGTGTTTATCAAGCCATGCTTTATAGATAAGTACTTCATTAGTGTGTGCACATGCGGTCTGCCATATCAGTGCTTATCATGGTTATGTTGTAAGCAAATGTAGCATAGTCTGCATCAGTCATTATGGTATGGATGGTATCATATTATAAACCATATAATAATCCTTTTGTCCCCTACCTCAACATAGTGATTAAGGGATTGTTAAGTGATGCAGTCTTGTTAAGTGATGCAGTCTTAGGTTTTTGTTCAGTTTTGGAGTTGAGAGACTTTGCTTTCTAACACTCACTCTTCAGCGAAGCGATGCGCAGAGGCGTAGGTGTGTGTGCGTGTGTGTGTGCGTGCAGTCAGAGTAACCTGTGTGAGTTGTGACTTGTAGGGCTATTCGTGCTTAACCTCAAAGCTAACGTGTGTGTTAGTGCTCACATCCTGTCCCCCCCCCTTTTTATAGAGAAGATCTCCTGTAGTCCTCTAACACCACTCACTCTGTGTGTGTGTGTGTGTGTGTGTGTGTGTGTGTGTGTGTGTGTGTGTGTGTGTGTGTGTGTGTGTGTGTGAGAGAGAGAAAGAAAGGGAGAACGCTCGCTCTAACGGCTCATTGGCTCCGTTGTCTCCTCAGACATACACTGCAGATGTGACAGTCATTCTTGACTTTTGTTTAAGACTAACCCTCAATTTCTTCCCTGTTTCTCTCCTACAAGATCCAGTCGTTGTTGTTTGTGTTTGTTTTCTCTTTCCTGGTTGTTTACTCTTCTGATACATTGCCATCACTAATTTCAATAGCAATGCAGCAGTTACCCTTTGACCAAACATCTGTCCAGTGCTCTGAATTGCAGTAATTGCTTTTAACAGAGACTATCTTATTTATTTATAGATTTCCTGATTGTAGACTTCAGAAGTAGATGTAGATGATCTGATTGGATTGCACAGTAGTTGTTGATTGTAGAATAGATAATCTGATTGGACTGTAGAGCTCTTGGTTGTGACGTCATTTTAAGGTTGGCGTGGGCATGGGAAACTTCTCTGTACTGGGTGTTTCTCAGTATTCATAGCCGTTGAAGTGTACTGTGAAATGTCAATGACGATTCTACTACTAGCTTCAAAGAAATTGCTTCATTCGTGTGATCAGATCACAGGGTGATGTAATCTGTAGCCTGAAATATGAAAGAACTTGGTATATTTAATCAGGCGGTGAGTAATCTTATCAGTTAAATCATCACAAAGTATTTTTTTACTTTTATTCAAAATGGCATCCTTTACTGGATGTACCGTAATATTTGGTGAATCAACCTAATTATTACTCACCAACCACTAGTTAACTATTCTAAGTAATGCTAATATTGCTAGTTACATGAGCAAACAGAGTTTACAGCTCTAGTGCACCAACATGCTAAAATGTATGGAAAATCATGATGTATAGGCCATCGTAATAATCGTATATCATGAATAGGCTATAGTGTTGTAAAATACACTATAATGCTCACTAATCATAAATAATGAATAGGCTATAGTGTTATAAAATACACTATGATGCTCACTAATCATAAATGATGAATAGGCTATAGTGTTGTAAAATACACTATGATGCTCACTAATCATAAATGATAAACAAGCTATAGTATTGTAAAATACACTATGATGCTCACTAGCTCCTGGGAGCAGCAGAAGGTCCCCAAGCCTACACCGCTCGCGTCATTTCACGAGTCATCCTCCTTTTCCTTTGTCTATGTTTCTGTGATTTTGATTTCTTTTTCAACTGTGTGTCTTGACGTGAGTGGTGTGTCTGTGCCCGTGTGAGTGCGTGAGTGTGTGTATGTGAGTGTGTGTGTGCGCGAGTGTGTGTGTTCGTTCTCTGTAATCACAGGTAGTGTCCCTCTGCATCTCACCTCTCTTCCTGTGTGTCTTGTCCTGTGTAGGCCTTGTAGTGCACGACCTCACTGACCGCATTTTAAGCTCATATACCTTTAAGTCTCACTTCCTTCTGACTGAGTCAAATCGTGCTGAGTTGATGACATTACCTATGATTCCTTCTTCTTCGTCAGCTACCCAAAAGAATATTGGCAAAGGTAAACTCATGTTTTCCAGTTTGCTGCTTCATAATGCGCCCCTCTTTTTTGCTGCTTTGGCTCGATCGATCATTTATGTGCTTGAAGTTTTTTTTTTTTCTCTTTGTTTTGCTTTTGTTTATGTTTGTGGTATTCTTGTCTGGCACCTGACTCTGGTTCAGATCTGGTGCTGATCTGGATACCAACAACCCCCCCCCCCCCCCCCAACACACACACACACACACACACACACACACACACACACACACACACACACAGTGTGTCTCCTGAGTTAGTGGCTGTTTGGACGATTTTGATTCTGATTTGAACTTCCAGTAGCAAAACCTGCAGTAATGTTCTCAATTTAAGTACCTGTGCAATGACACATACAGTGACACACACACACACACACACACACACACAGCCATTGAAAGGCCATGCTCCTACACATACACACATAGCTTCAGAGTGAGTCAGTGTTTGGGCTCCTCTGCTTGTGTGTATGTGTGTGTGTCCTCGCTGTCTCTGCTGCCTTTCCCCGTAATCCTGCAATTGCTTCTCTGCGTCACGCTTGGCCCCCCCAACACAGACACACACACACACACACACACACACAGACAGGCACACACACAGACAGGCACACACTCGTCTCCCAGCTTGCTCTAAATAAAGACTTCGCTCGTGCTTCCAATTTCTCACCTAATGCTTTTCTGATTGTCGCTGATTCCGTTAGTCATCGTACGACTCGAATCCTCAAACTCAAACCCTGTGCGTCCTGCAGTTAGGCTTTTAGTGTGTTTTGGATGGTGTTTTGGTTTACTTTGATTATGAACTCATACAGAGTTCATATTCATATTCACTTCATATTCAGATTGAAAAATGATTGGCAAAGCATGTGACGAATGAAAACTAAAGTTAAAATGGTGATCTGTCTGAAAAAGATTGATGAGCAAACAAAATTGTTTACCTGGTAAACGATAACAAATCCTCTCTTCGTAACTGCTGTTTTATTCACGGGTCAGTCATTCATATCGTAAGTCTGTATGAGAACGCCATCCAAAATGTACCTAGATGAGTGGGTTCTGGGTGGGAGACAGTGAGTGCTCACTGCCCTTGACACCAACACCCCATTTTCATATATACATAGACACACACACACACACACACACACACACACACACACACTCTACACATACACACCTTGCACACACACCCTGGGAAGCCCGCATGCTTTGGAATGGTGGCACTTATCTTTGGTGATTTCCGGCCTCCCGTCTCCCATCATGCACTTGGCTTTGTCCCCCCCCCCTAACCAAACCAAACCAAACCAACCAATCCCTGCCCCCCCCCCCCCCCGACGGCACATTCAGCAAAACTTATCCTGAGGCAGAGCCCAAAAAGCATGTCATTTTTTCCACGTGTGGCAGAGGAAGCAGTCGTGGCAGGTATTAGGTGATGGTGAAAACAGATGTGCTTTGCTCCTCCACTCTCGGCCTCTCTTGGAGGCCTGTGTGTGGTGAAGGAAGGAGAGGACCCTGAGGGAGTTGCTTTTTGGTTGTCTGAAGTATTTATGGAACGAGAGAGTTCACGACCTCGTGCCTCCTCTCTTGCCACGCCTGTCTGCCTGCCGAGGGATAAGTTTTGAAGAATGTCGCCCCCTGCTGTTTGGACGAAGACTTGCACGTAATAACCCTTTGTGCTCCTGTGCCGTGTGCCTGTGTGTGTCATTGTGTGTGTGTGTGTGTGATAAGGAGGAAGACTGCTGTGTTGCGAGGGCTGTCCGGCGGCCTTCCACCCCGAGTGTCTGAATGTTGAGATGCCCGAGGGGGTGTGGCTCTGCAGTGAGTGCAGAACGGGCAAGAAGCCCCACTACAAGCAGATCGTCTGGGTCAAGCTGGGCAACTACCGGTGAGTCTCACTCATTGATAACACACAGGGGCAATCAGACATGCACCTGCGTGAACAACAGCATGGGCTTAGTGTGGGATTGTTTGACTGTTAAAGGTGCTCTAAGCGATGTTGGGTAACATCACTTCTGTTGAAGTTCCAACAAAACAGAGAGCTAGCTCGCTACTCCCTCCCCCTCTCTCCCTCCCGTGCAATTGAAACTGCTAAACGCACATCTTGTTGGTGATTGGCTGGAACAGTTTACATTTTTATGGTCCAGGCTGGACCAAATTGTTTTTGTTGCTGTTTTTGGAGCCTGGGTTTTCCACAAAGACCATGTTTTTTTTTTTTTTACAGTGTATTAAGGGCACAGGCAGTTAGAGGATGGTGAGGGGATGTTTGTAGTATGCAACAGCTTAAACATCGCGTAACATCGCTTAGAGCACCTTTAACAGTGTTTCCGCTACTGTGGACAGCGCCCCCCAGGTTTTAGCCTAACCCTTAGCTATTTTCTGATGCGGGTTCTACCCTAACCCGTTGCTGTTCCCCGGTGTGGGTCCTTCCCTAACCCTGCACTGTTCCCCGGTTCTTCCTGGGCAGGTGGTGGCCGGCTGAGATCTGCAACCCCCGTCTGGTGCCGACCAACATCCAGACGCTGAAGCACGACGTCGGCGACTTCCCCGTCTTCTTCTTCGGTTCCCACGACTACTACTGGAGCAACCAGGGCAGAGTGTTCCCCTACGTGGAGAGCGACAGGAACTATGCCGAGGGCCAGGTTGGCATCAACAAGACCTTCAAGAAAGGTGAGGCCAGCTGCACCTAGGACATTTTTTTTTATGTTTTTAAAAAAAATTTTTTTTAAGTAATTCGGTTTGTTAAACAGTTGAGAAGTGTGTTTGTGTAACTAAAATCTGTGTGTGAAGGCACGTGTGTGTTCGCACATGACCGAAACCTCACATGGTGATAAACTTAGTGAGGATCAGTGTAAACATTTGCTCGTATGTTTTGAGTGTGTGTGTGTGTGTGTGTGTGTACATATCTGTGTTCAAGTTTATATATGTAGCCTATTGCATGTACTCTTCTACACCATACTATGGAAGGTAAAGAGCATGCGTGTGTGTTTTGTGCGCTTGTGTGTGTGTGTGTGTGCGTGTGTGTGTGTGTGTGTGTGTGCGTGTGTGTGTGTGTTGTGCACTTGTGTGTGTGTGTGTGTGTGTGTGTGTGTGTGTGTGTGTGTGTATTCAGCACTGGAGGAAGCTGCCAGGAGGTTTCAGGAGCTGAGAGCGCAGAGGGAAACTAAAGAGGCCCTGGAACAGGAGCGCAACTCCCGAAGACCCCCACCTTATAAACTCATCAAGGTAGCACTCACACACTCACACACACACACACACACACACACACACACACACACCTTACAAACTCATCAAGGTAGCACTCACACACACACACACACACACACACACACACACACACACCTTACAAACTCATCAAGGTAACACTCACACACTCACACACACACACACACACACACACACCTCACACACACACACACACACACACACCCACCTTACAAACTCATCAAGGTAACACTCACACACTCACACACACACACACACACACACACACACACACACACACCCACCTTACAAACTCATCAAGGTAACTCACTCACTCACTCACTCACTCACACACTCACACACTCACACACTCACACACACACACCTTACAAACTCACTCACTCACTCACTCACAACTTATCAAGGTAGTACACACAGAGAGACCCCTAACCTATACTCTCTCTATCCCCCTCCAGTCCAACAAGCCGGTGGGGAAGGTGCTGCTCCACGTGGCCGACCTGTCTGAGATCCCGCGCTGTAACTGCCGTCCGTCGGACGAGCGCCCCTGCAGCCAGGACTCGCAGTGCCTGAACCGCATGCTGCAGTACGAGTGCCACCCGCAGGTGTGCCCGGCCGCCGACCGCTGCCACAACCAGAGCTTCTCCCGACGCCACTACCCCGTCACTGAAGTCATCAAGACCCATGACCGCGGCTGGGGCCTCAAAACCAAGCAGGACCTCAAGAAGGTGTGTGTTTGTGTGTGTGTGCGTGTGTGTTACCTTGATGAGTTTGTAAGGTGGGAGTCTGTGTGAGTGAGTGTGTGTGTGTGTGTGTGTCGTGTTGCAGCATGTTTTTTATCAGCTTATAGGACTGGTTTTTGCATTGTGTGTAGGGCTGAAACGATTCATCGAGTTACTCGAATAACTTGATTAAAAAAATTACTCGAGGCAAAAACCCTGCCTCGAAGCCTCGTTAAATTCCTATGACAGGCACTATACGTGCAGGGATCTGATTGTTCCACACGGACCGTTGTTCAGGAAGCACACCACTAGCGCGTGAATCGTGATAGGCTACATTCTGAATTTAGCTGGCGCGATGGCGGAGTCAAGATGTCCATAAATGGAAGAGAATGTCTAAAGTTTTCAAGTAAGGTTTTGGGATCATTACATACTCAAAAAGGAAAAGAACAAGCATCTGAACCGAAAACATCCACTCCATGCTGTTTCACGATAAATAAAGTCAATAAAGTAGGCTATCTCAATCTATCTAGCCTATCTATCATCTATCTACGTAGCCTATAGCCTACATTGATGTTTGCTGATTTTAATCACATACTGTATTTGTAGCGATGTCGTGATATAATGTTTAGCTTTGATGTTTTTAAGTAGTAAACTTATTCACATTTAATTGTAAGACAGTATGCCTAAAAAAGAACCCCTTCTTATACACACATGCATGCACCCTCATCTTCCCTCACGCACCGCACGCGTGCACACACACACACACACACACACACACACACACACACACACACACACACACACAGGTTGCTAGGTTACCATAGCAAATAGGCTCACCCCAGGATTTTTATTTTATTTTTTATTTTGATGTTTATAGCTACCAGTTCTGGTATCATCTTTAAATGAACGTTCATGGTGTTTGTTCATGTGAAGGAAAGATATTCACGCTTTGTTTAAAAAAAACATTTCCGCATGACATTGCCATTTGTGTTGTGAAAAGGGGGCAGCCGTGGCCTACTGGTTAGCGCTTCGGACTTGTAACCGGAGGGTTGCCGGTTCGAACCCCAACCAGTAGGCATGGCTGAAGTGCCCTTAAGCAAGGCTGCTCCCCGAGCGCCTCTGTTGTTGCAGGCAGCTCACTGCGCCGGGATTAGTGTGTGCCTCACCTCACTGTGTGTTAGTGTGTTTCACTAATTCACGGATTGGGATAAATGCAGAGACCAAATTTCCCTCACGGGGTCAAAAGAGTATATATACTTATACCATATACTTATACTTAAAGACACCAGTTAACATGCTATCAATGCTAGGGTTTGTCAATGCTAATTCTGCTGCTGTTGGTGTTTGTTTTGCCTGCATTTCAGTTAGATGCTCGTTGGGTAGTTCCACCAGCACTCCTTACTGCTGCTGGCAGTATCTGACAAATCTTCAAATAATAATGTCTGTGTGTGTGTGTGTTCAGGGGGATTTTGTGATGGAGTATGTCGGGGAGCTGATCGACTCCGAGGAGTGCCGTCAGCGAATCCGCCACGCCCACGAGAACCATGTGACCGACTTTTACATGCTCACACTCACCAAGGCAAGCGTCTCTTTCTTACACTCTCAGGAAGCGCGTAGCGTCTCTTTCTTACACTCCCAGGAAGCGAGTAGCGTCGCAGATAAAACTTACTCAGAATCTAATCTAACCCACCATGGCCAGCTTCTCTTTCCTGCCCAGCCAGCACTACAGAGGAGTGTATAATATTTGATATTGACATTATGATATTTGTGGGATATTTTTACCCAAGAACAACAACTAACATTTAATATGGCACTTAATTAAGGCAACCAGAGTTTACAGTGAAGAACACATTCTTTAGGTGTCCTACTTCCTACAGAGTAAACTGATAGAGAAAGGTTGTCCTCATTGTAAGAAATATGTGATACGATCTAGGAAAACCATTCACATGGTGCACTCATGAATCCTCGATTTTTGCCTCGTTTCAACCCTCTCTGGTAAAATTTCACCAACTTAAGATTCTGATCCTATTCTGGCAACATTCTAGACACTGTCCCCTAGTAAAATCCTGGATACCATTCTCCCAAAATTCTGGATGTTGCTAGGATAATATCAGAATCATCAGGTTAAATTGCACCATGTGAAGGGTTTTCCCAGATTGCCCTAGTAATCACTATAAAGATTATTTCCAGCGCCTTTGACACACACGTGTGTGTGTGTGTGTGTGTGTGTGTGTGTGTGTGTGTGTGTGTGTGTGTGTGTGTGTGTGTGTGTGTGTGTGTGTGTGTGTGTGTGTGTGTGTGTGTGTGTGTGTGTGTACGTGTGTACCCTCTGTAATGCTGCAGGATCGGGTAATCGATGCCGGACCCAAGGGGAACGTAGCGCGCTTCATGAACCACAGCTGCAGCCCCAATTGCGAGACGCAGAAGTGGACAGTGAATGGGGAAGTGCGGATCGGCCTGTTCACCCTCTGCGACGTCCCTGCAGGTCAGGAGGGAGGGCGAGCTAGGGAGGGAGGGGAGGGAGGTTAACGTGCTTGAGCCACTAGCCCCGAGTGCAGCGTTAAAGTGCTTGAACATACAGTGCACTCTACTATTGAAAACTGGTGTTGGACTGGACATACTGTCATACTGACAATCATGCTTTTGATTGATGAGAAAAGTGTGTCCACCACGCAGACAGTCTTTTGGAAACACTTTGTATTTCTGAGAAATGTATTGGGACATTGTTGGAACTGCTCAGTAATGAATGGTAATGTCACCAGGTGCGTTCAAATTTGGCACGTGGCGAACGTTCGTGGTGAACATGTTTTCTTTGAACAGTTAAGTTTGGATGATTTGGTATTACATTCCATTGTAACAGTAATTGCATTATTACCTTCATCCAGTTCCACTGTATGTTTGTGTAGAACTACCTCCGCAGACTGTTTGCGATTGTTGGCAAACGTTCGCCGAAAACTCCAAGCAAACGGAGAACTGTTTGCTAACGTTCGCAAATTTACGCCTATGTTTTCGAATTTGAACGCACCTCTGCTGTTGTGAGTCTGTGTCACTTTTGATAAAAGAGTGTGCTACAGATCAGTGAACTTCAGCTTTAACCTTAATACTTTAATGTGTCTCATCACGTTCTGGTGATTCATATTCGGGGGCAGCCGTGGCCTACTGGTTAGCGCTTCGGACTTGTGACCGGAGGGTTGCCGGTTTGAACCCCGACCAGTAGAAAGCGGCTGAAGTGCCTTTGAGCAAGGCACCTAACCCCTCACTGCTCCCCGAGCGCCGCTGTTGTTGCAGGCAGCTCACTGCGTCGGGTGAGTTACATTAGTGTGTGCTTCACCTGACTGTGTGTTCACTGTGTGCTGAGTGTGTTTCACTGATTCACGGATTGGGATAAATGCAGAGACCAAATTTCCCTCAAGGGATCAAAAGAGTATATATACTTATACTTATACTTATTCTTTCTCTGTGACTGTGATTGACCTCAGATACAGAGCTGACCTTCAACTATAACCTGGACTGTCTGGGGAATGGCCGGACATCGTGCCACTGCGGGGCGGAGAACTGCAGTGGGTTCCTCGGAGTTCAACCCAAGGTGAGGCCAGAAACACATGCTTTATGTTAAGACTGTTACCCCTACTGCCCCTCAACCCACACACACACTCCTCTATGTGCCATGCACTGCCCCCCCCCCCCCCACCCCCACCCTGGAAATCCAGAGTTCTCGCGGGAACACAATTCGAATTTGCTCAGTGAGTCACTCTGGCAATGAGTAATGATGCATGTTATTTATGTCCCTTGTATCGCGGGGAACCAATCACATCGGTGTATCTGATATAGGCGGGCCATAGGCGAGCTAAACAGATGACTATAGCGCTGCAACGAATCAGTCAGTAAACTTTGGTCGTAGTGTTATCCAATTGTCGAAATCCGGAATTAGTCAGTAAACATTGGTCGTAGTGTTATCCAATTGTCGAATTCCGAAATTAGTCAGTAAACATTGGTCGTAGTGTTATCCTATTGCATGCAGTGAGATTTTCAAATGCATGCTTGGTACCGCCCCTCGAGTTGGGCCATTGCATTAGTCATGGCCAGACCCTTAATCTTTCTAGATTTTCAGTGCACCCCATCTGAGGTTAAATGGCAGATCTGGGTTAGATTACGGAGTACAATTGCAGTCTGACCTTATTCCCAAGCGAACCAATCTTTTGGGTTTTGCCTCAAACAAGCCAGGTGTGAAAGCAGCCTAAGGCAAGGATCACATGTTGTGGAAAGCGTGTGAAAGATGCACCTGCCTCAAACAAGCCAGGTGTAAAAGCAGCCTAACGGTGTTGGTCCACTGTTACTACACAACATTCTGTCGTGCTGCACTTCACTCTATTCCTATGGCTGACGTCAAGTGACTTTAACGCGCCCACAAAGCATTCCAGGAAGGCGGCGCTGCATTTGAAAAAATGTTGCGTGTCAAAAAGCTGGCCGATGCCCATCTTTATGCAAATGAATCCATTGAACGCGACGCGACTACCCAATGAAAGCACAAGGTTGTAGGTCCTTTGTTTTACCACAACGGTGCCTGTGAAACTTTGGTTCCGCTTACAAGACAAATGAATGTTTTAACGATTTTGGAGAAATAGATTGACTGTTGGTGTTTCTGGTGAGGATTTGAGATTGCATTGAGTAATTTAAATAAAACAATATTTTGAAATGGCTTGCATTGTTTGTATAGGCTATTCATATTTTCATATACTGTTAAATACATGCCTATTACATGCCTATGCCAAGTGGTCCATTTGTGAGAAACACTTAAGACAAGTTAAAACGATCTGACTATGAGCTGCAAACTGACATTTTAAACGAAATGCCCACACACGTCTGAACGAGGGGAGGCATTGCGACACCATGCGTATGTCGTGTATCAGTGGATCACCACCGTAAGGCAGGTATCACATTGATCTGCAAGCAAGTGTGTGTGTTGCGGAAAGCGTTTGAAAGACGCACCAGTGTCGTGTTGTTATTTGTGCAGAGTGCGGTGGTGATGGAGAAGGAGGAGAAGGTGCGGAACTCCAAGGTGAAGCCGCGGAAGCGGAAGTTGAAGCCGGAGAGCCACGAGTACCGCTGCTTCTGCTGCGGCGAGGGCGGCGAGCTGGTCATGTGCGACCGCAAGGACTGCCCCAAAGCCTACCACGTGCTCTGCCTCAACCTGACCACACCACCCTATGGTAGGCACCGCACGCGCACACACACGTACGCACACAGATGACAACACCACAGCTCAACACAGAACATTTACACAGACTCACACAGACACAACCCCCCCACCCCCAGACATACATACACTCCCAGACAGACACCCACACTCTACACCCCGAGAGACACACACATACACACACACTACACCCCCACAAAAAACATATACCCAATACATACAGTTAAGAACAAAATTATTTATACCCCTGGCAAATATTGATGTAATGTTTTTCTCTTGACCAATATGTTTGTTCTGACTGAAAATGACACTGACACATGCCAAAAGGTTGTAAGAGAATGTGGTAGAAACATGGAATCAAAAAAATAATATTTTTTAGCATTTTTTATGAAAAATGGCAAGTCCAAAATTATTCATACCCTTTTTAAATAATCAATGGAAACATAGAACCTAAATCAAATGGAGCATAGAACCTTTGGAAGCTAAATCTACATGCTTAATGGACTATACTGAGCTGCAGCTAAAACCTGCTTGTGTGTGTAGCCTATTTTTCTGCATGATTGCATTCTTTGTGCAGGAGTGTCTACTTTCTGCCGGGGGTGGAACCCCAGTGCAGTAAAGTGCCCCCCCCCCCCTTGGTCCACCTCGAGTCCTTACATACCCGAGATGAAGGCATCTTTGACAGGCACAGTGCTTGCTGAAGGGCCTACGTAGCCCTCTCAGATGTGCTAAATGTGGAAGGGAGCATGAGTATGGACAATGTGGGGATAATACACTCTTAAAGCAAATGTGTTGAAAACAGCACGACTTGCGTTGTTTTTAACACATATGTGTCCAGATAGGTTTGTGTTGTTTCCTTTTTTTTAAATTTGTTATACAATATATGTTGAAAATAACACAACTTGCATTGAAAAAAACACAACTTTCATATATGCTACATGCTAAAAAAAGTGATTCAATTAATTCAGTGGTGGAAGCTGCTAATGATTTTTTTTAGGGATAATAACAAAGGAGGATGATATTCATCAAATACTAAATCAGTAGTATGGAGGGTCTCAAAATGGTTAAAGCATCAGAAAGGGAAATTATTTATGCAGGAAACCTCAGACCTCATTCATATAGCTCCAGCTCTGCACCCCCCCCCCCCAACTGTTGTCTATCTGTGTCTTAAATAGGCTAACATCCCTGAAAGTTAGCGCGTTCCTTTAATGCTTACCTTGCTGACGTTCAGCCAATTTGACACTGACCTCAAGAGCACTGGCCTGTGAAGACCTTGGCTGACCTCTACAGGAGAGAGCAGGAACAGCAGCATTTTTGTGACAAACTGCACTTGTCTGATGTGAGATGTGCTGGCGAAACCTGTCTGGTAGCTTCCGCAGATGAATGGCACTCTGTGTTGTATGAAGAAGTCACTGAGTTTTGCTACATTACATTTTGCATAACGACATTTTGGAAATCCAATTTTAAAGAGATACTTAAACCGCAATAACCGCAAGCACTTAATTTAACTAATCTTACTGTTCACACGTCTCCCATTTTTATTTTATTTTTATTAATTGTTAAAAAAAAATATTTGAAAGCATGCTGTACTTTCCATGCTGTTACTGCATCCAGAAGCTGGTTGTTTACGTTTGTGTGTTTACCTGTGTTTCCAGGGCGATGGGAGTGTCCATGGCACCAGTGTGACGTGTGCCAGCGCGTCTCGAGCGTCTTCTGTGACTTCTGCCCCACGTCGTTCTGCCGCGATCACGAGCGGGGCGGCCTGGTGCCCTCAGCCCTGCAGGGCCGCCCCTGCTGCCCCAAGCACAACCCTCAGCGGCCCCTGGACGAAGGGCACGCCAAGGTCAAGATGGAGGAGGAAGAGGAGGACGAGGAGGAGGAGGAGGAAGAAGAGGAAGAGGAGGATGAAGAGGAGGAAGAACAGCCAGAGTCACCTGAGGAACCGGCCGAGTGAACCGGACCAATTGAAGAAGAGTTTGAGAGAGAGGGAGAGAGAGAGAAGAGAGAGAAGAAAGATAAGAGAGAGAGATCAGACGCTGAGGCCACAGCTGAGGCTGCGAAACATAAGCTTACTTTGCCAGCGTAAGCAGAAAAGGCTGGAGACTCGTCTGTTTTTGTTTTCCCTTTTATACATAACACGGACACACCCTCTTCTCTCAGACACACACACACTTTTCCCTCAGCATTGCATGTGACCGCTGTTCTTTTTTTAAGTGTTCCTTTTCTGTAGGCAGTGGGAAGTCCTAGACTGTTATCTCCTTCATTCTGCCTGTACGGCCGATGGTTTTCCTTTCCTCCAGCGGATCTCCAGCCTCGCTTCAAGCCTCGTTGTCGGACGGTTGGCTCTCGGTCTGTGGACCTGGGTAATGATTCTTCACATGGTACCAACGACCCAAGAACTTTATTTTCTGTACCTCATGTAAATACCGGGCTCAAATAGGTAGACTGGGGCCGAAAACACTCTCGACTCAGAACCCCACAGATCACGCCACATTTCAAAACATTTACCCACGGTGGGAACATATCGTACGCCAGATCAAACCATGACAAAGACTTTGTTTAATAATGTCTCCTCATCCCACTTTGTGATTTTTCAAATATATATATATCTATATATTAATATATTTATATGTCTATGTTTACATTAACACACAATGTATTGTTACTACAGTATACTAGTCCATTTGATATCACTGTTGTTGCGTATTCTCATTGTATGTGCTCTTAACATTTGTTCGTTGGGTATTTGCTTTTCTCGTTTTGACTGCCTAAATAGGCACTTGGCTCTGCATTTGGCACATGACTTTCTGCTTCGCTACCAATGTGTATCACTTGAAGACGTGAATCAATCACGTGGAGAGGAACGAGGAGGTCTACAGTGGAACCTTTAGAACCGGTAGAAGCTGGTGAAGAGGACCCAAAGAAGAACCTGCCTTTGGTTCTCTTTTTGGGACCGTTCCGGCTCTAGGATGCGAATGTGAAGTAGCATTTGCGTCATTTATAGTTGTTTTTAAATTTTTTTTAATTATTACTATTTCTGTAATTAATATCATTTTCAAGTGACCTATTTGGGCTTGCTATGGAGCCCATTTGATTACATGTCTTGTTTTTGTTGTCTAAAGTAAAAAAAAAACACCCACATTTGCCCTCTGTAGATGTTTTTGACACTGCCATCCGAATCCTAGAAGAAGCCTTACTGAAAATCACTTTTCTTTCACGCATTGTTTAAACTCTCCTTATGATATTGCACAGGTGCCAATAGAAAGGTCTACCACCAGGATTCACCTTGCTCAGAAGAACAGCACTATCTCCAATTGTAATAGCTGTGATGCCTCTGATTTTGTTTTTATTTATTTTTTTTTTAAACTGTAGTTCATACTTTATGATTTGTGCGTCAGGTGTGGTTCACCAGTGAGTTTTATTATGTAAATATTACCTGAATCATCTGTATTTTATTTTATCTAGAACTTGACGACCATTTCGGTTACATACAAAGAAGCTGTACGATAAAGGTTTTTTTTTAATTTTTTTTTTATACCTACCTATATATTCTTATGTGCCCGCCCGGGAACTTCTCCAGATATTCTTCCCACCGTGCTCCACACAGTATTCAAGTGCGCTCCTCTGTGAAGCCACGCCGTTGTCTTAATCGTACTATTGACCACCAGGAAAGCCTGGCCAGGCCCATCAGTGGACAGGCTTGGGGAGGGTCACTAGGGTGGGACTTGCAGAGCAGCATAGTGTAGCATCTTTCTGTGACTCCTCCTCTTCCTTCGTGTCCACAAGAGCCAATCTCAGTAGTGTTCATAGGCCATGGCAGTGGTTTTCAAAAACAGCCAAAAAAAAAAATGGAAAATTGCCTTGCCTATGTGTTGGACTTAGCTGCTAGCTGCTGTGATGTGAAGTACCGTGTTGTGCTGGTCCAAAAACTCATTCGTTTACCAGTAAGCTGTGCCCATTGTGAGCACTGTTTTAAGACCAGGAATGGGATAGAAGTTGTGTTACTATGGCGTTGACCTGTGACCTTGTTTTTTTTTTTAGATACTGCTGCACCATGGACAAGGCCCAGAGTAGTCATTTTTACCTGACCGTGTTCCAGTGTTCTAAGAGAATTATAACATATTCACTCCACCAGGCTGTTCCATCGCGTTATCGAGAGGAAAGCGATGCTGGCCGGGGTTACTTGAAATGTGTTTGTGTTCATATTCTTTATCTTGCTTCTGGTCAGCGGCAGAGTTTGGACACCGCTTGGTTCGAAATGCATGGTTGTAGGCCGTGGCATTGGCGTGGCATGTTTTTGACAAAGGGAATCGCATTAACGTCAGCTATGAGGGGACGGTGCCCTGTTGCTACGGTGAGATGCGTGGGACACGTGACATTGTGCTGCTACCAGCCTTGTACGCTTTTTTTGGTTTGTTTGTTTATTTGTTTGTGTTCTTTTATTTTAGTCTCACAAGAAGTGCACCAATCAGCACTTTCACTTTGTACACATTTCTGGCCTTTCAGTATTTTTTATTTTTTATTTTTTTTAAATGTGCTTTAATTGTAATGCTACAGAGTCTAACTGTACAATTTAAGAGTATGCTCTAAGAGGTTTCCATAGAAATCAATAGGCACTTTCAGTAAATACCAATTAAATACCCTCCATGAATAATTTGATTCTGGGGGAATCAAATTAACATTCAGACTTTTTAGTATAGTTATGTTTTAAAGAAAAAAATCTTCTAATGGTAAAGGAAAAGAGTTTTATTTTCTTCTTTAAAGTGAGGCTGTTCTGTGGGAGACCCCTGTATGAAACTGTTAACGGTTCCACGGTTCTCAAAGGGTTCCTCAGACTGCCATAGCAATCAATGCCTTTTAAGTAAAAGTATCTTTCATTGACACCATAGCATATACCAAACTGATGAGGTTTTCAGCTGCCAAACAGATCCAGTGACAAGGACCTCGAGGGGTTTGGAGTATTAAGCTTGACCTAGCAGTAGTATCAACAATAGGAGAAATCTAGCCAAAATCTGTTTGCTGACATGTCAGTATTGCCATGAGTTCCTTTCACATACAGTACGTCATTCATTAACTCCTAGTCTTAATTTAGACACCCACACAGTATTGAGAGTAAAGATCGATGTCCTACATTTTTCTGTTTATTAATGTCTTGCTTATGTGTGCACCATACATACATCTTTTTGATGTGTGTGTGTGAGAGAGAGAGAGAGAGCGAGAGCGAGAGAAAGTGACCGGTTAGTCAAAAGCATCTTTTGCAATTCCATGGTGGTGACCAGTATATAGAGTTGCTATTAGGAGTCGAAAAAAGGTGAAATTGTCTCACCAGCTCAACTGAAATATTATTTGTTTTGATGTGTTCATTTCACATTCCTTTGAGAAAGACTGTTTACTAAATCTTGCAACTGGACAAAACTAGTTTCTGTTTTGTGTATTGTATGTTTTGTGTCGGTGTAAATGTCACCACAAACATTGGATTGAAGTATACGCTCCATCTGAATAAAAAAGTATCATACACGATATGGCTTGGGTAGTATGAATGTCCTCTCCCAGTTTTATAAAATGATATACTCATGAGTAGTTTTTTTGGCTATAGTACTTAGCCCATGTACTTGCATTGTGTAAGAGAATGATGCTTGTCCAATTGTATATATTAGATGGCAACAAATCCAACTGTCATTCTATTGTAGTGTCAACAGAATGCCTGTAACATATTGCTTCTGAATGTTTGTGACGGTATAGGAACATTTTGTACATTCCTTTTATCTGTAAAATTTTTATTTGACACGTTATTTCTGAGATGTTTTTTCTTCAGAATCCATAGAATATTCTGAGAGTACTTTAAGTAACATTCCACAGATTTACTCGGTATCAGACATGCCTGGTTTGACTTCAATAAAACTGTTCTGAATGTTCGTGTTTGAAGCACAGTTCATTTAGTCTGACACATGCAATTAATGTCAAGGCAAGTTTATTGGCCAATTTGTCATGTCTGTTTGACTTTTAACCATGTCATTCATATTGTAATTATCTGCAACTTTCGATCGCCCAAAAGCATCCACCCACTTTACGCAAATGGATGCATAGCCTACAATATGTGATTGTTAAACATTACAGTCCCGTGGAGTTTTGGTGCAATACTGCTAGTGACCCATAGATGCCGCCCTCAAAATATGACGTGGTAGTGTTTCATTAACGTTACCGTCAGAGAGAAACCTCTCCATCGGTGATTTCTAATGCGGTAGGTCTCGATACTGTGCCATATGACATGATCATTACTACGAGGAACTACGATCTTCACCTCTAACGCCTGCTTTTGACAATCGACGATATCATCCGTCGGTTAAAGGAGGCAAGGGGTGCGTCGGAAGGTCCGTATGAAACAAACCTCACTGTACAACGGGGAGAAAGAGTGTTGCTAACCTATTCACGGAAATGTTTCGCTTGCTAGGTTCTGTACAGATGTGGCAGACGCAGCGGGTGGTCTTCCCGGATACGTTTGCGCTCTCCGCCGATGCCATAAATGATCGTTTTGGGGGCGCTTGCTATGCTCTTTGTCAAGCTTTGCCTGCGTTGGGGTTTGAAGTATTGAAACGTGTCATATTTACATTGGGTCTGCCCTGCCCGCGTTTCCCTTGAAATAACGCGAACTCTGCTTCTAGTGTTGTTACATTAACGTTAGAGCCTATTGCATTTTTGTGTAGCACCTTAACGATGTAACCATACTGTTCACATCAGATTGCCTTGAAGGAATCCTTTCGCGAACTGACCTATCAACCCACTAACGATATCTCTGCTCTGTATGCAACTGTCGCCTGCTATCAGTGTAAACTGCAAATGATAGCCTATGAGGTTTTTCTGACACCTCTGCTTGGTCGTCTCCTCTCTGATTTCTGGTATAGGTGAGACGATAAGGGATTTGATGACGACTTTGACCTGAAGATGAAGAAGAGTTTAGACAATGGCTTCATCGGTGAAGTGCTGGTTCGACTTCTTCTTTTAGCCGTGTTTCTGTGAGTATCACACCACAAACGCTCTCCATTTTATACTTAATGTGAGGTTTAAATAAATGCAAAATAAATACATTATCATCGATTTCTTAATGCTAGTAGATACATCACTTAAAACTACAGCACATAAGGAAATAGTCGCAGTCATTTTGACACTCCTAGTCTGTGTCAAAGTACCCGCCTTCTCTTGTCTAACTTGTCTAACAGGCCTGAAATGTCAAACTAAAACAAAAGAAAGTAAAAAATACTATCAGGGCCTATTGACTCCTGCATGGTAGCCCCTCCATGCATTCACTTTAAAAACACACAAAGCATCAGAACCACAAAGCATGGCCTTGAATGGCTCCATCCCTGGGGTTGTGTCAGGTGTAGAGCTTCATGGTTGTGGGTCTCCTCTCCTCTCCTCCCCTCCTCTCTTCTCCTCCCCTCCTCTCTACGCTCTCCCCCTCTCTCCTCTCCTCTCCTCTTCTCCCCTCTCCCCTCCCCCCTCCCCTCCTCTCCTCTTCTCCTGTCCTATCCTCTCCTCTTCTCCTGTCCTCTCCTCCCTCACACAGACTGTGTGTGTTCTCTCGTCAGAGTTACTGAGGCTTTGCCTCCTTTTACTCGAGAGATCCAGCCCGAAGAACTGTGGCTCTACAAGTTCCACCACGTGGAAAATGATCATGTGCCCACCAACCTCATGTTTGTGAGTAAACTACACAGCACACACATTTGCAGCACTGAACAACTTCACCTCTCCAGTCTTTCTTTACACTGATGCTTACGCTCTCCCCCTCTCTCACACATGCTCTCTCTCTCTCTCTCTCTCTCTCTCTCTCTCTCTCTCTCTCTCTCTCTCTCTCTCTCTCTCTCTCTCTCTCTCTCTCCCCCTCTCTCTCTCTCAACACACACACACATGCACACTTTTACAGCACTGAACGACTTCACCTCTTGAGTCTATCTTTACACTGAAGTGCAGTGCTAGACACACCTTGTGTCTGTGCTTTCCATCTCTGTCTCTGATTGCTAAACTGCTATTTCTCACACACTCCACTGACAGAGCAACGTCACTATCACTAACATCAGTATCCTCCTGACTTTGATTCCTACAGAGCGTGCACTCAGATTAAAACTAAGCCTAGGCCCAACCTGGCCTGTGCTTTGAGTTGCTTTGGGTAAAAGTGTTGGTGAAATGAATTGCTTCATTCCACCTCTAGGTAATAAAGCAATAACAAGAATAAGCTCTAATAAATAGAACCCCCCCCCCCCCCCCCTATTTGGTAGTGTAGTAGCTAAGGAACTTGGCTAGCATGCAGTACTACTAAATGTAATGGGAGTGATTCCTTGATCAAGTTGGCCTCTGCTATTAGTGTCTGTCAGTCACTTTGGTTGAAAGCGTCAGCTAGATGCATAAGTAAACGACCAGAGCTGTGTGTGCCATCAGCAGCAGCAGCAGCAGCAGGCGTGCGCTATTATTTTATGCATCGGTGCTCAGGGGGAGCAGGAGAAACTCGAGCCTTTATTTGGGCCTGACCTCTGCTCTCCCCATGTTGCCCTTGGAAAATGCAGCAGCAGTCCAGACAGCAAACACACAGCCAGAGGATGCAGCAAGACAGGGTTTAGAAGATGCTTAAAAGTCAAACTGAGTGAGAAGGCATCTTTGTCAGTGTTGCTATGGATGTTTGTTGTCGAGATGGATTAAGTTTGCGATTTTTTCGCACTCACTTCTATCCAAAGTGACATTAAAAAAAAAAATCACATGTCTAGCGTTTTTTATAAAAGTGTGCATGTGTGATTTTTTTTCTTGGTACCAAACTGCTTGAACGTAGGCTACCTAGTCTAAGAATCTAACTTACATATGATTGTGTCCTATTGCATCAGGAAGACGAATAGCAGTGAAACCATGGCACTGAATCCAAATGTTGAGACTTAACTCTCCTATTCATTATCTCTCTCAGACTCTTTTATGTGAAGCCTTTCACATAAAAGAGTCATGCTGCATATTGTAGTGAAACTGGATTTCTGGATTTTTGTCTGGTGGATGTCTATCAACCTGAGGTGCTATTCTCTCTTTCTCTGTGTGTGTGTGTGTGTGTTTGTGTTTGTCTGGTGGATGTTTATCAACCTGAGGTGCTATTCATTTCTGCTCTATTGTAGTTGATTCTGTTCTATCCTGCGACTGGTATTTTTAATTTTCTTATTAATCTGTTCTGTGTGTGTTTGTGTGTGTGTGTGTGTGTTTTCTAGAGTATCGCCCTCCTCACACCACTGGTGGCCATCTTTCTGTTTGCCTTCCTGAGGAGAGCTGACCGAGGGGACGTGAAGGAGGCCTCTCTGGGTAAGATGGAGCACAGACACAAACCTGTTAGCAACTTAGTTAGTTGGCGATGGGAAATTGCATTGCAACCAACAAAGTTGCTAACTTAGTTAGCAACTATGGTTTTGCAAAACGTGCCCCTGGGTAGGATCGGATGGTGCATTGTGGGTAAGAAGGCAAATGTTTGCCTCTCTGATTGGGATCAGTCCCTGCTGCTCTCATAAGCACTGAGGCATATTAATTAAACTCAAGTGCATGTTGTCCAGTCCTTCCCACTACCTCCCTGCCTTCTGTCCATCTGATTGCAGTAAGTTAGTGTGTTATGATTGGATAGACTTGGTCTCTAGATTGGGATCTGGGCATGGAATGTAAACCAGACCGTCCCCTGGGAGGCTCAGCGAGGGTTGCTGGGCGACGGTGGGATGGGAGGACGAGGGGACATTTTCCGTAGTGCTTCTCGACCCCGATGCCGCTTTGCTCTGCATGTTTCCCATAATGCCGGTCGTCATGTGACGTGTGTGTGTGTGTGTGTGTGTGTGTGTGTGTGTGTGTGTGTGTGTGTGTGTGTGTGCTTTCTCCCTAGCTGTGACTCTGACTTTGGTGCTCAACGGGGTCTTCACCAATGCGGTCAAGCTCACTGTCGGCCGGTGAGTATGGAGACAGGATCAGGGATGGGGAATTGAAGGGGTGCGTGTGTGTGTGTGTGTGTGTGTGTGTGTGTGTGTGTGTGTGTGTGATTGGAGGTGTGTGTGATTGGAGGTTTGTGTGTGTGTGTGTGTCTGAGAAACTGACCCAGGTATCTGCCGTTGAACTGTTGACTGCTTTGGTCCTAAATTTTCACAGGGGCTGGATAATTGAGATAGAAAGAAGATGTGTGTGTTTGTCTGTGATAGAGAATGTGTGTATGCCCAGACTACAGGCTAATTCTACAGATGAACTCTGAACTTATCCTTACCATTTTGTTTGGAGACCAAAGCATCTGGAAGAGACCCTGGCGCAGGCTTAAGAGAGTATTTGTCAAATGTTCTGATTAGGAGAGTATTTGTCATATGTCTTCTGATTAGGAGAGTATTTGTCATATGTCTTCTGATTAGGAGAGCATTTGTCATATGTCTTCTGATTAGGAGAGCATTTGTCATATGTCTTCTGATTAGGAGAGTATTTGATAGTATATTCCTTCTGGAATATGGAGGGCAGTCTCCAACTATGCATAATTTAAAACTACTGCTTTCTGAAAGTTAAATTACTGAGAGAGAGAGAGAGAGAGAGGAGGGGGGGTTGTTAACACTCCTTCGCTGCACTAGTGTCTGCCTTTTCATGATTACTCAGACGTTAGATTATCAGTCAACAAGGCAAGGCTTACCCCGGCACAATACAGTAAATTAAAGAAAGTCTTCAAAAACCTCACATTTCTCCCCATTACCCTTTAGAGATGGAGGGGGGGAGAGAGAGGGAGAGATAAGGCTTCCCCGAAGTGCAGTACTTCCCCGAGTCTTTTTTTGTTGCCTGTGTGTGATTAAATATTTAGTGTGTGTGAGCAAGACGAAACCATCAAGCACCTCCGGACGGGGTGAGGCTGTCTTCTGGGACAGCAGTTCCTCTGGTACCAGCCCTACTGTAGAAGCCCACCACATCCTGTGACTGTGTGGGCTGCTCAGAGTGCAGTGAGTTTGTTTTGTTTGCTTGTTGTGAGTGAAGGTTTGTTTGCTTGTTTGTTTGTTGTTTACACCCTGCAGGCCGCGGCCAGACTTCTTTTACCGCTGTTTCCCGGACGGGAAGTTCAACGCCGAGCTGAGGTGTAGCGGTGACCCGGATGTGGTCATGGAGGGCAGGAAGAGCTTCCCCAGTGGACACTCCTCCTGTAAGAGGACACACACACACACACACACACACACACACACACACACACACACACACACACAGACATGTTCCTCACAGCTGAGGATCGCTCAAAAACCTAAAACATGTGCTAAAGTGGTCCAGGAGAACACATATAGGTCTGTGCCACTCTGTAGCTGACCTTGGCAGTGCTGTATTTTTCTTTTCTTTTTTTTTAGCAAATACCAACCAGGAAGTACCAGGGTTCCCACGGGTCATGGAATCTCTGGTATATCATGGAAATTTATTCCAGACATGTAAAGTCATGGAATTGTATCATTTGTGGGGCAAAGTCATGGAATATCAGGGAATTTTGTAGTAGCAGTTTAAAATGTACTTGCAAAAATACATTAATGCAAATATATGTAGAATTGATGTATATCTGGTAATTAGCTTTACTGCTTGCTTGAGTGGTTGTGGTTAGCCTAATTTTGCTTATTCAATGCCCATTTATTCATCTCCCACTAAAAAAAAGTCAAAGATTCTTGAACGCTACGCGGCTACTCTGAAATCTTTGGTCGGTATATTGTACGATTCATTTATTTTCTATTTATTTTATTGACATTGACACTTTGCATATTTAATAAACATGAAATGTAAATGTTAAAGAATTAGCCAAAATGGTAAAAGGGCACAAAACACGTACAACATGCAGGAAAAATAGTGTTATAGAGTAAAGCTGGAGGGGCACTGTCATGGTGTTGTGTTGCTGTTTTAATAAACGTGTGTGTGTCTGACTGCGTGCGGCATATGGAAGCAATGGACAGATTTTCCTCTCGGAGGCTGTGTAAACATGCTTCAGCTTTGCCGTCATGGCGTTGGCGTATGCGAGCGCGCGCTAAATGAGCTGTTTGTTCCGCCGTAATTGCCCTCTCACCAGCACAGACGTCTCATTAGCCTGGCTCTGGCAGGTCAGCTCGCCCCGTGTCCAACTGGGTTATGCATCTCTCTGACGCTAGGCAGACTTGTAGAAGCCCTGTCAGAGCTCAGATTCAGACCAGACGCGAGTGGGAGAAATAGATTTCTTCTCCCTCAGATGGTCTTCTTCAGATGCGCTCCTGTTTGTCACTGTAGAGTGCTCTGGGTGTCTTGATAAAGCGCCATATGAACGCAGCTTGTTGTTGTTGTTGTTATTGTTGTTGTTTGCCGTGGAGGAGGTGTGTGTTGTTTTTCAGTCATCATGGGGCTCTGTTTTGTTGTGGCTGCCTGTGATGTTGTACACAGAGGTAGCAGTTCCTATTTCCAGACTTACACAACATCTGGTTGGATCACACAGTTAGGAGATAAATATAGTGCTGTTAAAGGCACAGTGCGTAGATTTTGTTGTGGTTTCCGTCTGAAGCCATTGTCAAACGACACTGCTGTGGCCAATGCAGTACACTCTGGGCATATTTTCTGTCTGTATTAAGCCTTAAGTATTAAGTATTCTCTTAAAGAATATAAATAAATGCCTTAAATAAACAAAAGGGATACCTTTTGCATTTTAAACTGTGGGTGTAGAGTATATGTTTTTAATGTAATATCAGTAATATGTGTTTTTAATAAGTAATATATGTGGATCTTGTACCTATGGTGGTTGGCAGTTCTAGTGTTCTGTGCTGTAGACCTGTGTCAAAACTCGTCCGCCATCCAACTCTAATTGGGCTTTGTGTGTGTCTGTATCATTGCAGTTGCCTTTGCAGGGCTGGGCTTTACGGCGCTGTACCTGGGGGGAAAGCTGCACTGTTTCAGCCCCGTAGGCAGGGGGCGCTCTTGGAGGCTCTGCATCTTCCTCATGCCGCTCCTCTGTGCCATCCTCATCGCCGTGTCCAGGACCTGCGACTACAAACACCACTGGCAGGGTAAGTCGGTGTGGGTGTGGGTGTGTGTGTGTGTGTGTGTGTGTGTGTTTCCTGACTACAAACCCCACTGGCAGGGTAAGTGTGTGTGTGTGTGTGTGTGTGTGTGTGTGTGTGTTCCCTGTGTGTGTGTGTTTCCTGACTTTGTGTGATTGATGAAGAGGGCGGATGAGCGGATGACTATGGATGGAGAGACAGACAGGTAGACAGACAGACCGGTAGGAAGACATATGAAAGTCCAGAGAGACAGGGAGGCACAGGCACCTGGACATGCATATTTGCATAGTTATCTTCTTGCTGTGTTTATTGTAGGTGTATAATTGTGTGTCATATACAAAGCAGAGCATACAAACCAAAACCAAAACCAAATACAGACAATGAACTCTGGCACAAAACTCACACTGCACAATGGTGCATATTGGGACCAAATTAAGTAGTTAAATGGTATGAAGGCCATTCATCACTCAGGCAGACATGGGGATGCACCCTCAGTGCAATGTGAATACGTATCTAGAAGCCTTTCAATGCAATTTTAATGAGATTCCCAAAACAGTGATGTTTCTGATCTCGGCTGAAGAAGAGCATAAAGCTGGAAATGTCACTGTGTTGGGAATCTTATTAAAATTGCATGAAAAGGGAGCTACAGTGTGCGGAGTCGGACTTCTAGATACTTTTTCAGATTGTATAAAGTATAAGTATAAGTATATATAATCTTTTGATCCCGTGAGGGAAATTTGGTCTCTGCATTTATCCCAATCTGTGAATTAGTGAAACGCACTCAGCACACAGTGAACACACAGTGAGGTGAAGCACACACTAATCCCGACGCAGTGAGCTGCCTGCTACAGTGGCGCTCGGGGAGCAGTGAGGGGTTAGGTGCCTTGCTCAAGGGCACTTCAGCCGTGCCTACTGATCGGGGTTCGAACCGGCAACCCTCCGGTTCCAAGTCCGAAGCGCTAACCAGTAGGCCACGACTGCCCCTATTGCGCTGCCTTGGGTCCAGCACCTACACTGTGTGATGTGCGCCCTGCTTTAACACATCTTTGACTGACGCACCCTCACACACTGTCTCTGTGTCCACTAAGCGATGTGATTTGTCCACTTCCCTTTTTTGGCCATTTAGCATTGACAGACATTGAGAGAGAGAGAGAGAGAGAGAGAGAGAGAGAGAGAGAGAGAGAGAGAGAGAGAGAGAGAGAGAGAGCAAAGGTGGGCGCCAACTGTAATATCACTCGGCCTTCCAGGAACTCCACGTAGCTCATGTTAGCTGCCTCCTTGAGCGTTGTGTGTGTGTGTGAGGTCCCTTAGCGTGGCTGGTATAGATTAGCTTGCTGTTATCACCTGCTGTTATCAGATGCCTCAGTGGGTGTCAAGCTCTGCTCCTGTGGGGACCTCCAACCACAGGAGTCCAGTGCTGTGATTTCACAGAGAGCAGGTGTCTTTGCGTTATCAGAGAGTAGGTACAAACTCAGGCATTTAGAGCTCAATATGTGAGGTATATCCACTGACCTCTGTTACAAATAGAATAGCAACAGAAAGTTGGGTAACACTTTACTTGACAGTATCGACATAAGAGTGACATGACACTGTCATGACACATGAACCCTAAACCTAACCCTAATCCTAACTTGTTATGACAAAAACCGAATGACACTTAATGACAGAAGCGTTATGTCATAAACTTTTATGACTTGTTTATGACAGTGTCATATCACTCTTATGTCGATACTGTCAAGTAAAGTGTAACTGGAAGGTGTATTCTAACTACAGGGCATACTAGTGCTGTTCATGTCCTATGTAATTGCAACAATAAAAACACCATGTTACACTTGTAGCACTTTATCTAGGTGCCCCTAATGGTAGCTGCATATTGTAGACCCCTCTGTCTTTACGTCCCATTAAATGAAGAGTTTGGTTCCAAAATGCTATATCTCCGTTTTTAAAAAACAATGAAAAAGTCATGCTATTTAATTGTGTATTTCAGGTAATATAAATCAAATTGCAGATGTGATGTTTTAATTCTGTAAAGATAAATCAAATAACAATACCCAAATACAGCTCTACTGAAATGACTTTGAAAACAAAATGTAAAAAAAAAATATTTATGAAAATTCATTAAAATGGTGGATATACTGTAGCGTTTTGGAACCAAACTCTTCAAATAGACCTTTACCTGATGTTTCTTGGAATGTCATCACCAAGGCAACATAAGCAGAACTGCATGAGTAACGTGTGTTGTGACCCTTGACCCTCAGACGTGCTGGTGGGGTCTCTGCTGGGCATGATCTTCTCGTACCTGTGCTATCGGCAGCACTACCCGCCGCTCAGCGACATGGACTGCCACCGACCGCTCCGCCTCAGAGAAGCTTCCGGAGCCTGCGGGGGAGCACAGGAGAGCAAGCAGAACCGATCTGGATACCTCCTGCCACTCTAGGAGAACCTCTTCCTCTCTCCACCTCTTGCTCTCTCCATCTCTCCATCTACCTCCCTCTCTCCATCTCTCCATCTACCTCCCTCTCTCCCTCTCCCCCTTCATCTACCTCCATCTCACACTCATTCTCTCTTTCACATGTTCTCTTTCCTTTCCTCCATCTCTCTCTCTCTCTCTCTCTCTCTCTCTCTCTCTATGTCTCCATCTCTCTCTCTCTGTTCATCTCACCCACTCCCCCCATCCTCACGTCCATTCCAGAAGGGACCGGCTCTCTTAGTCAGACTCCTTGGGTTTTCCACAGCTCAGAGGACACAGTAGACTGTCCCCACTTTCACCCATCTCTGTTTCCTCAGGGCTGAATGGACCATGTGAATGACAGCAAGTGCTAATGTGTGCTCGCAGTTCAGAGGAACCAGGCGTTGGTTCCTCTCTTATGCCTTGAGCAATATGTTTCAGCTCGCCGTCCTGTTCGTACGGGTCAGCTTAAACGTATGCCTGACCGTCAGTGATGGTTTTTATCTAACGCTTCTGAGGGTTAGCAGAGGCATATGACGAGCTGTTGAGAAGCTGGAGATGCTGCCAGCTGTCAGCTGTGTCCACTTGGCTCAGAGAAAGAGAGCATGAGAGAGCGAGATAGAGAGAGAGAGTGTATTGAATTTGTGTACATGCTTTGACAACACAAGCACTCTTGTCATGTCAATAAAGCTTATTTGAATTGAGAGAGAAAGAGAGAGCTTATTTGAATTTGAATTTAGAGAGAGAGAGAACAGACCCACCTCTTCTGTGGATGCCCCTGGAGCAGACTTGGGAGTATGTAGTGTCTCAGTAGCACATTCCCAGGGTGTGGCAGAGCGCTCTGTGGCCACATCAGGGCCTTCCGACCCACCTGAAGGTGGCCACAACTCTGCCACCCCTACCACCACACCGTTCCAGTACCACCCTACCCTGACTCTGCCAACATTCCACAACCCCCTACCATAACTCTGCCACCATTCCACTACCCCTCTACCCCGACTCTGCCAACTATTTATTCCACTACCCCTCTACCCCAGTCTCACGTTCCCCTGACTAGTTCTATAGATGCTGCCTGTTGTTATACAGTCTCACCCACAGGGGGCACTGCCACCAGGCACTGGGTTGGCCTCCGCTGGGTGTCCATAAGCCACTCGTGTTAAGCATTGTGTTAAACATTCAGGAACTTTAGTATGTGTGAGCGACAGACAGTGGAGTTTTCAGCGAGCTGCCTCTGGCACAGTCAGGGTTAAATGAAGCCTTGCACGCTTTTCTTGGAGGGGTTTGACGTGGTGAAATAAACCGTATTCTGCGCTTACAGATCCTGTGTAAAACACATTGGGAGTTTGTGTCAGAGTGTCAACAGTCATGGTTAGATGACTGTTTATTTATGAATTTTAGACATGCAATTCAGGCCACTTGCCAACAGAGTTTGTAACTTGTCAAATGTATGTTGACTTTACTGGTTGACCTTTTTTTAAAGAACTTTACTATGTTTGTTTAGGTAAGAACTTTGACCATACTATCTGCGGGTGTACGTATATCACCCATAGTTCATCTTTACTGTACTGCATCCTAAAAGGAACACTGTGTTCTTTTGGACATGACTCATTGACTGTGAAAGCTTACTGTTGCCATGATGTTTGAAAGGTTTACTATTGGTAAAGACTGTAATTGAATGATTTAAGTAAAGACCTGTAATAATTAAAATATTCAAGTATTCAAAATGTTTTGTGGCATTCTCTGTTTTTACTGAGCACAGTGAACCACTATATATATGAAACTGTTTTATGACATTACTCATCAAGAAATGATGCCCATACTTCCATAATCTATATAAAAATTGTAGTCTACACATTTGAATAACCACAATGCCACACGATGAGCGATTTATAGCCTACTGCAACCATCACTCCTACTTAAATAACTAGCAGCCTTTATGAGCACGGCTATTTTAAACCTTTTATTTCTGTAATGTCATCTAGTAGTTAGATGCCGACCAACTGGCAATGTATAGGCTTACTGTATGTATTCATGGGTTTCATCCGGTCCCTTTCCACAGGTGTTTAAAATCAAGCATCTAGATTATGAATGCAGACTGCATTCTGCTTAACACACCTGTGGAAAGGGACCTGATGAAACCCATGGATAACAGCATGTCCCATTCATTTACTTTAAATAGCAACAGTTTACACAATCATAAAGAGTCGCTGACTCGAGTCGCCATGAGCGAACTTACTCCGCGAAACCATTTCAGAGGGCAACTTTTTTCGTTTATCTATCGGGTCAGAAATAATGATAAGCCGTAAAATTCCCTTTCTGGGGTTACCTGAAGAGAGGTTATGTCAAACTATTGAAGGCGGGGATTTGGGAAGGGTCTATATGACCTTTAAACCATGCACATTGACGAGAGGTAACTTGATGATTTCTAACTAGGCTACTTCAGATAGCTTGTTCCTTATTTTGGAGCAGTGACAAAAGAGAGTTTGCGACAGTTTGACAGACAGTGTTTTGTTTTATTAATCGTAACATGACATCATCATAATGCTTTATGCGCGGTGAGATTATCAATCTAGCGGCAAACGGTTAGTAGCCTAATTTACCATTTCTGTTCCCAAAAAAACTGCGTAACTTTTTCTGTTATATACACATCTGTCTTACAGTCGGAAGTCAAAGAGGCTATAAATGACAAAAGTTATCCCATACGGTTTTTTTTTTCTTTCAGTGTTAGGGCGTTTTGACTGTAGCCTATTAAGTCCTCTAACTAATAATTGCCTATATGACATCTTTAGACGCGTTACGATTTGGCAGACCGTATGATGCATCAGGCTATTTTTCTAAATGAATTCAGGAAAAGATATGTTCCACTAGCTGTTTTAACTACATACATGGGTTTCTATATTCCCGTGTCAACAACATCTTATCAGACTGCTCAGCCTCAGTCAAGGGAACAACTCTTCTGGTATTGTTTATTGATTTGGATGTAGGCCTATTGATTATTATTTATTGATTTTAAAAAAAGGCATACCATGTGTTGGTATTGATGACAGGTAAATGTGTTTTGTAGGCTACTGGGGATGGACAAAAATAACTTTTGTTTGTTGTTGACTGGTCTGTTGTGCTGGTCTAATCCAGATTCTGTATGTCAACTTCTGTCTGACATGGTTGTTATAATAGGGTTAATATATTACTTTTTTTGCACAGGTGAGGGACAATTGAAACAGTTGTTTACTTGATTAATGTTTTTTTTCTTGTAGTGTAAATATCACTTGAGATTGACAAAGGCGCTGGCACCATGAGCAGTAAGAGCTGCAAGAGCTCGTGTGAGCCGGTGCGACCTCACTGGTTCTACCGGCAGCCTGCCGGGGAGAAAGAGTCCTGGCTCCCCCTCAGCTACGAGGACTCTCAAAAGCTGGAGGGAGCGTACGGTGAGTAAACCGGTCCCTAGTGGCAGCGCAGCTGTCTGAAGCTGCCAAAGGCATGTGAGAGCTGAGCTCATCTCACTGAATCAGTCAGGGACTTGTTTCTCATGGTCTAGTGCTCTTTGAACTGATATTCTTTTTTCTTTGAGCTCCTACTGTAGCTCTTCTGAAACTGACATTAAATCTGTTAGACTCACAGCCCCAACTTAAATCTCAAAAAGGAAAGGATAACAGTGTGGAATTCATCAATGCTGCTGATGGCACATCACTAAATGTCATCAAACCTCTGTTGATCTTTTAAGTCCATACCTCTTGTCTTTACTGCATTGGTTGAGATGGTGCCATTTGTGGTGTGAACCTTATCAGCCAGCACTGTTGCCCCGTTCCACAGCCATCATTACTTTTTTTGAATACAGTGTGTGTGTGAGTGAGTGAGTGGTGATGTGACTGCGGTTGGTCGGTGTTGTGTTTTGTGTGCCAGTGTGGAGTAAGGAGCTGGGGAGCGAGCGGGACGTGGTGGTGCCAGTCGAGGGCCGACGCTACGACGTGCGCCTGAAGGAGCGCAGCCGCCACGCCATGTACTGGACCGAGCCGCCCTCTGAGGTCCGGCGGTGCTTATGGTTCTACAAGGGGAACAAGGAGAGCGCCTACACCCCTTACAGTGAGAACACCAGCCAGGTTCTGGAGGTGAGTGAAAGGCCCAGTCCAAGGATCTGTAGGCCCAAGCTGTCACTGGCTGACTGAGACTGATCAGAGCTTTACTGCAGGGAGTGAAGTGAACACCAGCATCTCAGGTCTGTGGAAGAAAGTAACGTAATGGAAATTAAATTATGGTCATGGTAATTAGCAGACGCTTTTGTCCAAAGCGACATACAAATACAATAGAAGAGACATACAAACACAACAATACGAGAGTTAAATTTAACAGTAAACAAGTTAAAAAGTTGGTAACACTACACCAAGGAGAACAACAATAAAAAAACGACAATGTCAATTCAATCAATAGCCTAATGAAAATAAATACATACTATAAATACTATACAAACCATAATGCATAAGAAACGCTTAGTAAATGAGATGTTTTATTATGATCAGGTTGGATTGGAGTTGGACTGCTGCATTCAGCATAATTCTGTGAGGAGAAGAATCATGGTCCAGCACCATTTTGGCAAGAAGTAGTATAGCAATCTTATAACCATAAATTATTCACATGAAACAAAATGATTAGAGCGTAATTAGACCACTGTAGTTTATTTCACTTCAGCTTGCTGAGGAAGCGCAGCTTTCGATTTTCTGCCAAAAACTAAAATGTAGTGTGGACTAACTGATTGCTAAAGCTATTTATTGATCCAAGTGTCGCTGCTGATGCAGGAGACCTACCAGACAGCTGTGGCCCAAAATGAATGGAAGAAGAAGGTGATGCTCCCCACAGGAGAGACCGTCTTTCTGCAGAGTCCCAAGGTATGATTTCATCTTTAGATATCAATGTGTTATTTAGCAGACACTCTTACATAGAGCAACCAATGACAGCCACGTACAGTGAAGTACTGAACGGGAGATTCTCCATGGAGTAACCTGGGGTCAAGTGCCTTCCTTCCAATGTTGGCAGCCCCTTAGATCGAACTCACATGTCACTTAGATAGATAGATAGATGGATACTTTATTGATCCCCAGAGGAAATTCAAGGTCTCAACAGCATACAGACAACACATACTGTACACATTCTTTAACAGCAGAAAAAGTAATTAAAGTATATAATATAAAAACACATCTAAGCAATAAGGACAGTAGAAGATAAAGAATATACTAAATATACTAAAATACAAATTATACTAACTAACACTTAATCTAAATCAATTCTAAAAACAGTATCCACATAGTGGTGATTAATCAATCAGAGACGCTTGCAATGACTGAGGCAGGGACTGAGCCTGTGATTCTCTGTGCATAGTAAGGTAAGGTAAGGTGCTCTGTGTGAGTGTCATGATGATAGTGCAATGGTGATAGTGGTCATGGTGATAGTGCAAATGAGTAAGTCCAACAGTGCAACAATGCAGAAATAAAGTCTATATATCTATATATTTAACTATTTTAAGAAAAGGTATAAGTGTGACCACAGTTCGGCTGTGGCATGGAGGGAGGGGTTATGCGCTAATATAGCACGCAAACAGTGAGGCAGAAAGACAGTGGTAAAAGTGGCTAGTCAGTCCCTCCAGGAATTCGCGATGTTGCGATCGCAACAATTAACTCAAATTCAGCAAATCCTCGTGAATTCTGGGCGACCTCGCAATTTTGTCCAAACACTGCAACTTTTTCGCAAATTTGACCAATCATCATGGTTTCCCCGTGAACATTTCACCAACCACAACAGTCCCTTGCGCAGAATATTGAGTCAGATGCCACACTCACTTCTGCAGACACCAGAGACTGCCCTATAACTTGTTCACTCCTCTGCAGTTTTGATGACAATAAATAGAAGGCTAACGATAATGATCTGCTTTACTTGCATCTCTCTCAACCTGGTGTTGATAACCTTCCTAGGCTATGAAAGTAAGTTAATTAAGGCCTACTTGGTTTACTGACACTTGAGTAGGCTACAATATGCAACCCATTGGCAAGCGTTTACATCTGGAGATGTCTTTTTATCTCGTGTCATGTTTGCTAGCTTGGGCTCAGTTTGTGTAGTGCCAGGGGCGATTCTAGACCTAGAGCTTTGCTGGGGCACAGGCCCCCAACTCCCAATACATAAAAAAAAAAAAAAAAAAAACTGTGCGCGCAATATGAATAAATGGCTAGCCTGATTTGGACCATCACATATCTCCCCTAGGTCACAGACATCCTCCTCCATACTCTGAATAGTTTTACGCCTAGCCCCCATCATGTCCTCATCCATTTCTTGCCTGTCTCTCTCCTCCTCCTCCCCCTGCCTGGTATTGGACTGCCCAGCCTGTGCTCTTTCTCCCCTCTCTTCTCCCTCTTTTCGACCTTCTCCTCCTCCTCCTCCTGCACTCTCTCCCTCAATTGTTGTAGCAGCCACTATCCAGCAACATCCAAACACATAGGCATAAGTAGGCCTATACTCACATGCATTAATTTAATAGGCTTTCCTACTAACACAAGGGAAGCTTATTTTTAGTCAAAAGTGAGATATACTTCCCTCCCAGGGTCCTATATACATCCTGGCAATACTGCAGTTCTTTGTAGCTTAAATAGCCTACTAAAGCTCTCATACTGACTTTTGGTGATAATATGCAAATGTAGCCTATAATAATCTACACAGATGGCTATTCTGATTCTGTGTGTATTATTATAGGCTACATTTGCAAATGCAGCAAACTTATTTAAGTTTGCCATTAAACCATTGATCAAATCACAGCACTGGCTATTACCAGCATAAATGTTAATGTTACCGTTAATGTGGGCAAAATTATCATACCTCCCTCATCCTCCTCACTGTTCCTCTCCCTCTGTTCAGGAAGAATTTTCTGATGTCCATCTCTGAATAGTCAGAAGGCTGTGTTTAGTTTTACAGTAGGACAGCTTCACAAACAGTATAGGCTACTTTTACAGGAGTCTCTACAGTATACGTATAAATCCTTATTAATTGTCCGCATGTGTGCATGCAGCCTACGCATGGTGTGAGTGTGTGTGTGAGGGAGAGAGCACAAGCTGGTAAACTGTTGCTAAATTTAGGCTACAATGACGCTAAGCATTGAAAAACAGATGCTAGTTATGTTATGTTACCCTAACACTCTCTAACAGCGATCAACTTGTAATTTTTTCTGTCAAACAAGTTGTGAATTTGTTGTAACATTAAACAGGGGACGACTTACTCTATGCTCAAAGTGATTCCACAATCCACAGTGTATGCAGTGTGCAGTACAACGAAACACTCGGAAGAATCATGTGAACGATTTTCATTGGTTGTTGCGTTCAATCTTAGCCAGCTACAGAGGTGCTATTTCCTGATTGGCTATTATGGCCCCTTTCTTTATTCCTTGTTTTTTTTTTATTATTGGCTGGTAAGTGACAGACTCGAGACATGATTAAAGCAGGCACGGAGATGCGCTCATGAATGCCGTTTCCAGCTAGAGCCGCGCTAGAATTTTACTGGGGCACTGGAGACTTTTACTAAGGCACGTGCCCCAGTGAATAAGGTCTAGTGACGCCCCTGTGTAGTGCTACCAAAATCATAGAAATTAATAACATTGTAAGACATTTACCTCTTCTATGATCCAAGAATGATTTCTTACGAGTTATTTTTTAACATTTATTTTAACTAATGACATAGAAAACATCCCGAATTCCATCCACATATCGTAATGCACTATGCAAAAAGTTATTTCCAATCGTAGCCGAACACAGTGAGATGCAAGCGTTCCAATCCACTTAGAAATATTATTATGCTACTCTCACGTCCTTAAAGTGGCAGGCAGTCAATTAGACTTACACAATGTAATAACATTAAAGAAAAGTGTAGTCTAATAGTTTACATCAATATAAAAAATACTAGATACTTAGTTGGCTATTAGTAATTATGCAACTCACAGAATATGAATTATTAAAAAGATATGAACTTAATATGAATTAAAACATATATGAATGTATTGCAACATATGACATGATGCCATCTCTTTAGGGGGCTGTCTTTTTTGGACAGTTCTATTCTACGAAAGGTTATACTGCTTTGTGAATTACCCCAGTCAAAGTATTTACACAAATAAAGGAGGCCTACTTTGATTTTCTGTAACCCTTACTATTTACCTTTACTTATCCTTTTTAATAAGCATCAATATGATCAGTGTAATTTTGGTCTTACTAACCTTAATTACCCTCAATTAAAAAATAATTTTAAAAAAATCGCAACTATTTTTGCAATTTTCACTTCCTCTCGCAATTTCTTCGCAACAAACAGCTAAAAACACCAACTTCCATCGCAATTTTTTAGAAAAGTTGTCGCGAAATCAGGCATTTTAGATCGCACCAATCTCAAAAAATCCTCGCGAAATCCTGGAGGGACTGGCTAGTGGACAGACAGTATCCAAACATGGAGGGGGTGAAGAGGCAGACAGACTTCTCTGCATAGTCTATCTCTCCTCTTCCCTTAAGTGAAGCATTGAACAGTTCAATGGCCCTGGAACAACTTCATGTGTTCCATTTGGACAATAGACGACAGGACACAGACAGCTGAGTTTAAAAGAAAAATGTTTATTCGGTGTGTGAAATAAAGACACAGAAGTTGAGATAAAGACCTGATATGTGTCCTGTTACTCAATAACTTGAGAGAGAGTTTTTGGAATTTTAACAAGCTTTATTGTACAACAACCATAAGCACGCTGTGTGTTGAGTCGTGACAGAACCCCCCCCTCGAGGGCCGGCACCGGACGGTTCAGGAAGGTTTGGGTGTGTGTCAAAGAACTCCTGGATTAAGGATTTGTCAAAAATGTCCCTCCGCGAGACCCAGGACCGCTCCTCCGGTCCATAGCCCTCCCAGTCCACCAGGAACTCCAATCCTCGACCTCGCCGTCGAACATCCAGGAGCCTTTTGACTGTGTAGGTCAGAGTGCCATCAATCCTTCGAGGAGGGGGGCGGGTTCCGGGATTCCGGAGACAGAGGGGAAGAGACAGCTTTGCGAAGCAGAGAGACATGAAAAACAGGACTGCCCCTCATTGATCGAGGAATGGACAACATGTAAGACACCGGGTTAATTCTGCGTGCCACTCTGAATGGTCCCACATACCTGGGCGAGGGCTTTCTGGATTCTGCAGGCATTGGCAAACCTTTAGTCGACACCCAAACTCTGTCACCAGGATTGTAGAACACTGCCACCCTTCTTCTTCTATCCCCCTGGCGCTTGTGTTGGTTTGTGGCCCTGATGAGGTTCTGACGGGCCCTTTTCCAGAGTCGTCGAAGGCGCTGGACTGAGGCATTCGCTGAAGGCACCGGACCCTCTGTTGGCGATGCAGGAAACAACACTGGAGGGTATCCTGTAAGAACTTCGAAAGGAGACAATCCTAAGGATGAAGATTCCAACTGATTGTGGGCTAACTCTGCCCACATCAGGTAACTGGCCCACGTGGTAGGATTAGAAGAACAATATGACCGGAGATATTTCTCCATTTCTTGGTTTATACGTTCAGTCTGGCCATTACTTTGGGGGTGATACCCTGAGGTGAGGCTAACAGTTACCCCCATAAGTTGCCAAAAGGCCCTCCAGAACCTTGAGATGAACTGTGGTCCCCGGTCAGATAGGACTTCCTCAGGTGTGCCCTGGTAGCGAACCACCTCTCTCACTAGAATGTCCGCTGTCTGCCGCGCAGTTGGCAGTTTATGTAGGGGCACAAAACGAGATGTTTTTGAAAAACGATCGACAACAACAAGCACTACTGTAAAACCATTGGAGAGGGGCAATCCAGTAACAAAGTCAAGAGAGACATGTGACCAGGGGCGACGGGGTATAGGCAAGGGGGGCAAGAGACCTTGGGGCCGCTGGTTGTCAACTTTGTGGGCGGCACAGACTGAACAGGCAGAGACATAGCTCGCAACATCATCTCTCATAGACGGCCACCAGAAAGTACGACTAATCAGTTCCATGGTTCGGTGGCGTCCGGGATGGCCAACCAGGCGGGAAGCATGACCCCACTCCAACACCAGTGGCCGTTGTGCGGTCGGAACGAAAGTCTTGGAGGACGGTGTGTCAGGTGGTGGCTGTTCTAGACGGTGGCCATCTTGCACTTGTTCCATCAGTACCCAACGAACTGGGGCAATGACACAGTTGTCAGGGATTTAACCAAGGCTTGGAATACGGCAGGACAATTAGAAAGACCAAAAGGCATTACCAAGTACTCATAATGGCCTCGAGGGGTAATGAACGCCGTCTTCCACTCGTCGCCTTCTCGAATTCTGATGAGATGGTAGGCATTCCGGAGATCCAACTTTGTGAAGACTGTCGCTCCGCTGAGACGCTCAAAGGCTGTGTTCAACAGTGGGCATGGGTACTTATTCTTCACCGTTATTTTATTCAGCCCTCGGTAATCAATACATGGACGAAGCCCACCATCTTTTTTGCCCACGAAAAAAAACCAGTTGCTGCAGAAGAAGTGGATGGTCAGATAAGTCCATTTTGGAGAGACTCCTGTATGTACGCATCCATGGTGTTTCAGGAATGGACAAGGAGTAAAGCCTACCTCGTGGGGGCACTGTTCCAGGCAGGAGATCAATTGCCATATCATAGCTGCGATGTGGAGGGAGCGAGGCTGCATTTTCCTTACTAAACACCGCACTGAAGTCACGATTCATGACAGGCACCCCAGAAGCATCAGCCAGTGGAGTAGGGATAGCTGCAACAGCAACGCTAGAGAGTGAGGGCAGTTCCGGTGGCCGATGAGCTGTACAGGCAGGTCCCCACTGAATGAGAGTGCTGGTAGCCCAATCAAATGAGGGTTGATGAGTTATGAGCCAGGGGTATCCTAAGACAAGAGGATCTTGAGGAGTGTCTATTAAAAAGAAAACACAGCTCTCCAAGTGTGTGTTCAGTGTAAGCATTTGCAGGGGCTGAGTATAGAACTCTAGTTGTCCAGACCCTAGGGGGCGTCCATCTAAGGCCTGTACTGTTTTTGGAGTCTCACAACGCAGTTGTCCAATCCAAGGCCTTTCCAATTAGCCGTGTGATGATGTAAGCTACTTTAGATCGTTCAGTGGGGAAGTTTGCTGGTTGCAATTCAAAGATCAGAGAACACTGAGTCAAAAAGCCTTTGCAGGTAGCTGGCTCACCAGAGAAAGGTGGAGGAGGAGACAGGTTGACGGTGGAAGCCGGAACAAGGCAGGTAGTGGAAGGAGAGCCCTTAGGATCAGGCAAAGTCCTAACTCGATGACCAATCTGGTTAAGTGCTTCCTCAATCTTCTGGAGACCATCTTGCTGGTTGTGTACAGTTACCCCAAGTCTCTGAACAAAAGCTCGAAGATCCTCTACATCCGCTGTGCTACTTTGATCTGGCTCATTCATGATGTCAGGTTGGAGTGAAGAGCACAGTCGCAGATGCAGTTCAGGTTTTTAATAGTTCTTAATCATTTCAGTAACTTAGAAAGTGGTCAATAGACAAAGTAAACTCAGCAGTTATCAAGTAGGACCACAAACACTGGATCAATTTCAACAGAGAACAAAAGGCAAACTCAAAGTTCATCAAACAACAGTTTGTTCAGGGTAATCCAATTCAAGGTCAAAGCACAGTCCACAGTCAAAGCACAGAAAGCAGTCAGCGAGGCAAAGGTTTCCAGACAGGGCAAGACAATAGGGAAGTTCAGAGACAAGTGGGGTTCAATAACGTGAAACAAAGAGAGTCCAAGCAAACAGTCCAAAACGTGATCCGTGATCCGAAATCCAAAGTCCAAAGTCCAAAGGCATACAAGGCAAGCGCAAATAGTTTGTCTCCAATGAGGTTCTCCAAGAGTAGCTTCCGTTGCATGCGAACATGAATGAGCACTGACAAACAATTCAGGGTTCCTTTTAAGCATGGCTGCTCACTTCCTCCCTGGCTTGGCTGAGCCGGCCTTGCGCCGACTCCTTAGGGCCCTCTGCTGTTCTGGAGGGCACGCTGTGTGTTGAGTCGTGACAGACACTAACTCACATACAGCTTAGAGTAAAACAGTCTCGCATAGTTACGAATCTGAGCAGGCTCAGTCAGGTCCTGGCCCGATTCAGACCTCAAACTATGTATCAACCTACTCTGACCATTTTTTCGTTCCAAATTAAAGAAAAACCTGGACGGAGCATCCATCAGGGTAAAAAGCAGGAGCGTACAAGCGCCCCTTGTGCCCTGACACCCAGTAGGTCAGTAAGTCTGCCCTTCTTCTCCTCCAAGAGCTGAAACTGCTCCGTGGACATCCCAGACTTCTGCAAGTTCAAGATATCATGTTCTAAACCTTGAAGTGAGAGAATGATATCCTTAGTAACGCTTAAGGTATACTGTTGACAGAAAAGCTTAATCTGAACCTTGCCATGGTCCCACTATTCCCGCAAGGAGGAAAAAGAGCCTTTTTGTAGGCTAAAAATCCCCCAAAAAAACATAAAAGTCTCCTTGAAATGGTCATCCACTAAAAGTGAAGTATTAAAACACCAATATGCACTCCCAGGCCTAAAAGCCTTAATTCTCACACTGCAAACTACAGCACAATGATCAGAAAAACCCGTTGGCAAAATATGACATGATGCTAAACTATTGAGATGCTGCCTGAAAATGTAAATTCTATCCAAAGGAGCTAAGGAAATATAATTCTCTCTACTATGAGACCATGTGTACTGTCTGGTGTTCTGATGCAAAGTTGTCCTGCAGATCATGTATTAATCAACTGTCGTACTGCCAGCTGTGAGGGAGTATGAGGTTCCAAGTGATTCCTATCCAATCGATCATCAACAGTGCAATTAAAATCACCACCCATAAAAACAAGACTGTCCGGATCCAGGTCACTGAACACCTCATCAAGTTTACTAAAAAAACGCACCCTCTCTGCCCCATTCGTTGGTGCATACACATTTACAAAAAACATTATACAGTCATCAAAAACGGCCCTGACTGTCAGAAGCCGGCCTGGCACTACTTTCTCTACGTGGCAAGAAAGAGGTATGGACAATTTTGAGAATAAAATCGCCACACCTCCGCTTACAGAGGATTTATGACTAAAAACTATTTGGCCATCCCATTCCCTCCTCCATTCCACCTCGTTAACATTGTCACTATGAGTTTCTTGCACTAACATAACATCCGCCTGTTTCAGGGTGATGAAGTCAAAGAAAGTTAACCTCTTCGCTTTGTCCCGTGCACTGTTTAAATTCAGGGTGCAGACTCGAAACGTATTCATCATACTGATGTCACCGGGGGCGGCATGTCAGAGAAAACAGACTCATTGTCGCTGTCATCAGTCGGGCGCACCTCTTCCCTCTTTGCCTTACTAGCGTTCCCCTCCTCCCGCTCACTCTTTCTCTTTACCGGGATTTTAAATGGGACCATATCAACATTTTGCACAGACGCCTGTGAGCCCGAAGCTCCAACGCCATTCACTGTCACACTGGCATCAATAAAATCAGCCACCGGAGAGGTGCCATCTACGGCCACAGAATCATGTGTGGCCAGAGGACCAAATTCAACTAGCTCTGCCCCAGACGGGCCACTATCCACCCCAACGTCGTCCACCCCAATTCGCTCCGTTGACAGACCGTCAGCGGACGGGGGGCGAGTCGTAGAAGAATCATTCACAACTGGATCAGCCAAGCCACTTGCGGATTGGGGACGAGTTGAAAGGGAACCCTCACTAGGTTCAGCCAAGCCAGTCTGCACTGTTACTCTTATGTCTTGGGCAGTCTCGAACGACATGACCCACCTCCACAGTGAAAACACTTCAGGGCTGAGTCCGATGTAGCAAAAACCACATACTCAAAACCACCAATTTTAAATTTAAGCACCAGATTAAGCTCTGCCTCACCGTCATTTAGCACCATACACCTGCCTTCTAAACGACACCACATGTTTCAAAAGGGGCGATTTACAACCCAGGGAAATCTTCCTTTTAGATGAAACCAGCCGGCCGAACCGCTGTAACTCCCGTTCAATCAGTTCATCTTTAATGAAAGGTGAAACATTAGAAATGATCACTTTCTCAGATGGGCAACTGAGAGGGAGTACAGGCGTCAGCGTGTTGTTTATTTCTACACCTGTCGCAACTACCTCCCTTGCTTTTGCAACTGTAGCCTACCAAGAAAAATCACAATCGCATTGTTCATGCGAGAGGCCGATTTAACATGTCCATGGCCAACAACGTGACCCACCGCCAAACTACATTCTTCAACACTTGCGGAACAAACAATTCTCACACCATGCTGTCTCGTTAAATGATCGAAATCCATTGTTCCCGCAGCAGTCCCGCTCCAAACAGGAGCCGCAGACTCAGCCGCGTGAGGGCAAACTACAAAAAAACGCAAACTAAAAAAAAATCTACAGCGACACTAGAGTTAGCGCTAAATACAAAAAACAGGAAAACACGGAAATAAGACACACAAAAGTTAGAAGTTAGAAAGACAGTTTCAAAGAGATTCCACTCACGCTCAAGCACTCACGCCATGCTCCAGCACTCACTCCGCACATGCGCAACGAGAGAGAGAGAGACAGACAGACACAGACACAGACACACACATGACTGGTGTTGTCCCAACATGTCCTCCTCAGATTATCACACAGCTCCCGTCCACCCCAGACAAAGACAAACAGCCGGCCTCCCCCACAGAGCCGACCCCGCCGAGGGTGTTGGAGAGAGGGCTGAAGAACATGCAACTGGACGTGCCCGAAGGTACAGTAGCCTAGGTGATGCATCTATGCAAAAAATAACCCATGCAAAACATATCTAAAGCCATGCAAAACACATCCAACGTTGTGCCAAATACATCCAAACCCTTATCAACTACATACATTTGTGTGTGGTGTGTGTGTCTCCACATTTGGAGAAGAAGGTGTTGTGTGTATCCAAAACATGTTGTGCTCCTGTTTTATTATTGTCAATAGAGTCAGATTACTGAGTCTTGTCTGAGCAATTACTGCACCTGTAAAATTTGTGTCCTTATGTGTATTTATTCTGAAATGTGGTGTGTGTGTGTGTGTGTTTTTGTATACCTGTGTGTGTGTGTGTGTGTGTGTGTGTGTGTGTGTGTGTGTGTGTGTGTGTGTGTGTGTGTGTGTGTGTGTTTTCTTCCCAAGGGGAGCCTGAGACAGTGGACCACCTGGTGTTCATGGTGCACGGGATTGGCCCAGCGTGCGACCTGCGTATGCGGACTCTGATACAGTGTGGTGAGTCTCACACACACCTCCCCTCTGAAAGCCCCACTCCACCCCCCGCCAGGACTCTAGTGCATAGTGGTGAGTCTCTCATATCCCCCTTCTGAATGCCCCCCCCAACACACACACACACACACACACACACACACACACACACACACACACACACACACACACACCTCAACTCGGCTATCTGCTTCTCTGAGCTCTGCTGCTGTAGAGAGTGTATGGTGGATCATGTCATGGGAAACAATTTATTTTATATATTTTTTTTAATACGGCTCTTCACAATGCTAGTAGAACGCTCAATTGACTTGAATTGGATTTCCCAGCGTTTTTACGGTGAAATGTGCACCATGTAATGACCGCTGAAACATATAATGACCGCTGTCAATAGCAACATCACACATTTCATATCACTCCGCAAGTAGTCCGATCACTTCATGCAAAGGAACTTCATTCAAAAGTGAAAATAAGTCCCTTCAGGGCAAAGCAAGACCCCTTCGCTGCGTGTCGGGGTCCGGTTTGCCCTGTCGAAACTTATTTTCCCGATAATGACCGGCGTTCTATACTGTACATTATCCCTTACGTAATTAATAACTTTGGCATTATTAGGCACATCCCTCTTCTTTTGTGTCTTGACTGCTTTCTGGATTTTTAATTTCTTTCTCTCTTTTTCTTTCTCTCTCTCTCTCTCACACACACACACTGTGGTCACTGTGTAGTGAATGACTTCCGCAGTGCGTCTCTGTGTCTGATCAACTCCCACTTCCGTCAGACGGCAGAGGGTCCGTGTCAGATGGGCCGCGTGGAGTTCCTTCCCATCACCTGGCACACCGTGCTGCATGAAGACACCGGCGTGGACAAGTGAGCGACACACACACACACACACTAGAGACATGGGACTAGGTTAGAGAGGTTTACTACTGTAGGTTACGCTGGTCTAATGGTCTGTCCACACGCACGCATGCATGGTCACAAACACACACATACAAACACACACATTGTTCTAACCTTCTGTCCACCCTCACACACTCTCTCCACAGAGACATGGAGCGGATCACGCTGCCCAGCATCAGTCTGCTGCGTAAGTTTGGGAACGACACCATCCTAGACGTGCTCTTCTACAACAGCCCCAAGTACTGCCAGGTCATCGTGGATGCGGTCGCCACGGAGATCAACCGGCTGCACCAACTCTTCCTCCAACGGCATCCAGACTTCACTGGAGCCGTCTCCCTGGCTGGACACAGTCTAGGTGCTGAAAATACGCCATAGATTATACCATCTCCTTGACAACATAATCACACAGAATGTAATGACTTCACCAGCACGACACAGCCCTATATATATAGCCTATCTATATAAAATATATCATAACAAACAGCTGACAGCCAGACGAGATGTATCGGCCATATGATAGTAGAATGATTATATTATTGTTCATGTATGATGTAATTCAGCTATGTGTGTGCTGTGTTAGGAAATTGAGTGTTGCAACTGTGGTCACTGATTCTTTTTTTTCCTCTGGCAGGTTCTCTCATCCTGTTTGACCTCCTGACCAATCAGAAGACAGACGCTGATGAAGTGATGGCAGAGGAGGTACGGGAGCTGTACACACCAATAGCACTGGGTTTCAGCATCCTCACTCTTAAACCCTCCAGAGACCTTTGCCTTGTGCTCTTTAAATGAATCTTCAAGGTGTTCTCCGTAGCCTTCACAAGTTGAATGGTTCTACATAGAACATGTAAAGAACTTTGGCTTATTGGGTCAGTTGTGTTAAACCTAGAAATTCAATACGTTAATATTAGCCAGTGTACATTGGATAGTATCTTCTCATTATAAGTGTCTGTCCCATGTTGATGAGGTCATAGGATTGCTCATAGTCACCTTGATCAGGAACATGTAGTCATTGGTACTCAAGCCACTAATATTATGTGTCACAAGCCACTTTAGCATCACTTGATAACGATAACATAATGTTATGTAACAGGCTCAGATTATTACAACACCAAGTGTATCTTTGTTTGGCTGGGATGCAAATGACTTTCTAGATAAGGGGATAAATATAGAAACCACGGGCATCTCTCTATAGAAGTTCTTTCTCCACTCTTTGATGTTGATGCCTCCACCTAGTGGCTTTTGAGTGAATTACACTCTAAAACACCAAGAATTCCAAACATCCTTCCAAATCACATTTAGTGTGATTTCAAATGATAGATTAGATCAGACATGGTGTTTGGAGAAACGTTTTCCTCCTTCCATACAGAGATAGTTTGGCCAAGTGAATAGATATAGCTGCTTTCAACCGGATATTGCTGCTATACTGTGTTGGTATGTTAGTAGCCTATGTCAGAATTCCTCTGTCAATAATTGAGATCTCTTGATTCTGCTTCATAAATAATCAGTAGACAGCAGCTGGATACGACCTGTACCCATATATGGGAGTATGAGAGTGATCTCAAATCACAATCTCACATTGTAATCCTGTGTCGGACTTCATCCACATGACATTCTGCATCACAATCTTGCATTGTAATCCTGTGTCGGACTTCATCAACATCAGAAAATGTGTTGACGTTTGCATGTCATATTTCCTGCAGTCAGAGAGCAGCGGTCAGTCAGAGTCAGACATCTCTGAGCCTCAGGTTGGCAGGCCTGTAAGCCTGGAGGATGTCCTGGGGGGGAGGGGGCTGGAGGATCACCTCCGAGTTCTTCACCGGGAGCAGGTGGACACCGAGTCCCTGGTTAGTGCGACACACCAAGTGTACTGTGTGCGATTTTATTAAACTCTCTTTATTTTTCTCTTCTTCCCATCACTTCTCTAGCGGTTTTCTCTATTTTCTTAGAACTTCTCTGTTCCTTTCTTTTTTTACTATAAACAGTCCATCTACTCAGTTTTTATCTATCTATCTAGTCCGTAATGTTGAATTAAGCATGAGCTAGCGTACCAGTCACTGTGGTATCTTTCTCTCACACTGTCCCTCTCCCTCTCTGTCTCTCTCTAAATAGCTTCTCTGCTCAGAAAATGACTTGAAGGACCTCGGAATTCCTCTAGGACCTCGCAAGAAAATGTTGGACTTGGCAAAGAAATGGAAGGTCTCAGACTATTCTATTAAAAGACACCCCCTCCTAGCACGCATCCTCTCTATCTCACACTCTCTCTCTCTCTCTCTCTCTCTCCACCCCTTAACTACTCCTCTCATGAAACGCCTCTGCCTTGTGGCTATGGAAAATGCTCAGCTCAATGTTCTGACTTATTGTGCAACTTCCTCTGAGCATCGAGACAATAAGGAGTTCTCTGCACACACGCCAGGTCCATGGAGCCGGTGCAGGCCAGATAAAATGCTATTGTGTGTGTGTGTGTGTGTGTGTGTGTGTGTGTGTGTGTGTGTGTGTGTGTGTGTGTGTGTGTGTGTGTGTGTGTGTGTGTGTGTGCGCGTGCGTGCGTGCGTGCGTGCGTGCGTGCGTGCGTGCGTGCGTGCGTGTGCATTGTTGTTGTTATTGAAACAGTTCTTCCCTTTTCCCTGCCATGTTCCACAGCGTTCCAGAGCAGGGTCCTCTCCGCCGGTTCTGAACGGGCCGGCGGCCCAGGAGGGTCTTGCGCAACACTGGACACATATCCCAGAATGCTCCAACACCACCTCTATCAGCTACCAGTGTTCCAATGTGGGCATTGGACAGGTGCATAACACTGATAATACACATAAGTGGTTTACACTGTAATAATGTCAATATAATAAACAGATTGTTGAATGTGCTACACTAATGTATGTAATTTAAACTCATAAACTGAACATATATATATATACTATTATGGTAATGTGTATGATTTCATATACATGTAATACACTTTGATACTAATACATTATTCAAACTACAGTATATTTAGACAATTATACTGTATGAAAGGTTCAATTCCTTCACCAGTCCCTAAAAAAATGAACTGAAAGATATTTAACTGCCAAGCCTTATTTGAACAGAAATGTTCAAAGCTGGGGAAGTGGTCTTGATAGTTGACTAATACAACAAACACTTAAAATGTTTCATTGTGTGTGTGTGTGTGTTTGTTATCCATCATCAAAGGCAGTAACCATGGAGACAAGCCAGAGAGTTCCTCTGGAATCTCCAAAGCTCCTTCTGTTTTCCTCAGAGTGTAGGCGACTGACCGCCAGCTTGTGCTTACGCTCGATCATTTGGCTGACACTTTTATCCAGAGTGACTTACAATTATTGCAAGGGCCACTCTCCCCAGAGCAACTTGGGGTTAAGTGCCTGCCTTGCTCAAACTCTTCAGGTCACTGCATGTCAGCCCAGCTCCGCTACGCTATTACCGCCCCACAGGTGTCTGTGAACTACCCCCAGCTGACGTCGAGCTATGCTTCTGCTTCCATCCTGCAGGTGTCCGTGAACTACCCCCAGCTGACCTTCTGCCCACAGGCCTTCTTTGCTCTGGGCTTGCCCATCGGAATGTTCCTGACCGTCCGAGGGCTGAAGAAGATCGAGCCGGGCTACAGCCTGCCCACCTGCAAGAGCTTCTACAACATCTACCATCCTGTGAGAAGCCTTACTTCTGCAGTGGCCTTTTCAATCACTCACTCGCACAATTACAAATATACAGTATATTACATAATAACATAATTACAGACATTTACTTTAAAAGGCACTATGGAGACCTGATTACTGTTATATTTGTTACTATATATGTTTTGTTTTGTTACGTTTTGTTTTCGTACGTTTTGTTGTGTTGAGTTGTGTTCTGTTGCTGTATATGTTGCGTTACGTTACGTTATATTGTGTTACGTTAAATTGTGTTGTGTTGAGGAGTTTTGTGTACATGTTATACGCATTGTTTTGTTTTGTGTTGCATTAGGTTGTGTTGTTGTTGTGTTGTGTGGTGTTGTGTTGCATTAGGTTGTGTGGTGTTGTGTTGTGTGGTGTTGTGTTTTATTGTGCTGTGTTGTGTTGCATAAGGTTGTGTTGTGTGGTGTTGTGTTTTATTGTGTTGTGTTGCATTAGGTTGTGTTGTGTGGTGTGGTTTTGTGTTGCATTAGGTTGTGTGGTGTGGTATGTTGTGTGGTGTGGTGTTGTGTTTTATTGTGCTGTGTTGTGTTGCATTAGGTTGTGTTGCATTAGGTTGTGTGGTGTTGTGTTGTGTGGTGTGTTGTGGTGTTGTGTTTTATTGTGCTGTGTTGTGTTGTGTTTTATTGTGCTGTGTTGTGTTGTGTTGCATTAGGTTGTGTGGTATGGTATGTTGTGTGGTGTGGTGTTGTGTTGTGTTGTGTTGTGTGGTGTTGTGTTGCATTAGGTTGTGTTGTGTGGTGTGTTGTGTGGTGTGTTGTGTGGTGAGGTGTTGTGTTTTATTGTGCTGTGTTGTGTTGTGTTGTATTAGGTTGTGTTGTGTTGTATTTGTGATATTAGTGTTGTTTCTGTGTCTGTGTTGCAGTATGACCCTGTGGCTTACCGGATCGAGCCTCTGGTTCTGGTGGGCGGTGTGGAGCTACCCCCTGTGCAGATACCCCATTATAAGGGCCGGAAGAGGATGCATCTCGGTAATGCCAGCCACAGCTAGCTCTACCACATAATTACCACTCGCCCTGATGACACAGGAACTCAGAGCTGGAGGCACCCTCCACAGCAACCACAAGCTGACGCTGACGCTTTGAATAACGGTGTGTGTGTGTGTGTGTGTGTGTGTGTGTGTGTGTGTTTCTGTGTTTCTGTGTTTCTGTGTCTTTAGAGCTCAAAGACGGCCTGACGCGGGTGAGCTCTGAGCTGCTGGGTTCTATTCGCACTGTGTGGCAAGTGTTCTCTCAGGTACCCAACTCAGCGCTGCCCCTGGTGGGTGGAGTAAGTGATGCAGCCCTCAACACGTCCTCAGACTCCCAAGATGACAGTAGGTTTCACGCACGCCTGTAAATTCACCACCACAATCATTCAACTCTAAATATGTTCTAATGTTGGCTGTAAATTGAGATCTAAATCCATTTTCAATTAATTGAAATAAAGTAAAATTACATACAGGGTATTTGCCCTTCCAGAAAGATTAGGCATTAAAGCCCATTGTACAGGTCAAGATTTAGAATGAAAATGACTTATGTTCCAGATCATTTCTAAGAGCTTAGAGCTTCTAGAACATATCTTTCTCAGTCAGAACCAACCAACGGAACTCTGTGGAACTTATTAGGAATGGAAGTGCAGACTGTTGCTGCGGGAACTGGACCGGAAGCTCTGAGGAAGGACGTTAAGGTTGGAATGCTCAATGGAGGAAGGCGCTTTGATTACGTCCTGCAGGAAAAGCCTATCGAGATCTTCAACCAGTATCTTTTTGCTATTCAGAGCCATCTGTGCTACTGGTGAGTGGTTGAGGGACAGCTCTGCAGAGAAACTAGTTGAATGTGTTCAAACTTAAGAGCAAAGAGGATTGCATTTGTTGTACGGTATGCAATGCATAATGTTTAATCATTAGTCTGAAACTGTATGTGTTTTGCATTGAGAACAGACCACCAAGCTGACATCTTTTTTGTTCTAAAACTCTTGATTGTTTTTTTTTGCTTCATTTTGTAGTAACCTGTAAAGTTCTACCCGGAGCAGTCTGATTAGTTGGACAGTACTTTTTATCCCTTATCATTAGAAACACGTCCTGTATGTTTGTGCTTTTGTAGGGAGTCCGAGGACACGGTTCTGCTGGTTTTGAAAGAAATCTACGAGAGGCAGAAAGCGGCCACACTGCAGCAGCCAGACCCAGTCATGTGACGCGCTGCTATGCATGGTCACTTCCACCGGCATCAGAGTCATTATTTATATTGACATGTTTACATGACTACATGCATGTGCATGCAGTGTAGCTGGCCAGGTGCTGACTTTGTGAATCGCAACGTATGTGTCAAGACAGCTGAGTCATCTCAGGAGAAGTTCTGGCCATGGATCTTGGACTGACACGGAACCAGTGTGTGGGCTGAACGTGTCACTGTCGATGCTCTCTGCGTCTGGAGTGTGTCTCAATGCTGGCTTTGAGGCACCCAACCTTTCCCCATCCCTTACTTACACTCTGATCTTACATGTATTTATTATCTGTAAACTGCTGGTTGATCCCCCACACTCCAGTTCTAACATGCTGCTGAGATAAAAGAGACCTCAAAATTGGATGTTTTGTCATTTTTTGTTGCCTTGGGAATTTACCTACACATAGAGAATATTCACCTCTATATTTCAATGTATGCTTTACTTGACAGCCATGACGCTCCCACAAATTGTACCAGTCTAGAAACTCAGACCATAGAAAATAATTCCCTTTGAGAATGTCTGGAATCTCCTGGCGCTGTTGCAAATTATGACTTTGCTAGCAAACTGTGTCTTTAAGGCAGATTCCAAGCATACATTCCCACTGGGAAGTACGTTCATTTCCCATTTATCCGAGGCCGAATACGCCACATATTACAAAACATCCTTTTACCTTAAAGAGGCATGAACTACCCTCCCATCGCTTGGCCGGGGTACTATCGTGGCCAATGGACTTTATTCCATAACTCCGGCACATTTTGACGTAGCTACTCAAACTTTTTTTCGCGTTTTTTTCGCAGCCTGCATTGTCGCCTGAAGGTTTCTTGTTTTGTTTATCAATTCAATCTTTTATCGCATATGTTCCGAGGGAAGGGACTTCCTTGGAAACCCACGTTTTGAAAGGTAGGTCATGTTTTTTTGAAAGTTTTGTTTCTCACATTTTGTTCTGCTTATCCTACCGCCTTCGGTTAACTTACACGACGGCGTAGAAGGAGTTTACGCACGATGTAGAGGGGAATGTATGGGGCATACGAATTAAGTCCATCAATGATGTTCAACTGTCCGAGCTTCTGAAAGTTAATCCTTAGAAGTCTCATTATCTCGTTATAACGGGAGGTTATTCCAGATAGCCAGATGTGGTGTGCATCAGGATGCAACACTATTAGACTAAACCTGCCGTGCAGTTGCAAACTTCGTTGGCCACATCCAGCCGCTCATATGAGCTATTTAAATATCCTCTCTTTAACAAGGCCATTTAAATGGTCACACAGTAAATCCAAAGTAGCCTACGCTATGCGCATTATTTAGGAACGCAGAAAACAGTTTCGACTCTGTTGCCGCTTCTGTCACATGGATGCCTTTGCAAAACGATGGATATATTTTCCCTACCTAGTATTTCTTTCTTTGCTCACTCTTGGTTACGGAAGAAGTGAGTCAGATTGGACACTGGAAATGAAGAGTAGGCCTACATGCTTAGTAGCCACTAGCCAGGTCAGTTATTTCGGTGTTGTTGGGTAAATGTCAGTTAGCCTCATTGCGCACTCATTAGTGTTGAGTGTTGCCTTCAGCCGCATGGCGTGACGGGTCACAAATAAGACATGAAAAGCTGTACACTTCCTCGGCTAAGAGCTGTGCTATGCAGACGCTAACTGTGGACGTTAAATGTTCTCTTCTTGGGCGAGGAGTGAAAGACTTATACTTTATATACTTTTAATGACTTTTTCTGCTGTTAGTGAATGTGTGTGTGTTGTCTGTATGCTACTGAGACCTTGAATTTCCCCTGGGGATCACTAAAGTATCCATCTATATCTATCTTATTGAATGTGTGTTAATCCATGGGAACCTTTATGGCTAAATGCAGTGGACAGCACACGTTGTGTGAATGGAAACTAGCTAAAATTGAATGGCCGTGACGTAATTAACTTAAACTGCTGATTACATCCCCCCAAATCTCTTTCAGATGTTTTAAAACTTTAATAAACATGGCTCAAACTTACAAATTCCTTTCCGTGTACTGCAATGACAAGCACTGACTGACTGCAATAGTCTGCAAAGAATCCGGCTGCATAACCATTTCTGTCATCACTTGTTGCCTGTCAAGACGTTTGAAGGGGCCTTGATGGTATTGTTAGCAGTGGAAGCTGAGTAGACCACAGATGTTTTAAGAAGTAAAAGTCCTACCTTGTACACAACCATTGTATTGGTTCTGTGAACCTAAAACAGGTGATTTTACTTCTTATCAACCTGGCTGAAGAGTTGAGATTATAAGAAGCAGATGGTTTAGTGAATGGTTAGAATAAATATGTGGTTGGATTTATACTTTCTGAAGCCTGGTTTCCCATCATTGTGTTTTGCTGATGTTGCATCTGAGGTGATGGAGAGTGTGTGTGTGTGGTGTGTGACGTGTGTGTGTGTGTGTGTGTGTGTGAGACTTGCCTAGGTTGTTCTCACTCCTGAGCATGCCTCTCTCTCCACTCCACACATCTGTCTATCACATGCACTGCTCACATGACAGATGGCAAACGACTCTGGTACTGGTTGGGCTCTGATCTGGTTGTGTTCTGGCTCCGGTCTGGCCTGGATGCGGTATGTACAGACCGCAAGAAGTCCAAGTATGTTTTTAGAGTCACCTGCTGTCTCTACGTTAGGTGCAGTCAGTTTCAGTAGACCCATAACATACAACTGCCTGGCTTCTCATCATTACTGTAAAGACACACTCGCTGCCTTAGCCATGTTACCCTGTTTTTTATGTCTTGGATGCAAGAAAGACATCACTGGGTCTAGGAAAGGGTGCGTTCTAGAACCCTTAAATGTTCTTTGGCCAGTCTCCATTGAAGAACCGGAGATGACTCTATTTAGAGGTATTTGATGGAGAGTTCCTAGTAAACAGACAGATTACCTCATGATGATGAAAGGTTCGGTGTCTTAACACCAAGCATGCTTAACAATCCATGAACACCTTTTTTTCCCTTCAATGAGTGAATCCCAGAAAGATCAAATTGCACAGATAACATGCCCTGCGGCCAGTTATCTCCCAAACACGAGGGGACTGAGTGAAGCATTCATACGCAGGGACTGCGTGAAGGGCTTCTCGCCTACTCACAGATCCTCACAAAGGCCTCTCACTGTCTGACCAGTCACAAAGTGATGTCTAACATACTCCACTCCGGGGCGTAATGATGACGTGGTGCTAGCTGAGCTGATGTGTGAATCACTCACAAAGGGAACCACATGACTCGGGATGCCTTTCTTTTTCAGTGAATGGATAGGAACTAATGGAACTTTCTGGTACCCTTTGGGAAGAGAGTCACCAACCCACATACACTAAATATAAGGCTGCCCTTGCATGTGGATTGCATCATGTGTGTGTGTGTGTTTTTCCGCCCTCTCCTCTGGTATTTATGTTGCTTGGAGCCCGAAGCATGAGGTCACCCCATACACACCCCGCCCCGGCCAGGCAAAGTAGGAAGTGAAAGTCCTGGTCCTGTGTGTGTGTGTGTGCAGACGGCTGGAGATCTGGAAGTGGGCTGAGTGGGTGTGGACAAGCCCCACTGAGGTCAGCTGAGTGTCAGTCAAAGGTTCTGTTCATGTGGGCGGCCCATTCGAGTAGTTAGCCTAGTACAGGACACTGGCTGGGTTCTGTACGTTCCAATTCAGATCAGTGTTTCTGTCAGTGGTGCAGGAGGTCTTGATCAGTGAGCATGCCTAGTGCACGAGAAGCACAACACCCCTGTTAGGTGAGCTTCACTGTCTGTCACACACGAAGGATGACATGAATATGAAAGTATTAAAGTGTCAGCTAATGGCCCTAGCTGTGGCGCAACTGGCTGGGGCACGCCGGCGACCCGGGTTCAATTCCCGCCCCGCGGTCCTTTCTGGATCCCACCCCAACTCTCTCTCCCATTCGCTTCCTGTCACTCTCCACTGTCCTATCATTAAAGGCATAAAAAGCCCCCAAAAATATACTTTAAAAAAAAAAGTGTCAGCTAATGACTAAATGTTAGATGAGCTTCACTGTCTGTCACACACGAAGGATGACGTGAAATATGAAAGTATTAAAGTATCAGCTAATGACTAAATATAAATGTAATAATCATAGATGTGAAGATTAACCACTGGGACAGAGTTTTGAGCTGCACAATTAATTGCATCCTTTTTTAATTTTGATTAAAAATTTATAAATTGTGCAGCCCTACTATGTACACTGTCTGATTGCTAACTCTAACATGTTCAGAGCCGTCCCCCACGGACAGGGGCCTTAGATGAGTAATGCTGCGGTCAGCATATTGACGGACCTTCCTCAAGTTCACACGCTTTATTCCCACACTGATAGGCTACTTGTGCTGTCAGTGGTGTAGTGTAAGCCCCTGGTCCAAGTTTTTAGTTTTTTTTCATTTATTTGTAATTCTAGACCAGGGTGTCTGTTCTGGCAGATTGACAGTGCGGTTCTACGTTCTAGTGATCTAGTGTTACTTCTAGTTCAGATCCCATAGTTCTGCCAGTTCTGGTTCTGGTTACGGCCTCCATCGGTGATAGTTCTAGCTGTGGCTGTCAGAGTAGCCCAGAGTAGCAGATTTGTGTGTGTGTGTGTACAGTGTGTGTGTGTGTGTGTACAGTGTGTGTGTGTGTGTGTGTAGCCCACTGGTCTGTGTAATTGTCCCTTGTGTGAGGAAGTCATGGTAAGATTTTAAGTCAACAGAGGGGTATTTCCCGCCCCCAGATTGCTCACAGTTCTCTGCATCTCAATAGGCAGCAGATACAGAGGGGAGACACACACACACACACACACACACACACACACACACTGAGTGCACAAGCCAGACTGATCGTCAGGCCCTGCAGTGAAATGGACTGATCATCACCGGGCCTCAGCAGGTCAAATACGGATCACTGACTTTGGCCCAGACCTGGTCCTGATATGGCCCAGACCTGCCTGCTAATCTGTTCTAGTATCAGCCGCAGGCAGAGGCCTCCCATGGCCACTTCCCTGCCTCGGGGCTGATCTCGGCCCAAATCTGGGCCTGATCTGTCCCTGAACTGCCTCAGTGCTGGTCTGGAGATAGTCGCTGTTTGGGTGCTCAGATCAGAGGGGAGGCGCACAGTCCTGTCATGAGAGTGAGCTGTGAGGTCAGTCCCGATCCTGCCCTGTTTTTACACGGCCTTGTTGCCCACGTAACCCGCGGTGAAGTGTCATGCAGAAATTAAAGTTAAATTTGACTTTAATCCAAAGCGACATATTCTCGCATTGGCGGTGAGTTCAGGAATTGAACTCCGGCAGACGGACCGTTATGCGGTGACATTACCGCTGCTTCACCGCACCCATCATCTACATGTACGTGTCATGTCTATCATGTGTTGTCATTTAAACATGTCTGTGTAACCTGCCTTTTTGAGCATCCTTTTACTGACCGTTACAATTCTGAACAGCATAACTGTTAAATGTGTTAAATGTGTTTTCATAGATTTTATTTTATCTTTAACTTCAAATGACAGTTATTATTCATCCATATTCATCCATAATTCACATCAATGTGTTAATGCATCGTTTCCCAACCCTAGGGTCGGGACCCCATATGGGGTCGCCTGGAGTTCAAATGGGGTCGGCTGAGATATTGGGTTTCTTACAATTGACCAGCACATTACATAAATCCTTCATGGCAATCTAACTATGTAGCCTAAAAACAAACCTAGACATCCCGCATGAGATCATTATGGGTAATAATTAGCCTGGGTGCCATTCCGAACATAGTCCCGCCCACAACTGAGGTCGGGAAGTTCGGTCTGGCATAGACCTCTCCAGAATAAGTCCCGCCTCCTAACTTCCGTATCCATCCAACCTTCGGTCGTCAAATAGACCTCTCCAGAATATATCCCGCCTCCTAACTTCCGTATCCATCCAACTTCCGGGCGTGGATTGTCTATGGGAAATAACATGGCGTTTTGAAAGATCGTACCTGTCAAACTCTGTAGGTGACAAAGTAGAAAAAGCTGCTGGGCAGATTGGCCTTCACACTTCTGCCATCTAGTTTCCACTGGATTTTTTGAATTTCGGTGCCGTTTGAGTAGTATAGTCTATAGTATACTACTTAAACGGCACCGACAATCAAAAAATCCAGTGGAAACTATATGGCAGAAGTGTGTAGGCCAATCTGCCCACCAGCTTTTTCAACTTCGCTACCTACAGATGTTTTACCGGTATGATATTTCGAAACGCCATGTTATTCCCCATAGACAATCAACGCCCGGAAGTTGGATGGATACGGAAGTTACGGAGGCGGGACTTATTCTGGAGAGGTCTATGTCTATGGGAAATAACATGTCGTTTTGAAAGATCGTACCTGTCAAACTCTGTAGGTGACAAAGTAGAAAAAGCTGCTGGGCAGATTGGCCTACACACTACTGCCATCTAGTTTCCACTGGATTTTTTGATTTTCGGTGCCGTTTAAGCAGTATCCTAATTCACGGATTGGGATAAATGCAGAGACCAAATTTCCCTCATGGGATCAAAAGAGTATTTATAATTTTATATACTTATACTTATACTTAATTCAGGGGTGCGTAGTGGTGAATACTTACTGTATTTATAATGTGCAGATGAAGACTCTTTTCTCCACACATCTATCTGTTCACCAGCAGGTGGCAGGCTGGAGCCAACTTTCACTAAGTCTCCCACCACCTCTCTCTCCTGGAGCCATCACTGGAGTGTCTCTGAAAGTCCATTAGTGGCCTTGTTGAAAATATTTAAGCCTAGGTAGACTATTTTTAGTCATATAAATGATATAAGTATAAATGGCTCATGCACTTATATGGCATGTGCTGAATTACTGTGTCTTCCTCTGTATGAACTATGATGTTTTCCTGAGTCAACTTGTGTCTGTGCGTGTTTGTGTGTATGTATGTGTGTGTCTCTGTGTGTGTGTGTATGTGTGTGTCTCTGTGTGTGTGTGTATGTTTGTGTGTGTGTGTGTGTGTGTGTGTGTGTGTGTGTGTGTGTGTGTGTGTGTGTGTGTGTGTGTGTGTGTGTGTGTGTGTGTGTGTGTGTGTGTGTGTGTGTGTGTGTGTGTGTTTGTGTGTGTGTGTATGTGGGCTGATGTAGCAGACACCAGTGTCTATTTCTGACCTCCAGAACGCTCCGAGACTGGCTCTTTACGCGTGCACAAGCAGGGTGGCGTCTACACATTCCTCTTTTATCTCCTTCTCCACCGATAGATATCTATGTAGCAGGTTTTATTCGACAACACAATCGCTCCATCAACACAGAGAAGAAAGAAAGCTTCTGTCTCCATGTTCAAAGCGTCTGCTCGGAGCGTGTTTTCGTGCACTGCCCTGGCGTTAGCTGAGGTGTTAACACACTGGAGTATTTCGGAGGGAGGTGTCAGAGTCGTGTCGCCAGCTGACCTGTGCTTCCTCACACA
>NW_027468609.1:15205795-15210795 GCF_046254945.1 Alosa pseudoharengus | reverse complement strand
TCCTCAGAAAACTACAGGAACTGAAGGTTTCAGTATTTGGATTTCAAACTTTCCTCCATAAACTGCTGTTTTGTATGTATCGTCTAGGTTGGCCTGAATCTTGAAGCGAAGTCTGAGTGAAAGTGGAATGGGAATGCTGTGTGTTGTGATTGTAGGTATGCTGTGTTTGTGTTGTGATTGTAGGTATGTGTGTGTGTGTGTTGTGATTGTAGGTATGCTGTGTTTGTGTTGTGATTGTAGGTATGTGTGTGTGTGTGTGTGTTGTGATTGTAGGTATGCTGTGTTTGTGTTGTGATTGTAGGTATGTGTGTGTGTGTTGTGATTGTAGGTATGCTGTGTGTGTGTTGTGATTGTAGGTGTGCTGTGTGTGTGTTGTGATTGTAGGTGTGCTGTGTGTGTGTTGTGATTGTAGGTATGCTGTGTGTGTGTTGTGATTGTAGGTGTGCTGTGTGTGTGTTGTGATTGTAGGTGTGCTGTGTGTGTGTTGTTGTGTAGAGTTGACATGTCTCCGCCCCTCTTAACGGCATCTCACATTCTCTCAGGTCAACCTCTGCCCCCCTACACACACAGCTCACATTCACGCACAGTCACATACGTTTAGATTAGATTCAACTTTATTGTCATTGTGCAGAGTACAAGGACAAAGACAATGAAATGCAGTTTGCATCTAACCAGAAGTGCAAAAAAGCAGGAAAGTGCAATGTGATATACAGTACAAAGTATGGACAGGTGGTGCATAGACAGGGCAGGATATATAGTGCAGTGTAGACAGTAGTATACAGTTGGTTTACAGGAGGTGGTTTACAGTAATATAAATTAAATATAAATATGTGCAGTGTATTAGTGGTTACCTTATAAGAGCAGAATATAAATATGGCTGTATGTAGTGTGAACAACATATACACAGATGTTTAGCAAGTTTTTCCATCACAGCGCGAATGCTCTGCTTGGTTGTAAAACATCCCTGTCTATGTCCTGATCCCCCCCTCCCCCCCCAATTAGTTCCTTCAATTCAATTCAAAAGTTCCAGTCTTCAATTAGAAGACTGATGTGGGGGTGGGGGGGGGGGGTGTTGAGACTCTTCTCTACTGGACTTCTCTGTGTCCTGAGCTCCACCGGTGATAGAGAGAGGAAGAGAGAGAGAAGGATGATAGAGAGATAGAGAGAGAGAGAAGGAGAAAGAAGAAGGAGAGGGAGAAAAAGCGAGGGAGAGGGAGGGTCAAGGGATGTGATTGGGTGTGTTTGGGTATTTATCGATTTGATTGATCAATGAGCGGTTCCAGTTTCTGCAGCACTCTACAGACTCAGTACCTGCCATGTCATGTCCTGTTTTTCTGCAGCTTTTGGGTTTGTGTCTTTGGTGTTTGTTAGTCGTTGGCGCGTTAGTCCACAGGGAGAGACTCACACAGAGGTGATGATGGTGGTGGTGGTTGGGGTGCAATATTCCACGCAGTAGGAGTTGGAGGACGTTTTTATTTTGAGCTGATTGTAAGGACCTCTGCCATGTAATACAACACCATTTCCTCTCAAAACAACAAGCCCAGAGCCAGGAGCCTGAACATGCCATGCTACTCAGTTGAGCCAGCAGGTTGGACTGGTTATCTGTAGTGCTCTTTGCTGTCTCATGGGAATCTATGCAGATATTCCACCTCAGGGGGAGGCTGTTCCCACAGCCTAGGTGTTCATGAGCTGATTGTTAAGGAAAGAGCTGATTATGTCAGTGTCAGTGGTTTCACATACGCACGCACACACACAAACACACACACACACACACACACACACACACACACACACACACACACACACTTAATCTAGATGTAGGACTTGGTGTATGTCCCTAGAAACATTTTATTTTAAGTCAGCAATGTCAGCAATGTCGCCTCTGCACCACTGTGTGAAGTGTTTTGTCTTGCTTTCAAATCCTATTTTGATTCACAAAGTCTTGTTTTACTGTGTGAAGCTCTCACTGAATATTCACACAGTATATTGTGACATCAACCATTTCACCTGGGAGAGAGGTCAAGCCGTTTGATGATGTCCAGTCTGTGGACAAACTGTCCTTCTGCTGTTGAACACTAGATGGCGCTGCCTCATTGCGACACAGGCTTGTCATGACTGTAAGCAGCCTCAGTACAGGACTCAGGCTGCTCTCAGCAGGGATCTGGAAGGAGCTCGGTGGAAATCTGTAGGTCTTGAGTTGTCTTGAACGCAGCTACACGGCACTCTTCCAATTGACTTGTGTTGCATTTGATACAGCAGGCACGGGTGGCCAGCGCAGCGCTAGCTGGTTTGCATGCTAACTTCAGTGTATACTGTATCTGGACAACACACAGTATAGGCATTTTTAACATGACGTCAAAACAGTTGTTTTGCTATTTCCAGGTAGGCTACTTTTTTATGTGTTAAACTTAAAAAACAAAAAAACATCAACATAGCACCTTTGAGGACAGGTGTGAGTCTGAGGAGAGAGATCTGTGTATGAAATGCGTTATATAAATAAACTTGCCTTGCCTTGCCTTGCCTTGCCTTGCCTTGCCTTGCCTTGCCTTGCCTTGCCTTGCGCCTTGCCTTGCATCAGGCCAGTAGAAGCTTGGCTCTGCTGGTCTCTGCTTGTCTCTCTGGGCTGTTGGCCCATGGTTCATTTACAGCATTAGTCACCCTAGTTTATTCAACAATGTTTACATGAGCACAGCTGTCCTGTCATAGAGTTTATGTCCCGTCCTGACAGAAAAGTCAGGACAAATGCCTTTGGTCAAGTTCACAAATCATTGAGTGTTCACTTCATTGACAGTTATGAAGTGAACTAATGAAAGAATATTCATGCAGAATCATATCTTCTGCCCTGGTAACAGTGTCATTTCATTGTTACCAGAGAACAACTTTATTTGTTATGGAAATAGGCTGTCTATTTATTGACTAGAATGCAAATAAACAGCACTGAAACCCAACCATAGCCTACTTCTCCAGATAGGCCTCTGATTTTCAATACTTCCCTCTTGGAAAAGAACCTGACGCTACCTGTTGTGCTCACAGTAACAGTGTAACACTATCAGTATCAATATCATGTGCGCTCTACCTCAGAGAAACGGATTTTTAAACAGCAGTGGTAGCTAGGCCAAGCACGGGATCAGTATGTGGTGATTGTGAAGTGTGGAGTTTCTCCTCCGGTTATAAGCCAAGTGTGTGGGGAACTCTGGGATTTCACGGATGTGAGCTGGTGGTAAACAGCTGCAGGGGCTGTCCCGTGACTTGGGTAAAAATAACAATAATGATTATCGCTCCTCTGCAAATAGCAACCAACTCCATATGGCTGACTGACATTATGTGCCCAGCCCAAACCAGAAGGCCCTTACGTTATGCAACCATCTACTGGACTCAGTTGGGATGTATGTGTCTGAACATCACAGCCATGTTGTCCTACACAAACTACCTCAGCTCATATCAAAGCGTACTATGTGAACTGCACAAAACAGAGCTCCTGTGTATTCACATAACTTGTAAAGTGTAAATGAATGAAGTTTATATTTTTTCACACAACATGATTCAGATGAATAGTGTTCCATATTTATTTAAATAACTTGCTGTGCGTGAGCAAAGAGTGCTACAGTATACAGTATGCACACAACTCGGTTCAGCAGTGCTATTCATAAATATTCCAGTGACACGCACGAGGAGTGCCTTATATTTATTCACATAGCTGTGTTTGAGTGGAGCAAGACGGCGCTAGTGCGTAAGCCAAGTGTGGTCATGTGTGTGTGTGTGTGTGTGTGTGTGCGTGTGTGTGTGTGTGTGTGTGTGTGTGTGTGTGTGTGTGTGTGTGACATGTGGTGTTTTCATGGAGGGCGGAGATGTGGTGAACTCACATCTGGCCAGCTGTGCTGCCCCACCCTTAGGGGTGAAGGCTGAGTAGTTTCCACACCACCTCTCCTTCTCACCCCTCTTCCTCCTCTCCTATCCTCCCCTCCTCCTCATTCCTCATCTCCCCTCTCCTCTCTTCTCCTCTCCTCTCTTCTCCTCCTCCTGTCATCTCCTCACCCCTCCTCCTCCTCTCTTCTCCTCCTCCTCTCCTCACCCCTCCTCCGCTTCTCCTCTCTTCTCCTCCTCCTCTCCTCACCCCTCCTCTTCTCCTCCTCCTCTTCTCCCCTCCTCCTCTCCTCTTCTCGTCCTCCTCCTCTCCCCTTCCTCCTCTCCCCTCCTCTCTTCTCGTCCTCCTCCTCTCCCCCCTCCTCCTCTCCTCTCTTCTCCTCCTCCTCCTCTCCCCCTTCCTCCTCCCCTCTCTTATCCTCCTCCTCTCCCCCCTCCTCCTCTCCCCCCTCCTCCTCTCTCTTCTCCTCTCCTCTTTTCTCCCCTCCAGCTGGTTCCTCTGTTCTTCAAGTCCTGGAGGAGGTAGAACGTTGCTTATGTAACATCTCCACTTCCTCTTTTCTGCGTTTCCTCTTCCTCTTGCGCCCCAGTCCTGTTCTGTGTCCGGTCTGCCCTCGACAGCTGTTCCCTCGGGTCCCATAACAGGGAAAGGTCCAGCTCCGTCCGGTTTGGATGTGTGTGTGTGTGTGTGTGGAGGGGAGCGGAGTGGAGATTGCGCGGTGACTGGCGGTCTGCGTGTGTGTGTCTGGGGGGAAGAGGAAGTGGAGGTGAAGGTAGGTCCTCTTTGGTCTTCGTTGTTCTCCTGGCGTGAACTCACGCCAATAAAATCTGCAGAAGGCAGCCAGTCATTCAGTCAGTCGACTCTGGCTTGGCTATGGCACGTCACTCATATGTGTGTGTGTGTGTGTGTGTGTGTGTGTGTGTGTGTTTGTGTGTGTGTGTGTTTGTGTGTGTGTGTGTGTGTGTGTGGTTATTGAGAGGGAAATAAGAACACCTTTCAGTTGTGTACTCTGTCTCACCCTAGCGAAAACCCCCCCCCCCCAGCAGCTGACATCATGGCCATTGCCGCCTCTGATTGGCCAGGAAGTCAGACAGGAAGTATTAAATGTGAAAGTTGGTTAAAGCCTAACAAGGAT
>NW_027468609.1:15198295-15200795 GCF_046254945.1 Alosa pseudoharengus | reverse complement strand
TGGGAGACATGGGCATGTGTGTGTGTGTGTGTGTGTGTGTGTGTGGGGGGGGGGGGGGTGTTGCAGACGTGTGGATATCAAACAGGTTCTCCGTTAATCCCTAAAGCCTAGTGAAGAGCCTCCTCCGCTGATAACTGAAGATAGCGCCGTCCGTCTCACGAGGGGTGGACGCTCTATCCCACCACGCCAGCAGCGCCACACACGCACACCGTCCGTCTCACAAGCGTTGGACGCTCTGTCCCACCACGCCAGCAGCGCCACACACGCGCACACACACACACACGCACACACACACCATCCGTCTCACGAGCGTTGGACACTCTGTCCCACCACGCCGGCAGCGTGCCGCACAGCTCACACTTCAAACTGACTAAAGAAGATACACAAGTATAAGTATATATACTCTTTTGATCCCGTGAGGGAAATTTGGTCTCTGCATTTATCCCAATCCATGAATTAGTGAAACACACTCAGCACACAGTGAAGTGAAGCACCCACTAATCCCAGCACAGTGAGCTGCCTGCAACAACAGCGGCGCTCGGGGAGCAGTGAGGAGTTAGGTGCCTTGCTCAAGGGCACTTCAGCCGTGCCTACTGGTCGGGGTTCGAACCGGCAACCCTCCGGTTACAAGTCCGAAGTGCTAACCAGTAGGCCATGGCTGCCCAAGGGCTGCCGTGCAACAGGTGAGGGAAGAACAGAACAGAGAGAGAGAGAGCAAGAGAGAGAGAGAAATCACAGATCCAGGGAAATATTATTCATGCCAGGAGATGCTAATATGAACTGAATTATTATGAGTTAGATGAAGAGAAAGACAGGAGTTCAGACAGGTGGAAGGAGAGAGAGAGGGAGAAGAGACAGAGAGAGAGAAAGAGAGGGGGAGAAGAGACAGAGAAAGAGAGAGAGAGAGAGAGAAGAGATAGGTAGGCCCCTGAGGCAGTATTGAGCTGGTCTGAGTGCCAAACAGGTATCAGCACCTGAGAGAGACTGGGCAGGGGCAGAAGAAAGCGGGTGTATGTCTGTGTGTGTGTGTGTGTGTGTGTGTGTGTGTGTGTGTGTGTGTGTGTGTGTGTGTGTGTGTGTGTGTGTGTGTGTGTGTGTGTGTGTGTGTCAACAAGAGAAAGAAACTGATGGAGAAAGAGAAACTCAAGAGAAACTCAAGAAAGGAAAGACACAGGGAAGAGAAATGGAAAGAATGCAGGGTCTCGGAGATGAAGAGTGGAGCAGAGAGAGAGACAAAGAGACGGACAGATGAAAGGGGAGATGAAAGGAGCAGCTGTCTGTCTCTCTGATAGAGAGAACAGGTTCCTCTGGGGTGCAGGGAGACGGTTAAATGGATACAGAGCAAGGAGGAGCCGAGTGTTCAAGCATTCCAAACCCTCCCCTCTAAAACATACACACACACACACACACACACACACTCACACACACTCACACACCACACACACACACACACACCACACACACACACACACACCACACCACACACACATACACACAAACACTCTGTCTCTCTCACACACACAGACACACAGACACACACACACACACACACACACACACACACAAACACAAACACAAACACACACACACACACACTGTCTCTCTCTCTCTCTCACACACACACACACACACACACACACACACAAACACAAACACAAACACACACACACACACACTGTCTCTCTCTCTCTCTCACACACACACACACACACACACACACACACATTCACTCTCTGTCTCTCTCTCACACACTCAAACACACGCACACACACACACACACACTCTCTCAACACACTCTTAAACTCCTCCTCAGTCTGCCAGTGTGTTTGTTTTCCGTCTTCTGCTTCTTTGCATGAGAGAAGCCCTAAAGCCCAACAGAGAGAGGGAGAGAGAAAAGAGAGTGGACGGGGGTTTGGGGGAGGTACCACTCTCTGACCACAGGGCCACCCAGTCTGTGGGTGCAGGGGCCCAGTGTTGCTGTGCAGGCCGATCCTTCCTGCCCCCCCCCCCTCTCTGTGAGCACAATGGGCCGGTCCAGAGAGGAGAGGGGGCGGGGGAGAGAGAGCGCAGGAGAGCCAGAGAGCGCACAGCAGAGCACTATCTGGCAGCCAGCTGATCTGTGCTGTGGTATTCTGAGCTTAGAGGCTGGAGAAGGAGAGAACAGAGTCAGGGACAGAGAGAGAGAGAGAGAGAGAGAGAGAGAGAGAGAAGAGAGACAGGGAGAGAGAGAGAAGAGGTTGACTGTTCTCTATTTTGAAGTGTCGTGAGGTGAAAGAGGAAGCAGAAGAACTCCACATCAACAGTAGAGTGTGGGAGTGTGTGTTGCTCACACACGTGCACATGTGAGTGTATGTGCGTGTGTCTGCGCAGTTGGGTGAACTCAGAGCGAGAGAGAGAGAGAGAGAGAGACAGAGCGCGCGCAAGACAGGAGTTCCGCTTTTGAGAAGAAGGAAGCTGAAAAAAAACAGCATGAAGAGAGCAGCTCTGAGACGCCTCACAG
>NW_027468609.1:15180795-15193295 GCF_046254945.1 Alosa pseudoharengus | reverse complement strand
ACATCCTCCTCCTCCTCCTCCTCCTCCTTGTCTGCTTCTGCACCTCAGGTATTTATCTGCCCATTAAAACCTCGTAAAAAGCCGTAAACAACAGTTGCAGCACCTCCATAAAGCTTCCAAATGAAGCCCCACTTAAATGAGCAGAGGAGAGGAGAGGAGAGGAGGGGAGAGGAGAGGAGAGGAGGGGAGGGGAGAGGAGAGGAGGGGAGAGCTGGGATGGATGCCTCGGTGCTGGCCGAACCTCAAAGGGTTAAATGGAGACATGCCAGGGGAACACTGAGGAGGGCAGCTTGGCTCAGCTCTCTGTTTGTGTTCTGAGGGAGAGAAACAGCCACTGTGTCACAGGGGAGGAGAGACACTGCTTAGTGACCAGCTCACAACAGTGACCAATCACAGGGCTCTGAGTACAGTGACCAATCACAGGGCTCTGAGTACAGGGACCAATCACAGGGCTCTGAGTACAGGGACCAATCACAGGGCTATGAGTACAAGGACCAATCAATCACAGGGCTTTGAGTACAGGGACCAATTACAGGGCTCTGAGTACAGGGACCAATCACAGGGCTCTGAGTACAAAGACCAATCATAGGGCTCTGAGTACAAACACCAATCTCAGGGCTCTGAGCACAGTGACAAAATGCTGGGGACTTAGAACAGCCAGAGCCAAAGTACATAATTCAGACCTGTGGAGCAAACTGCACTAATCAGACTTTATGGGATGACATCACTCAGTAGATAAGTTGTATTAGCATGATGATCAGCAGAGGGAATCTGGGTGATTAATTCCATCTGCACTTAGCCGATTAGATGCAGCACAGCAGAAAGAAATGGTTACACTAACAGTAATGTGAAGGGAAGTGGTGCTGAGCTGGTTTAAATGAGAATGAGAGACAGTTAGAATCACTCACTGATCATTTGGTCAGGTATTATGGTGACACAGAGAGAGACTGGAGTTTTTTTGGTGAGAAAGAGAGTTAATAGATGAGGCGATTAGTGTGAGAGAGGGAGGGAGGGAGGCAGAGAGAGAGTGAGAGAGAGAGGGAGGAAGAGAGGGAGGGACAGTGTCACCCAGAAAGGCCTCTGGCGGGTGTGGGAACGACCTCGAGCTTGGAATTCGGGGGGTGTGTGGTGGTGTGTGTGTGTGTGTGTGTGTGTGTGTGGGGGGGGGGGTTGCAAACAAAAGCGTCGCTCCTCTTGGCTTTGAGTCGTCAATAGGGAGGTCAGAGGACTCAGGGGAGTCACGTCACATGATCACGGACCATTCGCTCCTTTCTGTCGCTCCCGTCTCTTTCTGTCTCTTTCTCTCTTTGTCTCTTTCTCTCTATCTCTCTTCCTATCTTTCTCTGTCTCTCTCTTTGTCTCCTTCTCTCTGTTTCTCTCTCTCTCTCTACTTCACCCTTTTTGTTTGTCTTCTCTCTCTCTCTGTCTCACTCTGTAACACTTTTTCACTCTTTCGCTCTCCCTCTCTCTCTCTCTCTCTCTCTCTCTCTCTCTCACAGACACACACACACACACACACACACACACACACACACACACACACACACACACACACACACACACACACACACACACACACACACACAAAACTCCCTCTTAATGTACAGTTGTAATTTATTCTCCAAACCTCGAACCACAGAACACTCCAGGACATACCATTATGCTGTGTCAGGTATTTCGCCCTCAGTCAGGCAGACGGGGGGACAGAGAGAGAGAGAGAGTGGGCGGAGGAGTGCTGGAATAGCCGCGGTGGACGGAGAGAGGATACGTGTCACGGCCAGAGAGAAAGACAGCCGCAGATGGTGAGACCTAATAAAGGCCTTGGAGCTCCGTCTGTGCAGAGAGGTCAGCTTGAGCAGAGTTCATCTCAACAGCCCACTGGCCTGCCATATTGGAATGGGATTGGGGCCAGATCGGGGTCAGTTCAAGGTCAGATGAGGACCGAATTCCTATCTGCCTAGTTTATTTCCACATCAGATTATTCCGCTCTCATGTTCCAACATGAATATAATGGAACCTCCACAAGCACCACACGCATGAATAGAATGGAACATCCACAGGCACCACACACAGTTGCATGGCAACAGTCATTATCATGGAGTTACAGAACACAGATCCGATTTCATGTTATCTCTGTGCTTGGTGAGCCTTGATCTCTTCTCTGTACAGTTATGTGTGTAATTAAGGATAATCCTGCCACTTCATTTGAGGGTGACGTCAGTGTGCTTCATGATGAAAGCTCTCAGTTGTGCCAACAAAACAGACTGCAAACAATGTGGCTCTTTGCCCCTCCAAAATAACCCCCCTGCTTCGCCACGGCTCGGCATCAGCAGAGCGCCTGTGCCAACGATGTGTGTGCCAGACGCCCAGAAACGGCCAGGACGGAACAAACTGCCCTCAGCGATCGGGCTCTCACAGTCCTGTGGCTCCTGGGCGTGGCGTGCTAGAGAACATGCCGCACGTTAAGGCCACGTTAAATTTAGTCCATTTCATCTGATTACTTGTCCTGTTCTTTTGTGTGTGTGTGTGAGAGTCTGGTGCCGTGTCTGTTAGAGGGGCCGTGTTGTGGTCACTGAGTGGTGTGGTCAGCTGCTTCTCTGGATCTGTGTTACATAAAGAGACAGCAGAGTCAGGAGCGTGACTGCCCTTACTGTCTGTCTGTGCTGTGAGAAAGATACGCAGAGCGAGCGGCGGACCAGAGGAATCATTTCAGCGAGACACAGAGCTCCTTCTGAGCTCTGTGAAGGCGTGCTACATGGGGAGTCATTTTAGCGTGACACCAAGCTTCCTCTGAACTGTGTGAAGGCGTGCTACATCGGGATTCATTTTAGCGTGACACCCAGCCTCATCTGACCTGTGTGAAGACGGATGTAAACACAGCCCAACATGGCGGCATCTCATCTCATCAGCGCCCCTACATAAACACACATCATTCCATCTCATCAGCGCCCGCCACACACACACATACACACACATCATTCCATCTCATCAACGCCCGCCACAAGCACACACACACACACACACCCACACACATGATTCTTGCATTAGTCACTGTGCCTGTTGTTTGTTGTTGTTATGTAACCAACAGCATGCTTCAGAGAACATCATGTTGTCTTTTTTTAGGCTTTGTGTATATAGGATATATTCGTTGGCCTTGTTAGTGTTTTGTGTTTATGTTTGTTAGCCTTGATGAGGCTTTGAGTTTTGGACATGTTTGTTAGCCTTGATGAGGCTTTGAGTTTTGGACATGTTTGTTAGCCTTGATGAGGCTTTGAGTTTTGGACATGTTTGTTAGCCTTGATGAGGCTTTGAGTTTTGGACATGTTTGTTAGCCTTGTTTAGGCTTTGTGCTGTGAACATGTTTGGTAGCCTTGTTGGCTCTTTTGTTGTGAACTTGTTTGGTAGCCTTGAGGGGAATGGTCAGGGCTGAGGCATCATCGTGTTTGTGTTGCTGTAACAGTGGGTGACTTTAAATGGAAATGTTCCTTTGCAGTGGCACTGTGTATGGAGACTGGCAGCCTGGATAAGAGCCTCCAGGGAGGAGAACCAGCCGTTCTGCTCCCCAAGTCTAAATACTGGAGCAGAGCGGAGATGAGTTATCTCTCTTTGTTGGCCGAGACCAAGTGCTGTGGTCGCAGCGAGAGTTCACCAAGGACTCAAATTTGTTTTGTGTTCCTTATGAATGCAAAGCACAACAGACTTCAAAGGGAGTAGACTTACAATGTATGTGTGTGTATGTGTGTGAGTATATATATATATATGTGTGTGTGTGTGTGTCCATGTGTGTGTGTGGATGTTGTGTCTAAACACAGCCTTGAAAACGAGTAGCATAACCTTACCGCAGCAGAAGAAGGCATAGCCCAAGCAGACCACAAAATGCTGACAAAGGCTGTGAAAGGTACCCTTGATGTTATCCTGCACTTACAGTACTTAAGCTTGGCGAGGGGAGGGGGTGTAATTATGGAGGGGAGAGAAAGAGAGAGGGAAAGGATGTAAAAAGAGATGGGTGAAAAAAGAGAGGGAGAGAAAGTCAGAGGTTAATTAGAGAGACAGAAACAGAGAGAGAGAGAAAGTATGTGTGTGTGTGTGCGCATGTGTGTGCATTTGTGCGTGTGTACGTGTGTGTATATATGTGTGTGTGTGTGTGTGTGTGTGTGTGTGTGAAAGAGAGAGAAAGTCAGAGGGAGACACTGAGAGAAAGAGAGAGAATGAGATTGAGAGAAGAGCACTCTGGAAGGGTTTGAGATTCACGTGTTGTGAATCCCACTGGCATTTTCGTACATGCTGCAAGCTCTGTGCACCACTATGCCCACTGACGTGTCTCAGTGCCCACTGACATTTGCTCTGTGTGTGTGTGTGTGTGTGTGTGTGTGCGTGTGTGTGTGCATGCATATATGTGTGAGTGTGTGTGTGAGTGTGTGTGCGTGCGTGTGTGTGTGTGTGTGTATATGTGTGCATGCATACTGTATGTGTGTGTACAGTATGTGTGTGTGTGTGCGCGTGTGTGTTGTGTTTGTGTCTCAATACCCACTTACATTTGCTCCGTTGCTCGTTCGTTAACACCTCATGAGTCCGGTCCACACAGCCACGCATCACACAACTGACCATCATAACAGAGTCCGGTCCACACAGCCACGCATCACACAACTGACCATCATAACAGAGTCCGGTCCACACAGCCACGCATCACACAACTGACCATCATAACAGAGCAGATATGTGGCCATTGGAGACACTCTTCATCTGTAAATATTTAGAAAAGGAATTAGCGAGAGGCGCTATGAAATCTCCGACACAGAACATAGCTCTTTACTGGTGTATAAATAGACCCAGTCTTCTCCTGTCACCTAGCAACAAGCTGCACTGCAAAAACTCCGACGATGACAGCCGCTATTGGCATTCACGTCGTGTGCAACATCTGAAGAAACGGGTTTAATGGTTGTACTGGCCCCTGACCGATCTCTAGTCCAGCATACGTTAGCTTCACCAGGCCTGTTCTCTCTCACGCCGTCGTCACATGCTTTAGCCATGAGGAATAGCGATGACAGAGCTCGAGCTCAGTGCGAGATTCTGATGTCTTGAGGCAAGTGGACTGAAAGGGCTATTGTTGAACAGGGTGGACATCCTGAATGATGCGATATCCTGGCCACGACTTTCAAGGGAGGTTTTGCCTTGAAAGACGTTAAGGCCAAACAATACAAAGGATGTTGTCTTTTCAGACGAGGAAGCAACAGAATGCGTCCATTGTAAGGGTCCAGTTATGTATTATGACGTAAAAAATACTTAGAATCACAAGAATGGAGGGTGACATTAAAGGTCATGGCGAGGACTGGATCTGGATCGGCAGGCGTGAATAAAATACAAATTTGATTGGCGAGCGTGAAGCAGTCTGTTCTCTCCTGTAAAGGTTAGCCTTTTGGAAGTGTGTTTACTTTCCGTGCTTTAGTCCCTTCCTCTCCAATTTATGCCTTCTCTTCCTCTCTCTTTGTCTCACTCCCTCTCTCTCTCTCTCTCTCTGTCTCTCTCACCCTCTTTCTTTCTCTCTCACCCTGTCTTTCTTTCTCTCTCTCTTTCTCTCTCTCTCTCTCTCTCTCTCTCTCTTTGTCTCTCTCTCTCACTGTCTGTCTCTCTCTAATCAAATCAAATAATCAAATCAAATCAAATGGGGCTTTATTGGCATGAATGAATAAAGTCATTGTTGCCAAAGCTACAGGGATAACATGTTAAGTATCAACTTTACATTAATATGGATTTAAGAGTAATGAAAGAATGAAAAAAGAAAAAAGGGTAGTAATAGCGTTCTTTCTCTCTCTCTCTCCCTTTCCCTCTCTTTCTCTCTCTCTCTCTCTTTCTCTCTCTCTCTCGTAAGTTGAGTGGTTTCCCATACTCTGACCATGTTTAAGCACACACACGCTTGTCCTGACTGTTCTGTAACCCCAACTCTGTTTTGTGTCCATCAGATCCTTCACTGGAGGATGAGGGGCAGATGACCCAGGGCACTGCTGAGGTTCCGAAGGCCCGTCTGGACCAGAATCAGAACTCCAAGAAGGATGAGCCTCTTTCGGTTCCACCGGCTGGTTCTGCTCTCTCGGGCCTGCTGGACGGTTCTGCTGAGGTGGAACAGCCCTTGACCCAGAATCACACCATGGTGGTGGAGCCGGTAGAACCTCCCATGGGTTCTGATGGTGAAGGGGCACTGGAGAGGAGTGATGAGCTGTGTAATGGACTCCTGGCCAAAGGCTCCACGAAATCACAGCCCAGGTCACGCAAAGCCAGACCCCCATCTCTGAAGATGAGGACCTCCCATAATGCCCCGGACCCTTCTGAAGTGGACGATGAACCGCCAGCTCCTCAGGCTGACTACGCCTTTGACCCGGAGCTCTGCGACGAGAACTTCGACCCTTTCAAAAGTGGAGGGTCCAAACTGCAGAGCTCCCAACCCCCCTGTGCCACGGTTAGCCAATCAGAGCCAGAAGCCGAGCCCTCTGAGGTGGCCCCACAGGACGCTCAGCCAGTAAAAATGGAGTTTGGCTTGAGTGACAGCGAGCCGAAGAAGGCTCCGCCAAGGAAGCTGGGTAAGAAGCCGGTGAGTAAGTTGCCCTCATCCAGGAAATCCAGGTCGAAAGTGACGGAACCTGTCGCTGCGGAACCCGCCACAGACTCCTCGTCCTCTCAACTGGCGCCAGCGTCAGCCGTTGGGTCCACTGCACCCCAAAACCTGGACGACATCCCCATTCCCAAAACCTCGTACAGCTTCAACCCCAGCCAGTGGGACGACCCCAACTTCAACCCCTTCGGTGGGGGCGCCAAGATGAACAGCTCCCCCGTGCTCCCCAAGGGCGGCTACACCTTCGACCCGGACAATTTCGATGACTCTGTGGACCCCTTTAAGCCCTCCAAGACACTAGGGGGCGCCGGTGACCTGTCCGACACGGACCGGCTAGCAGAGAAGCCGGCCAAAGCGAAACTAGACTGCCCCCTAGAGGAGGACAGGAAAGCACGTCAGTCTCCGAAGAAGAGCAAAGACAGGATTATCACGTGAGTGTGTCCGTCCCATCCTAAGCCCGTTTGCTACATCAGCATGTTCTCCATCTGTGTGGTGTAGTTGTGTTTGGCTTCGTCTCTCTGCTGTCTGTGCTTGTCCTTCATGACTGTTTTGTGTTTATGAGGGGATATGAACAGATTCTCCTCCACTGATCTCCCATCCAATCTGAAGCCATGTGTTGTTGACCACACATGCAACATACCACACATAACTGTGGTCACTGCTGCTAATCCCTCCTGGATGGAAAGATGGTGGAAATGATGGAGTATGTTTGACTTACTGTCTCGGCGTTTTTAATCAAACGGCTTCTGTTCCCTGAACTTTTTCCCCTGTGGAGAAACAGCCAGTCCTTCTGAGAAGTCTTGCATTCCCAAAGAGCTGAGGGTGCAGCTGAGGGATTTTATTTATCGCTCTGTGGCCCAGTTCTGCTGGGGGGGGGGTTGCGGGAGGCGCCCTGCTTCATTTTCCTCCCCCTGTGGCCAGCAGGGCTCTGGCAAAAGTCTTCCATCTCCTCCCTCAGACTAACTCCTAACTGCTGCTAGTGTGTCCATCTCCTCCCTCAGACTAACTCCTAACTGCTGCTAGTGTGTCCATCTCCTCCCTCAGACTAACTCCTAACTGCTGCTAGTGTGTCCATCTCCTCCCTCAGACTAACTCCTAACTAGCTAGTGTGTCCATCTCCTCCCTCAGACTAACTCCTAACTAGCTAGTGTGTCCATCTCCTCCCTCAGACTAACTCCTAACTAGCTAGTGTGTCCATCTCCTCCCTCAGACTAACTCCTAACTAGCTAGTGTGTCCATCTCCTCCCTCAGACTAACTCCTAACTAGCTAGTGTGTGCTGCGCTGTTGAGCTCACACACTCACACACCTCTTCTTGTTTCTTTCTTCCCTCCCTCCCTCTTCTCTTTCTCCTCTCATACTCCTCTTTCTCTAACATCTAATGGTCCATCCATCCCTTTGCTCTTGCTCTCTTCCACTTCCTCTCTCTATATCTCTTATTTCTCTCTCTCTCTTTCTCCCTTCCTCTCTCCCTCTCTCTCTACTTCTCCCTCCCTCTCTCTCTCTCTCTCTCTCTCTCTCTTTCTCTCTCTCCCGTGCTCTGCTTGCCTTCCTGTGTTGTCTCTTCATCAGGACCACAGAGCAAGTCCAGTTTCTCTGTTTTCTGTTGTAAGTACTCCGTCTCTCCTCTCCTTACGCTTCTCTCTCTCCATCCCTCCCTCCATCTTGCTCTTCCTCTGCCTATCTGTCGCTCTCATGGCATGGCTTCTGAAACTGGGTTACCGCTTGAAATCCAACAGGGCTGCACCATGTTAGGAGAGAAGAGGGGGGGGGGGGGGGGTTAAAGCAGGCCATCGTTTTTGTTTTGATTTGATTTGTGGATGTGTTTCTGTATAGAATTGATTGCCTCGTCCCTTAGGGCAGTAGTTAATGATTTTATACAGAGCGCTCAGAGTCTCAGCGCCACTCCTGAATGTCATTAAGGGAGGTTGCTGCACAACATGCAATTGATCATACATCTCCAAATGACCAGTGATTTGCACTTACTGTTTCCTATGAGTAAAGAGTAGCAATAGGAAATATTGATCATTCAGAACAGCATCACATCATCAGTATAGAGTAGCATTAGAAAACATTCATTCAGAACAATATTGGACTCAGCAGAGAATACTAGCATATTATGTTTTGACTGAATTCTATATCTGTTTCCAAGCAAATGTAATGACTTTGGCTTTTGCCTTCACCCCTCCAGGAACTCATGCAAAGTGAAGAAGTATGATAATCAGGCCTTGGTCCTGGATGTGTGCAATCAGGTAAGGGATTACTTAAATTGGTGTGTGTATGAACACACACACACACACACACACACACACACACACACACATCACACACACATCACACACACACACACACATACATACAAACACACACACACACACACACACACACACACACACACACACACACACACACACACACATACAAACACTGAGAGAGAGAGAGGGAAGGAGTGCATGGTGCAGAAAAGAGAGAGAGAGGGAGAGATAGAGAGAGAATGAGTCTGTGAGAGGACAGAGGAAATAGACAGATAGAGGGAGACAGAGAAAAGGAAAGAGATAGAACTCAACAGTGATAGAGAAGGAGAGGCTGAGAGAGATTAGAGAGGAGGGAGGAGAGAGAGAGAGAATGAGAGAAGGAGGACAGAGAGGGAGAGAGAAGGAGGACAGAGAGAGAGAGCGCTGGTCCATGTGGATGAAAAGGGGGTGACGCAGTGGAGCAGTGCAGCAGTCAGCTCAGACCAGCTCCCATCATGCACTGCTGCTGCTGATACTGTGACTCAGCAACAGCCCCCCCCCCCCTTTAAACACACACACACACGCACACACACACTCACGTCCGCTTCCCAAAGAGTGGATCAGTGCAGCAGCAGCCGCTCAATGCACTGGATTACAAGCAATGCAGTGCTGAAGACATACTCACACACACACACACACACACACACACACACACACACACACACACACACACACGCACGCACACAGCAGAGCACACACACAATAAGATACAGCAGAGCACCCGTGGGAGCAGCCCTGGAGGAGACACACATACACACACACACACACACACACACACACACACACACACACACACACACACACACACACAGCAGAGCACACACACAATAAGATACAGCAGAGCACACACACACACACACACACACACACACACACACACACACACACAGCAGAGCACACACACAATAAGATACAGCAGAGCACACACACAAACACACACACACACACAGTTCAGGAGAGCGTAGAAGATTGGGGGAGACAAACAGATGAGAGATGGAGAGATAGGTGAGATAGATGGAGAGACTGTTTATATGACTCAGCATAGCGCATACACACACACACACACACACACACACACACACACACACACAGACACACACACACACACACAAACACACACACACACACACACACACACACACACACACACACACAGCAGAACTGTGGCTGTTTCTGGCAGCTAGTCCAGGTCATGTGACTCAGCTGAGCTCACGTGCCTCAGAGTGTGGCTCTGCCTCGTGCACACACACACCGTGGGAGCAGCCCTGGAGGAGACACACACACACACACACACACACACACACACACACACACACACACACACACACACACACAGACACACATACACACACACACACACACACACACACACACACACACACACACATACATACACACACACACACACACACACATGCACACACACACACACACACACACACACACACAGGAAGACACACATGAGTGAGACAGACAGAGAGGATGTATTTGCATACAGTGTATGCATCGATATTTGTGTCACATGGATGCACTTGTGGATGGACCTGCAAGGAAGCATGCAGACAACTCACACAAACAAACACACACACATGCAAAAACAACCTATTTTCAGACACACACACACACACACACACACACACACAGAGACACACAAACACACACACACACATGCAAAAACAACCTATTTCAGACACACACACACACACACACACACACACACACACACACACACACACACACACACACACACACACACACACACACATTCCCTGTTGAAGCAGATGGAGTGCTCCCTACATGTGTGTTATCCCTCAGGGTTTGATGGCCGCCTGATCAGTCGGAAGACAGAGGGAAACAGGGGCGGGGGGGGGGGGGGGGGGGGCCCTGCCCTGCCCTGCCCAACACCACCCACATACTGCAACTGCAGATCCGTTAGGGCTGTGTATTATCTGAGAGGAGAGTGTTAAGCCCCACAAAATACAACATCAACGGATCCCATATTTTCTGGATATGTGTTAGTTAATCCTCTAGATGAATACGTTTTAGTTTATTCTTTTTTTTATGCCTTTTAATGACAGGACAGTGGAGAGTGACAGGAAGTGAATGGGAGAGAGAGTCGGGGTGGGATCCGGAAAGGACCACGGGGCGGGAATCAAACCCGGGTCGCCGGCGTATGGTGCAGGTGCCCCAGCCAGTTGTGCCACAGCTGGGGCCATTTTAGTTTATTCTTAGTTGAATATGAATTTGTTTGTGTATATAATGGTCAGGATGACAAACCATGTGGCCTGAAGCGTAATTAGGACCTGAACCCTATTCCTGACCCTCCTGTAACCAGGGTTGTGCACAATTCGAATTGCAATTCTGCTTCCTGTTTGCTACCTCAATTGAAATGCAAGTGAAATTCAAGAATTGAATTGGAATTTAAGAGCCAGTTTCAATTAAATTCTGGAATTTTGCACAAGCCTGCCTGTAACCAGGATGTTATTCCATCTCTGTTTTGTTGTTGTGCTGTGCGACCCATCAGGAGGAGGGTTCTGAGGAGAGCCAGGTGCCCGAGATCACCCACCGGGTCCGCCATGCCACCGACGAGGAGAAGCTGGCCTCCACCGCCAAGAGCCACAAGGGGGAGCTGGAGAGCGAGCTGTCCGACTGCTCCAAAGGCTCTTCAGGTGGCAAGACCAAAACGGTTACCGGTGAGTGGACAGACTCATTCCTCAGCGCACTCACTGGCTTGTGGTCACTATCACTGATGTCCCTGCGGGTCATTTTAACTGATGTCATCCCTACTGGTCATTATAACTGATATCCGTGCTGGTCACTATAACTGATGTCATCCCTACTGGTCATTATCACTGATATCCCTGCCTTGTCATTATAACTGATGTCATCCCTACTGGTCATTATAACTGATGTCATCCCTACTGGTCATTATAACTGATGTCATTTCTACTGGTCATTATAACTGATGTCATTTCTACTGGTCATTATAACTGATGTCATCCCTACTGGTCATTATCACTGATGTCATCCCTACTGGTCATTATAACTGATGTGATCCCTACTGGTCATTATCACTGACGTCATCCCTATACACTCATGAAACACACATCCTCTCGGTCATTACACTACTGAGCATGCTCAGTACAATCCCAGCCCAGAGCATGTCCAGGTCTCCACATGATGGAAGAGGGTTTCAGTGGAACCCAGAACACGTCTACGTACTGTAGAACATTCTATCCAGAGGGTTTTGGTGGAACATGTAAAACATCTACGTAGAACGTCTTGTAAGGATTCTATCCAGGCTGTTTCAGTGGAACCCATAAGGCATCTACGTAGAACCCCTTCTTAGGATTCTATCCAAGCAATATTTCTAGCTGTCAAGTGAAAGTTCTTAGTAGAACTTTAGACCATTAGTCTAGGGGCTTCCTCCACACTCCCTTACTGAGACAAACACACGCACACTAACTTACTGAGACACACACACACACACGCACACTAACTTACTGAGACACACACACACACACACACTCCCTTACTGAGACAGTTGGGTGCGAGTCCACACACACGGTTCTTTGTTCAGCGGGAGGTTCTGATGGTCTGT
>NW_027468609.1:15130795-15168295 GCF_046254945.1 Alosa pseudoharengus | reverse complement strand
CACAGGTCTGCTGTGTGTGTGTATGTGTGTGTGTGTGTTGGTCTCTGTGTGTGTGTGCCTGTAATTGTTTTTGTCATGAAGGGCAGAGACAGAAGCATCAGCAGCAGCCCTCATACTAGTTCACTGCTCTCCAGGACTGCAGCTTCTGGGGACGCACACTGATTTCCTATAGGACTGCAGCTTCTGGGGACGCACACTGATTTCCTATAGGACTGCAGCTTGCAGATGCTGACTCAGTGGACTTCAGAAAAGCTATGCACACTTAACCCACTTTCCCGTCAGTGACGTCTACCGGATAGCTGTTTCTCTACCCTCTGCACACACACACACACACAACCCCACCATCTCCAAGACATTGTCACTGAGCTTTAAGGGCCTGCTGGATTTAATGACATTTTGTCTTGTTTGTAAAGCATCCTTGAGTTTGAGTCAAGTCAAGTCAACTTTATTTATATAGCGCATTTCATACACAGAGGTCATTCAATGTGCTTTACATAAACAAAAGCAAACAGGAATAGCTGATAAAAGCATAGAAGGGCAATAGTTAAAGAATAGTTTAAAAAGTAAAGAATAAAAATGAAAACATAAAACATACAAGGCAATAGTACATAAAAGCATCAAAGGACAATAATTTAAAAGTAATAATTAAAACCTAAAAAAACAACATAGAATGATTATACTAGTCAAGAACCCAGTGTTCAGCACCACTCTGGAGATTCTTGGAAGCAGTTCCAAACTACAAATAAAAAGGCGCTATATGAATAAAATGTATTATTATTATTATGATATTTAACCGGTTAAAACACAGTGCACTGGATGATGAGTAGCTGCAGTTCCTATACAGGTGCATGAAGTGGCATGACATTAGGAACATGTTCTGTCACCTTCCTGGCAGGCACACTTTCTCCCTAACTCCCTCCCTTCCCAGAATGCATCTCTGCTGACGTGACACGAACCCAGCCCTGATCTGGCCCGAGTCATCCGCCGGCTTAGAGCTCGACCCCTCCAGGCTCCTAATCTGTGTTACCAGGGCCATGTGTTGCTGGATGACTAAAGCATCTTCCCTCTGCAGATTAGGGATAAGGTGCGGGGGACAGCAAGTCTTTTGTTGATCCAGACCTGCGCTGCCGCCTCACACACCAACATGAAGACTCTACTGTCCGTCCTCCTCGTGCTGGTTGCCGCGGCCAACAGTGAGTACCTTCCGCAAGACAAAACACAAATGCCTGGAGTGAACTTATCAGTTCTCTTATAAGTACTATTAAACTTATTTTTTGTATTATAACCATACTCATGTATATTTAGAAGTATTTTGTAAGTACTTTTAAGTATTTTGAAAGCAATTTTCATATTGTTATTTTTGAATATTATGAGGACAAGTAACCTATCAAGATTTTAACTCTAGTGGACAGATAATCTAACTTAATTTTTGCACCATTAGTGTTCATCATTGAGTAATTCAGTGTAGACTTTGAATATGTAGTTATTAGCTCTAAATGTCTAAATAAGTGTTCATTATCACAGTTTTATCAATGTTCATTATCACAGTTTTATGGTTCAGTTTGTCATTAAAGTGTAATTGAACTTTAGTCAATACAGCTCACAGCAAACTGTGATATTGTCCTGTTAAACCATTCTAAACCTGGGACTACTGCATAGCATGAAGATGAATCTAGCAAACACACCACAGTCAGTCAGACACTCCTTTAGAATAGCACCTTTAGTCCCTGACACTCCACTGGTTTGATTAATTATAATTATTTCATTCTGCATCACTGCTGTGTTGTTATGTGGTTTGGGCAATGGAGTGTGTGCCGGCCATACACCATGTGGTGTGCTGGTAGGTCTGCCGCGTCTTCTGTTTAATCTCATATCAGGTGTGTTTTCTTGCTCGACGGCAAAATGTGAAGCCAAGGCACTGAAATGCCACACCTGCGTGTCCAGCAACATGGACGAGTGCAACAAGCAGGGGTCCACCGTGTGCCCCAACCATGCTGATGCCTGCTCGACCATCACTGGGCCCAGTGAGTACACACACACACATACACATGCCCTCACATTTAAGTATAAATAAGTATATATACTCTTTTGATCCTGTGAGGGAAATTTGGTCTCTGCATTTATCCCAATCCGTGAATTAGTGAAACACACTCAGCACACAGTGAACACACAGTGAGGTGAAGCACACACTAATCCCGGCGCAGTGAGCTGCCTGCTACAACAGCGGCGCTCGGGGAGCAGTTAGGGGTTAGGTGCCTTGCTCAAGGGCCATGCTTACTGGTCGGGGTTTGAACCAGCAACCCTCCGGTTACAAGTCCGAAGCGCTAACCAGGCCACAGCTGCCCCCTAATTTTTGACCATTAGCACTGGCGCCCCCTAGGGGTGTGTTAGTGCCCATGTCCTGTTTACCCTGTACACTAATGTCACATTGCATGTTGCATTGCTGACGACACAGCTGTTCTGGGTCTTCTGTCTGACTCATCAGATACAGTACAGACATTCCAGACTCTTCATCTCCCTCAGTCATAGAAAAACACACAGAAGAAGATGGCATTTGAGCCAAACTCCACTGTCGACCCACTCACCTATGGCGGTCCATAGCTAGAGCATCCTGTCCTCTACAGACACATGGGCAAACAGACTCATACAACTGATACAATGGAGTGTTCAGGTAGAAAATCTTTGCACTAGGGTCCAACAACGATTTACGCTTACGTCTTAAGGCCTTTGTTGTCAGTCAGAAACCCTCACAAAAAATAGTTCTATGGTAGTGTATAATATCTGCACTGTTCACTTTTGCACTACCACCATTGCACACACTCCACCATAGCACCTTATTATGGTCAATGCATCACATGGTCGGTCCCTTTGTGGTACCTTTGTAATCACTTCACATGCTCTTTAATTTTTAAATTTCTGTGAGTGATGTTTATGTATGTGAGAGATGTGTGTGTTTGTGTGTCTGTTGTGTTATGGTTGTATAAGCTACTGGATGCCTAAAATCCCCCCCATGATGAATAAAGTCTATCTAATAACTCTAATAATATGGTGCTCTGTAGTACCACTATAATATCTTTACCCTCTATGGTGTTCCTATAGTGCTTCTAGTATGTCCCAAAATATTTCTATAGTCCTATAGTACTAGTAGGCCTATGTCCCAAAATACTATAAGATTCCTGTGATATTTTTAGTATTCCTAAGATTACTATAACATTTGTCCCAAAATACTATATGATTTGTATAGTTCTTTTTCGTAAGGGAAGTGTTGTTCCTCTTCTGCCATGCTGTAGCTGAGAGGATCTTGTAGAACGTAGAACCTCTTGTAGAACGTAGAACTGTAGAACCTCCTGTAGAACGGCATCTCAGTGGCTCAGCTTCAATGTGGATCAGATCAGTTCACAGGTCATAGAGAGAGCCATGGAAACCACCGGAGTCAGGCAGCATGAGAGTCATTCAGTTGTGTATGATACTTATCTGGTATCCCACATTCCAGGGCAGGCTGTCTTTGATGAATCCACCATCAGATAGTCCCAACGAAATATGTCTGACCCCACTCATATTCTCCATCTATTCTGAGTGCCAGCTTCTTCCCTTAGGGAAATACACACACACACACACACAAACACACACACACACAGAGAAAAAGAGAGAGAGAGAAAGAGAGAGAGGGGGAGGGAAGGTGTGTTCACCATGCTTATGAGATCTATAAAACAACTGTCTTAAAAGAGTCATGTTTAAGAGATGTTCTTTCCTCCCGCTCAGTTGGAAATAATTATGCTGTAGACCCCAGACGGGAACATTTCACTCAGAATGCATTAACCGGACGGTACCGGCATCCTGCCCTCTCTCGCTAAATGACTGGGTGGCGCGCAGTACTGAACGTGACCTACGCTGCCCTACAAAGGCTAAGAGCAGTATCTGCAAAAATGCCAAACTGAGAAAAACAGCTTTTTGTGTTTTTCTTACACCAAGTATAAGCATCAAACTATATTCAACAACAAGGGGTATCATTAGATAGATCAAAGTGAGGTGAATATTAAACATTTTGTTTTTTGACATTTAGGCATAATTTGGTAGTTTTATAGGCTATACTGCGCTTTGCCTTTGCATTACTGCTTATACTTACATGGCCATACAACAACATTTTGCAGTAAGTGTAGCAAGTGATCATAATCACTCAGTTTTAAAATTAATTGAGGAGGTACTTACTACATTTTTAGTGAAGATATGCTGCTTGATGCCTTAACAATGGCAACTCTGTCATTTATAAACATTTATGTAAAAATGGAACAAAATCAATCGGGTATTCTTGTAGACTTTCATGTCAAGCAATATTGCATTGCTGCACACCAAAGCCTAACCTTTGACACCTTTGCACACTGCTGCTTATATTTGTCAAAATACATGTTAATTACTTTTTGTAAAATCTGACTGACTATTTTGAATATGATACTTTCACTGGCATTTAATATTGTGAGACTGTATCATGATAGACACCTAATGTGTGTGTGAGTGTGAATGGTAGTGTGCCTTTTTAGAAGAAAGTCCAGGGCCTTTTTTTAGTCCCAGTCTGTTCCTGCACACACACACACACACACACACACACACACACACACACACACACACACACACACCCACACACACACACACCCTATTAGAGTAAGGGCAAGTGAAACAAAGGCAGAATGCAGTAATGGCAAGTGAAATCAAGGCAGTAAGGGCGATACTGCACTTTGCCTTGGTTTCACTCTACTTTTCTATACCAACTGCAAACTAAAAATGTAAATTTAGCTAAGAAATGTATTAGGTAGCCATATGAAATTTTAACAGATTGAAGAGCAGATCATGTACTTCTTATTTGTGCAAAACAATTTTTTTTGAAAAAGTGCAGATACTGCTCTTAGCCTTTGTAGGGCAGTACGTGCACAACGTGCTATACCCTCCATAGTCCAATAGGGGGAGAGGTAACTCAAGGACGCCAATTACACATCCCTCAGAAGAACAAGAACAGAATGCAGTAGCCTAACCGTCATACACATCTGAAGACATTTTACACAACTTTACAGTTATTTTATTTCCCCCAGGAGAACAACATATCTGATTACGTTTTATATCGTTTATATTTTGTATAGACTATGTTTATGTTTAGGCCTATTTACATATTCAAGTTACAGCTGTTGAACATGTCACACCATCATAGAGAGTTTAGACATTTCTTAAGATACACATCAATAGCGGCAAACGGGGAAATTAATCGAATGCCGTGTGCCATTGTGAATATTTTGGGGTGATAAAGGGGGGATTTTAGGGGCGATAAAAACCTCATAGCAATCGATTCGACAGTGCCCTTGTAGCCTACTCCATAACCCTCGCATTCTCACCAGGCTATCATTACACAGTAGCATTCCTCCTTGCATTCCTCCGAACTTCATACTTGACCATTGGCGCTGATAGCCTATTACTTCAAACCTATCCTTGCACTCAGAGGCGATTCTAGAGTCTGTGGGGGCCCCAAGCAAAAAATCCAAGGGGGCCCTACCAACAAGTGTTATCACCATTATGTTATACCACCATTAGGTTATTATGTTAAATAATAAAAATACAAAAAGCGTATTATAAAAATTATATTATAAAACTCACCACTGCAAGCTGGCAGCTCGACTTGCCTTACATGTGTGTGTAGAGCAGACTGTCCTGAATCTGGCAATATTATTGCCATGGTGGAGGGATTCTCTGGGGCTTAGCAATTTACAGACATGTGGTGTGCGCCTTACAGAAATAAATGGCATTATTTTTATTTAGTGATGAAAAATGACCTTTCTGCGCTCCATATCTGTGACATGAACTGATCTGAACTGACTTGACCCGAGTTTGCGTGTTAGCCTGTGTGTGCCTATATGGTCTATGCACTCATAATGATTCACAACTTTTCATAATGATTCAACAACTTTTTACTGCATTGCCATGAACAAAGTAGATGCAAAAAGGGGTTTCTTTGTTGAACAAATTGGGATGCAATGTGAGCCTTGAATTGGATGCCATGCAGGAATTTGCTAGGATCTCAAAACCGGATTATGAACATGCTTTGCCATAGAGAAACAAACACACGATAGCGTTGGATTATAAACATGCTTTGCCACAAAAACAGACAAAAACGTGGGGTAAATCCAGCTATATGAAGTTATTATTTTGCGGTCACTCCGTCTGTTTTATAACCCAGAAGGATGTACTTGGTATCAAATGATAGCTCTGTGTCTCCTCTTTCATCTGACATGCGTGGCATATCTATGCGATCACGGGTCCGCGAGTAATTCAAAGGAGAGTAATGAGTGTGCAGCGTTGGTTTGTGTACATGACGTTATTATTTTACAGTCACTTCATCTGGTTTTATAAGCCAGGAGGATCGATAAACATGGTACCAATGGATAGCCCTGTGCCCCCTCTTTCATCTGATATGCTTACCATATCGATGCGATCACGGGTTCGCGAGTATTTTTAAAACGAGAGCAATCGGTGCGCAGGTGAACGCAGAGAAGTAGACTGTAAATATGATGCAATTTGATTTAATTTCATGATTTTTTTTTCATACTTCATCGTACAGACGAGTACGTAGTCTCGTTGGAAAGCCCCACTTATGCTCTGTCGCGCAATAAATGTTTCATCTCGCTGCGATGAACAGTTCTGGAGCAATGTAACAAAGAAGAAGGGGTGTGTTTTTTGACGCACTTTGCGTCAATCGGGTTCTAAAAAAATTAACGTGTATGCTTGGTCCTTACTGCATCGCAATTAACATGTTATGGCTGACAGCCCTAATACAAACATAGAAACGTTAACCATCTCCTTGCTTAACTAGTTGTAACAGTCGCTAGCTAGCTGAAGTTTACTTTCGTAGATGTAGCAAACCATGTTCAATCTTTCTGCCAATTAACATTAGCCTACTATAACTTCATTGAGTAGCCTAGGCTAAATGCCAAACTCCGATGTTGATCCGTCATCATTGCACCCTCGATTGACGTTTACCACAGTAGCCAAAATATGTGCGGATTCTTTGAACTCTTTTGAACACAGATCCGCTGTTTATAAGGCCATACCATAGGGCCTACAGATGTACTGTTTGTACAACAACAGGACAGGAGCACGCAAAATACATCATTCAATCTTTATGGACGAAAATCTCACTTGTCCCACCGGCAAACGCGCTAAGACCAGGTCGGGGGCCCCCTAGCGGCTCGGGGCTCCAAGCAGTTGCTTGGTTTGCCTGTTGACAAGGTGCGCCTCTGCTTGCACTGCTGCTATAATCCGTATATTACTTTACATTTTTCTATTATATTGTCCATATAATTATACTATAACTGTTATATTACTATGCTTACATTCTTCTCTTAAATTGTTCATATTTATTGCTGGTCTCTAGACTTTATCCCTGCACTGTTGCACTGTTGGACTTATTTGCACTACCACCATGACACACACCTCACTAAGCACCTTACCACTGCATAATGAAACACAGTCAATCCCTGCCCTGTCACTGCAAGCGCCTCATGCTTATACATCCTTACATTCATGTGGATCCTTGATTTAGTATCTTTTACTGTCCTTATTAGTCATGTAGATTTGTTATTTTATCATCCTGTTTATATTGTAGCCTATGTTGTGTGTGTGATGTCTTAAGCTACTGGGACCTTGTGGATCAATAAAGTATCTATCTATTTATCTATCATTCAGAGATGCCTGAAGGCTCACTCACTATCTCTCTCCCTATCCTGTTTTGTCCCCGTGTGCCACAGACTCGGTGATGAAATCCTGCTCGTACAAGTCCTTCTGCGACAAGGCCCACATGTCTAACGGAGCCGTCAAGCTCGAGTGTTGCTTCACTGACGACTGCAATGGACCCCACCGCTCGCACAGCTACGGAAGCTTCAATGGAGCCACGACTGTCGCCTCGAGCTCCACGCTCGTGATGGGAGCCATAATTATCCGACTGGCAGCCAGCGTTCTGTAGATCAAATCTTACCCTCGAGCTCTAGTAACCTATATACTTCCATCCAGAAACATAACTGGAGTATAGCCTACCCGAGAAGCATCATTTTGATATAATGATTATCATAAGGATGTGAGGAACGACTCTGATGTTTTTTAAGTTACTAACGTTAGTGTAACATGTAGCCTATACTATTAGTCTCTTTTTTAACAAATGTGTGATGTCAGAAGGATGACTGAGAAATGTAAAACTATTAAAAATATATGAAGGGTTTATGAAAAAGTTAGACCAGAATCTGAACATATTCGATAAAATACTATTCTGCAGACGTATGCTGTCTAGAAAGCCACTTTATTATGGAATACATTTTAAAGAGAATGAGAAAGACTATTGTATGCCCATGTTAATATTTAAATGTACACTGCACATCAAACAACGTGGATACTTGGAACAACTTGCATACGTGGATTTTATGGATACTACAATTCATAATAAATTATACCAAATAATAACAAATGTGTTATTTATGAATCTATCTATCTATCTATCTATCTATCTATCTATCTATCTATCTATCTAATTAGTAGCCTTCATTGAGCGTTTGCCAGCCGCTCATGCTTAACCAGGGGGCCCCCTTAATTGATAGTCTTGACGTTGTTCTTGTTTTGTTTACGATGTTACGGTGCGCGTGGAGGCGGTTTCCATGATACGCGTGGACAGGAGGGCACCCGGGCACCCCCCCCCTCCACTTCCCCTCATCCTTCCAGCCCTCTCCTCTCGCCCACTCCCTGGACTGGGGTTGGTCTCAAATTCCACTGATATTGCAGGAGGTGGTGAAAGTTCCTCCACAGACAGCGCAGCGCGTTAAAAGCACAGAGAAGGGTCGCTAGTCGCGCCAGACAGAACAGGAGCAGTCGGACAAGACACTTCGCCAGGGCGTGCAACTGGTGTCACGGGCAACATATTTGAAGAATTCACTGGCAAACAGGAACAACAACCGTAAGTGTCTCCGAAGTCCGATATAATTTGACTTATAATTGAATTTGACTTCTAACTGACCAGCAACTCCAGCTCCGACTGAATTGATAATTGATTAAACTTGCCTTTTGACTGTTATTTAATTTGGTAAAAGTGGTCGTATTTTAACGAAATATTTATTTGATGAATGCATTTCCCAAAATGCAACATGAAGATGTCAGTAATCAGCAGCGTTTTATAGCATTCTGTATGTGATATAGCCTTACGCAACGCTTAACTAGGCTTCAAATAACGATTTTTTTTAGCGATATAGCAACTGCGGGTGTCACTGTCTGTAGTTTACTGCAGGATGCAGTTTAACAGCATAACTAGTACACAAAAACTTATCTCAGTTACACAATATTTCCTCCCCTGTTTTCCCCAAACATGACAAAGGTCCTGCTCCGGGAGTGTACACAGATGATTTCATTAACTGTCATAGACTCAAACGTGACAAGCTGAAACTAGTTGCTGACAAACGTGGTTTTACAGTGATGCAGTCCACTAGACGAACTGAAGGATGCCTTTCAGCGATAGAATTACAGTGGGGTAGGCTGCTAGGCGATGTGATGGATGTCTTTCAGCGACGTCTCTTAGCCAGGTGTTGGTATGTGTTGTTCTAGGTGTGTGAGGCACGCACGTGTGGTACCCACATCTCGCCTGATCATCCTAGAGAGCGAGCACTCGACTTCCGACTGTGGTCGGAACAGAGTCAGCTGCTTATTGTCTGAAAAGGTTTAAGGACCCTCTGTTTGTTAGTATGTATGACAACTCATTTTAAGCTCACATTAGACCATAAAGACATTTCAAATACAGGACTGTGCCAAACTCATTATCACTGTCAAGCTTGTCAAACTGATGTACAGGAGACTAATCTGATAGAATCGTGGTTGGCCTAGTAATGTACTGTAATTCCTGCATTTTTCATTTAGTTGATAATTTCCTTGCACAGAAGATTATCTGTCTGTCTGGTGTTAATGAAAGTGTCTGGTGTGTTAATGTGTTGCTATGATAGGCAGTTTGAAATGTATAATTTGTGATACCTTGGAGCAAGAAACTTCTGGGATGTTAAGGGTGATGTCACGCCAGGGATCTGTGTTACAGTGTGTGGTCTGGTCTTGGACAAAGATCTCCAAGCAAACTTGGGGTTAGCATCTTCACCACCAAGGCATGTTGTCCAGGCCATCCTCGTGTTTTTATGACTCATTCTTCAGAGCAAGTGGGTCTCAGTGGTTCGGTTTTCACGTCTGGAACACCGTCAGGGGAATCTAACCATGGCCACATGCATAGACCGCTGGCAGTTACAAATCTGCTAGTCTCAGCATTTCCATAGCCTTCTCCTCGTCAAGATAACATGGCCTCAAGTTCATTCAGTTCATACTCAAGGAGAGACAGTAAAACGTCAAACTCAGTTCTCATCAGTGAAGGACAGCCCTCAGCTTAGGAGCTAATGGGAAAGTGTTATTGCTAACTATAGATCAGTGTTAAGTACAGATGAGTTAATGAGTTAATGAGTCAGGTTTACTGTCTTGAGGAATGTCCCTGTAATGATGAAAGAGATTGCTGGCTCAGCAGTCTGTGTGCGTAACTCTCCAATGTGACGTCGCTCAGTTTAACCAGCTGCTAATTCACTATCCTTCCTGCACACACACACACTGCAGTGGTGTTTGATGAGGAAGCACACAGCAAGCTTTAACAAGGACAAGGACCCTTGCAGCTAATCCCCTGGGGAGGGGGGTTCATTCATAGCCTTCAAAGATCACTTTATTGACAGAATGATGGCCCAGAACCCCACAGCAGACGCCTGAGGAGCTAAACATCAAGCAGGGCTCTTTTATCGGTTTCCATGGCGCTCCCAGGGATGGAGAGAGTTCTGAGACACAGAGAGGAAGAGTAGGAGTTGAGCATGCTCGCGCATGTGTTTGACATTAGTCATAAGAGAACACACACACACACACACACACACACACACACACACACACACACACACACACAGTGGAAAGTCCTTCCACGCTAACTTGGCATCTCATAATAAAGTGACTGTAATGCATTGCACGCCCGTTGCCATGACATGACGACAAGTTAATGAGTCAGCGAAATATAATGGAGCCCTTCAAAGTCTCGGCCCATGGAAAGGCTTTCCTTCAAACCTGGCTGACCACACTACCCCCCAGAGCACAATGAGTATTTTCAGGAGGCATCGTCATGCCAACCAAGGTTCTTTTGGTTATGTGTAGACTAATGTAGGATGTAGGTGAGACATTTAATGGTTTTCCTATTTAAAGCTGCCTCTGGTCAGGCTTTTTTTTCATTTCATAACAGCAAAGACTGGGTTCTTTTTATTTAGAATAGTCATGCCAGAAATACAACAATATGTCTCTGATGGGGTCATTACTCTCCCAAATGCTGTTCATGTTCATCTCACTGATATTGTGGTTATTACAGCCAAGCATAATCCATGTTTCCCCGGGCGCCAGGATTAAGCCTGCCCACTGCTCCGGGTGTGCATGTGTGCTCCTAGTGTGTGCTCACTGCTCTGAGGGTGTGTGTGTGTGTGTGTGTGTGTATGTTTGAATTGTGTTTGAATGGGTGTACACTATACAGTATGTGTGGGTGTGTTGTACACTACCCCTGTCAGATGGGTAAAATACAGAGAACAATTTCCTTGTATATGCAAGTATACTTGGCCAATAAACCTGATTTACATTTACATTAGCATTACATTTACATTAACATTACATTTTGTGTCTTCTCCCTTTGGTAGTCATTCACTGATGTTGCTTAGCTTGTGATGCGGTTAGCACAGTGTAATATTGAGAGAAGTCACACCTGCATGTTAAGTGCAATGTAATACCATAAGCAGTAACACCATTTTGATAACGGTAAGTTTAACCATAGTCATAATTAAAGCTCTAAATGCAGTATAGTGTAATGTTGTCACAAAGTGTCAGTGGATTGTTGCTTTAGTTACATGTATATTACTGTGTTACTATATTGTGTGTGTGTGTGTGTGTGTGTGTGTGTGTTTCTGTGTGTGTGTGTGTGAGAGAGAGAGATAGAGAGAGAGAGAAAGAGAGAGAGAGAGAGAGAGAGAGAGAGAGCAGCTAGCTACATTGTCTCAATAATATATGATGCCAACCACATTATGATCTGACTGTGTGTTTGCTCTCTGGTTCGTCCCCTAGCCTTGTGAAGAAGCACTGTAGTTAGCATGGCTATGCTACGTGGTCCCCACTCTCTCTTCTGCCTGCTGGTCTCTCTGCTGGTTCTGGCTCTGGCTGCGGTCAGCCAGGCCCAGGCGCCCACCACCGCCCCCAAGATCCAGCTGCGCCTGGCGGGGGACCACCGCAAGCACTACGAGGGCCGAGTGGAGGTCTACTACAACGGCGAGTGGGGCACGGTCTGCGACGACGACTTCTCCATCTATGCGGCGCACGTGGTGTGCAGGGAGCTGGGATTCCTCGAGGCCGTCTCCTGGTCTCCGTCCTCCAAGTACGGCCGAGGGGAAGGTGAGTGGAGATCCGACCGGGACGGGGTTGGGTTTAGCACAGGTTCTGTTTCAGGGTAATTATGAACTAGGCAGGGGGTAAGTATGACTGAAGCAAATCTGTTATTTTAATCAGATCATCAAAATCCTCCTAATCAGAGAGTCTCTACCGACTTCTAATAGACAGCAGCTTTATGTGTCTCTGTAAATATCACAGCATTTATTCAACTTTTATGAAATAATAATAAAAACTTTTATGAAAGCAGTTTGGAGCGGCTGGCTTTAAATGAGCAGTAACGTAAGACAGCGCAGCGCGGTCAGGGCCAGAGGAACTAGCTCACACAGGGAAACCTGAGGAACTGATTTATTACTGATGATGCCTCTGAGGAGCCCTTTCTCCTGGTGTTTCATGGAAACCTCGGCCCCGTGCACACACACACACACACACGCGCGCGCTTGTCTCTTGCCGGGTAATCCCTGGAAAGTGGTGTTTTAGCCATTAGAAAGGCTATCTCCTGCCCGTACTGTTCATACCAGCAGACCAGTCAAACTCCAGGCCAGGAAAGATGATGGAAACTGGAGGTAAAGCGTCCCGACAGGCAGACGTAATGTCATCCTCCACCGTCTGCCGCACGCCTGTCGGAGAGTGTGGGCATAGGGTTTGACTGATCTGCAAAAACACTGACCCAGGGTCGTAAATCTCACATGAGTCCCCTCAACGAAAGAGGCAGCCGTCCATAAAGCAAATCTGAGAGGCTAGACTGACTGACCAGACCCTCGTGATTTCCCGTTGAGCCATCATTTTTAATTTGTGTAGGGGAATTATTTTGACATAACAGTTAGGAAAATGCAATTGGTTCCATTCACAACTGAAACTCTATCCCAGTGTGAAATGGGCCTCTTAGTCTAAACATTTTAATGAGAGGATCATCTTATGGGGGTGTCTGCTGGTCAGATGAGAACAGCACCTGCCCCTGGAACACACTTCGTCCCCTTGGAATTATAAGGTTCTGAGTAGTTCTGAGATATTGAGCTAGATATTGAGAATTCCATAACTCAATTATGAGAAAAATGTCAGATAGAACCTTATAATTCTAAGGGGATGACTTAGGGTCTGGCTAAGTTCTAGTCCAACTCTGGCCCAGTTATCCAGAATTTGCTGCATGTTCAGGTCCAAGTGCCCACAGGGACCAAGGTCTCTCTCTCCCACTCACTTCCTGTCACACTTCACTGTCCCATCTAAATAAAGGCAAAAAGCCCCAAAAACATACTTCAAAAGTAAAAAAGAATTTGCTGTTGTCCAGACTAACTGCCCCCTCCAACCCCAGTATCTCCTGTCCCCCTGATGTCCTTGTCCCTCTGTGTTTACTGCAGGTCGTATCTGGCTGGACAACGTCCACTGCACGGGTAGAGAGCGCTCGCTAGCCGAGTGCCCGTCCAACGGCTTCGGGGTGTCCGACTGCCGCCACACGGAGGACGTTGGGGTCGTCTGCAGCACCAAACGCATCCCGGGTTTCCAGTACATCAGCGCAGTCGACAACCACGTGGAGGTAACCCACCGCGTCTGCCCCTCAACCAGATGGGATTCTGATCAGAGTTGTAGAAGTCCGGCTTCAGAAAGTATAAGCCCAAGAAGTGTAATGTATTGGTTTCCACATGTGTAATAAACACAGGTGATTTCACTAATTAGCTGGTCTACCTGGCTGAGGTGTGGTGGTTTTGCATTCCGCTGGTTTAGTGAATGGTTGGAACAAATATGTGCTAGGACCTTAACTTTCTGAAGCCAGACTTTTACGCCTCTGATTCTGATTTGCGAGCAGAACTGACTCGGATCCGGTCTCCATCCGCTCCAGATTTATGTGGTGTTTAGTCTCACATTTGCTTGTTTGGGGTCAAACCTTCACTGAGACCCAGAGCAGATGTGTGTGCAAGTACCATAAAGATACCAGAATCTCTCAGCTCTTTCATGTTTGACAGTGGCGTCTACCAATCTAGTGTTCTGTGGTGTGTTTGGAATTACGGAATGCTTTTTGGAACACTTGCTAACATAGTAGGCTAACCAAGGTTACGTCCAGTGAGTGATTCAGCTGAGTGTCTGGGTTAACAAAACAAGCCCCACACCAGCAAGTCATTCAGAGGATTATTTAAAATTCCTCTTTTTTGACTGCCTCTGTTCAGCTACCAGAAAATAACAGGACTCTTGTATTGGGCGGACCCCTTCCCGACCCCTGACAGGTGAAAGTTCTGTACTTATGTACCTATCGGCTCTTAAAGAGTGCATTCCTCTGACCAGAGATGATGAATGTGTCTGTCCTCGCCTCAGGCCTATCACCACACATTCCTGAATGACTGCAGAAGACAGTGCAGGACAGAGTTTAATCATAGACACTGTGCAGCACAGTTGGACTATTAAATCTCTTTAGATTTACTAATCATTAAAAAAAGCTTGATCACTTCAAAAAGAGGGTTGGAATAAGGATCATGATGTAACAGTGGGGTATGTAGGCCATAACTTAGAGTTACAGAGAGAATCCATGATAAGTATAACCCTGAATGCAGGTAGACACATTGACAGAAGATAATGTATGATTGGTGGATTTCAAGGAACTTATTCTGAAACTGAAAGGATCAGGTAATCTGGTCTGGGCATGCCAGGAGTCCTTTGTGATCTGGTTCTGGTCTTAGACCAGATTAGACCAGATGCCTACAGGGCTATGGCCATGGACTCAAGTTCCTCAGATCTAGACTGTGGGTTAACAGTCTTCATGTTTGGTTTGGAAGTTCAACGTGCCTTTAAAGGGCTTATAAATGTAGGCCATTTCCACATTAAGCCGGGTAAATAGAAATACGCATATTTGAGGTGAAAATGATCTCCATCCATATTATCGTTTTCGTATCATTTTTCAAAAGTTTTTCGTCCATACTGAGCACTGAAACACCCTAGAAGGGTGTGTAGTTGGTGGTGTCTGGAACACAAAACAAAAAAGCAATAGAATAAAATAGAGAATAGAACTAAAACCTTCTAGAATAGAATACAGAATGTAGAGAACAGAGCTACAGAACTAATGGAGGTTTATTTGTCTGGGAAATGACTCACACATCTCAGTGGCTCCACTGAAAGCACCTCTTTATGTCCGTGTAGTTTCTTCCTTCTGGAGGCTTCAGTAAAGATCCAGCTAGCAAGATTTTGGAGGGCAGGTGTGTGTGTGTGTGTGTGGGGGGGGGGGTCTTAACTCTCCGAGTTCCAGTGGTATGGTTTCCTGTAACTGAGACGTGAATGTTAGCACAGATTTGGCTGCAATCCTCTGGTCTCCCACTCATGACTGGACGTTACACACCGAATGTAGGAGAACTGGGCTTCTCATAGAGCCTTATCACAGCTGGTCAGAACATCTGGTCAAACATTACAGTCTGCTGCCATGGTGATTTAGGTTGTGTTGCCATAGCGACTCCAGTGGTGACTGTAGATTACATCTATCAGTGTGTTAGCTTGCACGTCCCCCTCAAAGGTCGTAAAGTACGGGCAAGTGTGTTTCCGACTGGTACGCAAGAAAGATACCACAAAATCAAGAGCGATTGTTTACTGAGTCGTCATGGAAACCCAGGTAAGCAGCATTCTTGAGTCCGCAAATGCTCTGCTGATGACTAGGCTGCTGTCTGAGTGGCTGTGTGCTTTTCCATTGCACGCACCCTCCCCTTCCGTTTGGGGGTGGGGGTGGGGGGGGTTAATGCTTTTACCACAGCAGGGCAGTTTGTGGGGCTGTTTTTACCCTCAGACACCCCCGGGCCCCGTGTGTAATAGTGGGGGCCCCCTGCCTGCCGTGCGGCTGTCTGTGCGCCCGCGTAACTCTAATGAAACGAGTCCCAGTTGCGGAGGGAAGCAGATGACGCCAGCACGAGGGAATCCCTTCCTATACCGTCCAGCCCACGCATGCCCACGAGACACCCCTCTCTGCACTCGGTGGAAAGTCTTGTCGGGGTGTTGAGTAAGATGAAGGAAAGTGGTGTGTGTGTGTGTCTGGGGGAGGGGGGGGGGGTTGTGACTAGTTCAGTAAGATGAGGGGAAGTGGAAGTGGGAGTGGTGGTGGTGGTGGGGTGTTGGAGTTTTAAGACTTCTGGTGAGGTATGCAGATCATCATCAGTCACCTCGTAGTCACCCCCGTCACCCCCCATCCCACCCCCCCAGTAACGTAAAACCTCCCATCGGACGACAGGCCAGCGGGAGTGAGTGAATGCATGCCTGTGGAGCGGTCCACGGATGTGAGGCTCTCTCTCCCAGAGCAGGGGCTAGCCAGCCAGGGAGGCCAGGCGAAAAAGAAGCGTTTGTGTTCCAAACTCAGGGGCACATTCCAGAATGCCTCACAGCTTCTAAATGCAGATTACCATCCCCAGAGCGACACCCAGAAGACCCAGAAGCCTTCTTTTGTAGTTTGTGAGTTTTAAAAATAGGAACCAGTGGGAAGATGAAAACTGTAAATTTAGAAACGGGTTGAAAGTGAACAGACAGACAGCACAAATTCCAAGAGACCCCCCCCCCCTCTCCCCTCCCCACAGAGCCTCAGCCCCCCCCCCCCCCCCCCAGTCTCTGTGTTATTCCAAGGACTCTGAGGACGCAACACAGCAGGGCAGAATCTCAACAGAGCTGTGTGCTTCTCCCATCGCAGACCACTTCACTCAGAGACAACGCAGAGATAAAGACAGAGACAGCGCAGGAGCACACTGCTAGAGAAACAAAAAAATCTCATCATATAATACCAATAATACCAATAATACCAAACGTTACATACAAAAATCCCAACCTCATGTTCTATAATACCAAACGTTACATACAAATATCTCAACCTCGTGTTCTACTGTATAATACCAAATGTTACAGACGTCATGTTACATACAAAAATCTCCACCTCCTCATGTTCTATAATATAAAATGTTAAATACATTGCATATGTTACATGTAAAATTTTTCTATATTACTAAACATTACATACATGTATGTTACATACAAAAATCTCAACCTTGTTCTATAATACCAAACGTTACATACATTACATACATACATTTCAACTTTATGTTCTATATTACTAAATGTTACATACAGTATGTTACATACATACATCTCAACCTCATGCCTTGGTAAACAATCCTAGAAAGGATCTCAGAATCACTAACATTGTAAAATCCAACTGGAGGAAATTTGAGGATAGGCAACACACCACTAAGAATTCTAAGTATAAACTGGTTTCCCACTCCAAGCTTATGGAATCTGTTGTGTATAGTGACCAGAGTTGGCCAGAATAGCTCGCTCTCCAAAGAAAATGCACAGAATAGCTGTGGTATTTGGCTGTCTGGATTGAGAAGCTGTTCATGCAGTCGGCTGTTTGATGGGGCGGAAATATTCCCTCAAATTAGGTTCGGACCTGTTATGAAAACAGAACAACTCTAAGCACAGCTCACTGCTATTTGTGTTTGAGGACAAACACCCTCTTTCTGTGCGTCTCTGTTTATTTGAGTGTTTAGTGTTTGTTTCTGTCCCCTGTGGGATGTTATAGCATTTCCCCACCCTGGCTAATGTTCCACTGATTGACCAGAGCCTTTTATGTGTGCGAGGGAGTGTTGGGGAGAGACTGAGTTTAACCTTCTACCAGGTTCAGTCGCACGCAGATGTAAAAACACAAGCTCACCTTCTCTCTGCTGTCGGTCTGTGGAATGAGGTGGTATTTTATTCCAGTTGACTTACGAGGAGGTCACGCCCGACTGTGTCAACGGTAGCATTTATGTCGGGCAATTTTCAGAGCATAACTACTAATGACAACTATGATGAAGGTGTTTCCTTTAAACAAAATTATTTTACTAGATTTGGTGAGGTTGAAGAGGTCATCTTTTCCTAATGTGTTTACATTTCATGAGTAAGAAAGAGGTTGGTTTATACATAACGTAAAGTCTTTTAGTGAAATGGGGGGAAATATCCCATTTAAATGGTCTCCAAACTCAAAACGAAGCACGATTATCATCTGAAACAATTACAGATGACAATGTCCCACCCAAAGATTGGTTTGCCATGTTTCAGAGTCCGTTTAGCCTGATGTTTTTGTCTGCCCCTGCTCTTAAACTGGCCCTAGGCCTCCCCTCTGAGATGCCTCTAACTTCTCTGTGCTGTCTTTAGTTGCTGACCTCTCTCGGGCTCTCTCACCCTTGGTCACTGCCCAGAGCCCAAAGTTAAGGCCTGTGAACACAACCGCCCCTTCACGTCAGCGTGTGGTCCCCCCTCTCTCGTTTATGGCCCTGGAAAACAGTGGGTCAGGATGGAAAACAAGAGTTTAAAGGCCCTGGTCGAGGGCCCTCTTTATGTGAGCAGCGAGCAGCAGGGGTAGGTCACTACCCGGATCTGTGGTAGTGACCTACCCCTGCTGTCTACAAAGGCCTCAGAGACTGTGGATAGTCACTCCCAATGACTGTATACTGTATATCTACGTATATACCATCATTTGCCACTCCACTTATAAATGGTAGTCTGGAAATTAACAACTGAGTGAGAAGCGCTTGACATAGCAAGCGGCATGAGGGGGGGGGGGGGGGCAAGCTTCAATTCACTTCCAGCACATTTCAGAGTCTGTTCTACAAGTAGTTCCATCAGTAGGATGTCAGCTCAGCTGTTCTATCCCTCTCAGCGGTTGGGTTTGAGCGGACAGGTGAAACAGAGAGGCCCCAGACAAGACTAAGTGACTTCCATATGTAGATTTCACACATTAGTGCAGACATCCTACACACATGTAAGCCCTCCCTCTCTTAGTGCAGACATCCTACACACACGTAAGCTCTTCCTCTCTTCTTCTCTGGTTGGAAAGTGCCCTAGAACATTGCCTCTTGTTTGTCTTCTGTGGAGATTCCTCATAAAAGACGACAGTCTTTTTAACCCTTGGCTCCTTTAAACGTCCGCAGTCATAAATCATGCACTGGGAAGTAGCGTCAGGAACACACGTTAAGGAAGGCCAGCTGTTGGTCACTATCCATGACTTACAAACGAACACCTCAAAGCAAAAACAGTTTATCTAAAAAGTCGCTTAAAAGTTGCCCCCCAAAACAGAGTTTTTTAATTGTCAAATCATGAAAATCTTAGTTGAAAATGTACAATCATTTCAGTGATGTTACCTTGAAGGCATGATAACATGTGTGTTGCCGAGTGTTACGATGTATTTATATGTGTCTTTTCCCTGTTCCAGCACTTTTAGTGCATACGCTATGTGTTGAAAAGCACCACAATATACAACATGTGTGGAATGCGCATACGGATATTAGGAAACAGATTGTTTCATGGAGCCTTTGAAATGAGATAATTATGGAAAGTTTAGAAATACAACATAAATGCAGCACAACAGCTCATTACACCCTTGAGTTAGTTGTTGTTTCCACAGGTGCATGCATGATGGCATGACCATCCAAAACAAGCCCAGGATGCTTCTCATTTGAAGAGGGGGGGTTAATGTCTCCTTCTTGGCCCACACTCCCAGCGTGCTGTGTTTGTTCCACAAGGTGCGGATGGAGAAGTTTTGTTTACACAAACAGTGGGAGAGGGAGGAGTCGTTTACTCTCGGAGAATAGCATGACCTCAGCAGAGGTCGCATGGCGGCCGGCTGCACGTGAGAATGCGCTCGGCAACCATCGCTAGGACCTGCCATGGGACACGGAGCTCAGAACTCAGCTGTGAAGAATGTGTTAGTCTCGCTGGGGGCACCTAATATGGACTGGGCAGGTTGCGAGCATGCCACAACTTGATGCCCTTTCAGATGTTTACATTTCTGTTCAAAGGGCTAGCTGGCTTTTGTCTGAGCAGTAAGCCTTTCTCAAAACATCAGCATCCTGCTGGGAAAGAGTGTCTGGACACAGTGTACCGCATTGAATAGTGTTCACTAAATTTCCATTTAGAGCCCAGTAATCTATGGTATATAATTTAAGAGGTCTGAATTAAGGCCTTTATGTGTGATGTCTAAGTGTCAATTTAAATGTGTGATTTCTTTCGGAAGACTTTAGATGTAGTGAAGTATGTCATTGCCAAAGCTGGGAACACTACTTAGATGCCATGATGGGTTTTTCGGGAATGTTCTGTTGCTTTCTTTCATTTTCACACTGCAGGATGTGATGCAGGATGGCAGGAATGTATAATGGTACCCATACATTAACTCTTTGATGTAGTGCTGACCATAAAGGAAGTATTCGCTCCTAGCCAAACATATGCTTCCACGTGCATAGCTAATTTTTCGAAGCCAGTTGTCATAACAAAACGCAATGACGGCAATGGTCTCCTTCTAAAATCAGCCACGAAGGGTCAAAGGGCACATTTCTGCAGGAGGTGAAGGTGTCGACTTTCACCATGAGATTTTCACCATGCTCGAGATCTCTCACTCACTCAATCTTCTACTTCTCCTTTTATCTACTCTCTCTTTCCTTCTTTCACACACACACACACACACACTGTACATACACAGACACACATGCGCATGCGCTCGCACGAATGTACAACTGCTTCACCGTTACCGAGGAGCTGAGGTCCTGGAATCAGTCCATGAGGCAACACGGCCTTGGAGAACAGTCAACCAGCTCATGACTCAAGTCTTAAGTATGAGTCTGTGATTTGTTATACCGCACTTAATGAATGCAACTGGTACAGACTTCACAGTCAATGCATCTTCATGTGTTTCCATAGCAATTACATTAATTATTATTACATTACATTTAGCAGACACTTTTTATCCAAAGTGACATACATATGTACAAGGGATTACATTTTTCCCCCGGAGCAACTTGGGGTGAAGTGTCTTGCACAACGGTGGAAGCAGGGAATCGAACCGACAACTTTCAGGCTACTGCACAGTAGCCCAGCTCCTTAACCGCTACACTACCACCTCCCCATAGAGATATTATACACTACCATAGCCCCAGTCGGAAACCTGTAAGGAGACTATGAGTGTGATGAACCTCCGGTCAACCCTTAGATGTGGGAAGCTCTTTGTTCTGTGTTGGGTCAGGCACTTTGTAATGGCTGTTCTTACTGCGCTGAAAGAACTCTTTGTGGCCAGTTGTAGAGTGCTCTGCCCCTTCCTGTTGTTACGTGGCTCTCGCTTGACCCCTGTGCTCAGAGGTCACCAGTGCTAGAAGTTTCCGTGGGTCAGGATGGGTGCATCGCGACAGACAGTCAGTCAGTCAGTCAGTCACACACACACACAGAGAACCTTGAGGGCCTACAGGGCTCAGGCAATAAGTCAGAGCTGTCAAGGCATGTGCACAAAGACCATTAATCTGCAGGCACACACACATACACACACACACACTTTCTCTCTCTCTTTCACACACACTCTCTCTCTCTCTCTTTCTGTTTTATAAAAACTATACCACACTACACCACACACAGTGTACACACTCTAGCCAGAGCACTCCCCCCCCACCCCCCCACTGCCCCCATCCCCAGGTCTGTAATGGCGTGCAGGATATTTTCCATTGTATTGTGCAGAGCAAGAGCATTGGAGGATAAACATTGGTAGAGGATCAATTGTGTGAGATGGAGCAGAACGCTACGATGCGAATGGTTAGCGTGCTGATTAGCGTGCTCTGAAGTGTGATGGATGACTGTGGCGCGATGCTAATTGTTAGCGTGCTGATTAGCGTGCTAATGATTAGCGTGCTCAGAAGTGTGATGGCCGACCGTGGCGCGATGCTAATGATTAGCGCGCTGATTTGCGTGCTCAGAAGTGTGATGGCCAACCGTGGCGCGATGCTAATGATTAGCGCGCTGATTAGCGTGCTCAGAAGTGTGATGGCCGACCGTGGCGCGATGCTAATGATTAGCGCGCTGATTAGCGTGCTCAGAAGTGTGATGGCCGACCGTGGTGCCCTCCACTGTGCTGTGTGTCTGGGTGACAGCAAAGCCGGCCAGGAATGTGGAGACATGCTGAGAATCTTTCTTTAGAGGGCATGGGTGTGTGTGTGTTTGTCTTTGTGTGTGTGTGTGTGTGTGTGTGTGTATTCTAAAGGGGCATGGGTATGAGTGTGTGAGGCATATGTGTGTTTGGTTATGTGTGTGTGTGTTATCTCCTGTGGTTTTGTGTGTGTTTGTGTGTGTGTGTGTGTGTGTACACAGCCTTAGTGGGAGTTGGTGAGTCGTGGATGAGTCTCTCTTTCTTTGCTGTTATTCCTCAGTACCTTCTCCCTGGAGGACACTTGGAAAGGAATTGCGAGACCAGCTGCTAGACAGGTTCTCTCTCCCTCTCTCCTCTGATCTCCTCTAAGAAACACTCTCCCTCTCTTCTCCCCCTCTAAGGAAACCTCTTCCTCTCTCCTCTCCTCAAGGAAACTCTCTCCCTCTGTCCTCTCTTCTCCCCCTCTAAAGAAACCCTCTCCTTCTCTCCTCTCATCTCCCCCTGTAAGAGACATTCTCCATTTCCCTAATCATCTCTCCCCAGAATCAGTCCGGGGAGTTTTAGGAAAAGCTGCACGAGATCTCTACCCCTTTCTCTCTCTCCCTCTCGTCCCTTCTTTCACTCGTTCTACCTCTGTCTCTCCCTCTCTCCCTCTCTCTCTCCATCTCTGTCCCTCTTGCCCCTCTTTCTTGCTCTTTCTACCCCTGCCCCCCCCCCGCCCCCCCCCTCTCTTATCCCAGAGCCAGTCTCGGGGGCTTGTGGGGCGGTTGGTGTTATGAGACGCCCTGTTGTGTTCCGCTCCCCTTTGCCACTGGGCCGTGCTGCCGCTCACACAGCAGCGCTTTTCAAAACAAGGCACGTGTTGGCCCAACGTGCACCACGGGCCGAGGAAGTCAGTCAGAGGGGGTGAGAGCGGAGAAGAAGAAAAAAAAGAAAGGAGGGAAAAAATGAAAAGAAATAGAAAAAAAAAAATGTCCGTGAGTTTTTCGAGCATGACTGATTCACTGAGTGGGATCCGGGAGCTGCAGGGTCTTTATTTTTTTTTTATTCCACTGTGCAAAACAAGCACAGCAGAGGATAAACATTGTGAGAGGATCAACATTTGGAGGTTGGACTGTGAAAAGTGCCCTTGATGCCAGCCAGACTGGCTGGCTGGACGAAGCCTGTGAGCAATGCCCCGAGCATGCAGAGGAATGCCTCACACACACACCGCCATGACTGTGCCCAGCTTCTGTGAGCGTGTGAGTGTGTGTGTCACGTTTGGCCTGGCAATCCAGTCTAAGGACAGTCCAGTCACTAGTTCAAGCCCTCTTAAAAGTATGTGTGTGTGTGAGTGTGTGTGTGTGAGTGTGTGTGTGTGTGTGTGTGCGCGTGTGTGTGTGCGCGCGCGTTGTGTGTGTGTGCGTGCATGTGTATGTGTGTGTGTGGGTGTGCAGTAACCCAGGCTGGCTTAATAAACGTAGTATGGCTCATGGTGAATAAGTGTTTGTCTGGCTGACCCCTGGCAGAAGCGTGTGTCTGGTGAGGAAGGAGAGCGAGTTCTCACAGAGGTAAACGAGATAATTACAGTGCCCTAACGTCGCCGTCGACATGGTTGATAGCGATCGGCTAGCGTAGTGGTTTTGGTCTGTTTCCCACACGGGATAGATAGCCTCTGACATCAGTGCCGCTCTGGCCCAGGACTGGTCGGCCTTTGGCCCAGGACTGGTGCGGAGCTGGCCCACAGCCATGCCGGCCCCCCTGAGTCCCAGAATCAGAGCAGAAGTGTGGTCGCTCTCTGGTTGTGGTCCGCTGGGCCGGTCTCTCATTTGTCCTCATCTGAGAAGCCGATGTGGACGAGTGTGGCTGGGCTGGTGCCTGGTTGGCGATGCAGATCATGCCTTACATGCTCTGGGTCTCCCACACACACACACACACACGCACACACACACACACACACACACACACACACACACACAGACACACACACACAGACACACACACACACAGACACACACACACACTGACACACACACACACACACACACACAAGCACACACACACACACACACACACAAGCACACACGCAAACACACCAGCCATTTTGTGTGTTGCACCATAGACTGCCTAACCAACACTGCCCAGATTTGTTTGTGTTGTTTGAGTTTACAGTTTGTGTTGTTGTTTAGGAAGGGCTGTTACATTTTTGTCGTGGTGCTCTGTTTTCACTCTCTGCCCTCCTCCTCTCCCTCTCTCTCTCACACACACACACACACACACACACACACACACACACACACACACGCGCGCGCACATACACACACACACACACACACACACACCCACAGATACTTAAACATAGGCACTCACACACATACCTAGTTTGTGTAAATATACAGCATATCTTACCATCGGGTGGGGCCAGCTTACATAGTGGTCAGGCCCGACCCCATGTGCTGTATATGGTTCAGACTTGTTACTGCCTTGCCCCATGTGCTATATATGGCTCAGACATGTTGCTTGCATTCCAATTATTCTCCTTTTTTGACTTCAGATTTAGAGGAGAAATGTAATGATACAGTAGGTCATAGCCACCACACAATCAATCAGTGATAATCATTCCTTTGAAAACTTTCAAATTCTATCTATCCAATCAGTAGAACTTCTGCTGGGTGTCTGTGAAGTGACGCCATCCCTCTGGAGTGTCCCAGCGCTCTTGGATGAGCTCCCTCTTTCTGACGGCTACAGTGCGCTTGTGTGTGTGTGTGTGTGTTTGTGTGAGAGAGAGAGCGTTTCACGGTCGAACGTCTCAACTGCAGGCTGGCCTGTGCGTGCATGTTGAGCTCCACATCAGCGTATAGCCACAGGTTTTGCACATTTGTGTCATGGAAATATTTGAAAAGGAGATGAGATCAGTTTGCCGTTCTCGTTACAGTCTTGTTCTGACCCCAGGCATACGTGAACTCTGCTAGACAAGGACGGGGTAATCTCTGGGCTGCACAGCCCTCCCTTTGGGACGGGGCAATCTCTGGGCTGCAGGTTCAGCCAGGGAATCAGGTGGTGAGAGTAGAGAGACCAACGCTCAGCTATTCGTATATCAATTCAATTCAGCTAAAAAAAACAAAAGCTTTGTTGTCATCCCTGCTAAAAAAAAAATAGCATAACCAGCTTAAGGTGGTTTACTGGTTGACCAGTTTGTTAACCAACTTGTTTGACCACCCTATGATGGTTGGCCAGCTAGACCAGGAAAACTCTTGGCGAAAACATACCTTCAGCTGGTTTACCCAGCTTTTGATGGTAATTCAGCTGGTTTTGCTTGTTGTACCACCTCAAGATGGTACTTTTAGCTGGTGTTGCTGGTCTTACATTGCTGGTTAAACTGGCCATGCCAGCTTATGTTGGGCATTCTAGCAAACCAGCCTGACCATCTTATACCAACAATGTCACACTTGGCAGGCTGGTCACTATAATGACCATCTTACACCAGCTGTATCCCACATGACAGGCTGGTCACACCAGCACGACCATTCACAAAGCACATGCCCAGTGCCCACTTCTCTATGAAAAGAACGAAAATAAAAGACGACAGCCTTTGCACTCTTGTGCCTTTAGTCTGCTACTGCTATGGTGCTATAGATGACCTATTCGGTACAAACGCTATAAATTATATATAAGAATAATAACTGACTACAATAAAGAAGTGACCCTTTAAACACACAAGTTAACACATTGTACATCTGGCACATCTGGTTATGTCTTACTGCGAACCCTCGGTGAACTACATACGATATTGAAGATAAACATGACATGTGAACTGCATAGGATACTTTAGATAAACATGACGTGCGTTTCTCTCTTTGTCAATCTCTTGATGCTTTCGTTCTGTTCGGGGCCTCTGTAGGGCTGTTCACTCTGTTTTTCTGTTCGCTCCAGTCTCCGACTGTGCCGTGCCGTATTGTGCCGTACCTCGCGTCTGTGTTGGATTAAGCCGGGTGTCATTTTCACGGCGGCGGCGAGGGGCTCACGTCTGGTCTGGGGGCTTTGTGTAGGCAGTGGTCCTGCTACCGGGGAAACGGGGGTGTTTGTTCTACAGTCGGCCCTGTCTACCCCCCCCCCCCCCCCCAAACACACACACACACACCCTGGCCCTCTCACCTTGTGGACACAGGCCTTGCGGTTTTCTCCCGTCTGCCCTGCTAAGCCAAACAGTGCGGAGACAGATTTAAGGGGTCTGGTCCAGGGTGCCGTGCTCCAGTGTCCTGCTGCCCCATTTCCTGCTGACCGGCCCAGCCGCCCTTGGCTTTGCTTTAAAGGCAGGTTGTGTCGCTCTTTGCTCCTGAGTCGTGTTTGACATTCCTCATCCCCCACAACCCACCCCCCCCATCTACTCCTCACCCGACAGCCCGTAATGGAAACTTACCGTCATCTTACGGAGCTGTGGTACAGACGCTGCCTTCAGTTTATGAAAATATAACACACACACACACACACACACACACACACACACACACATCCCACTCTGTTATCCCTTTCCACCAAGACCCTTCAACCCCATCCCACTACACCTCCTCTTCCATCCGACCACCGCACCTCCCCATCCTTGAAGTCCCATCCTCCCCATCCTTGAAGCCCCATATCCTTCCCTGCACTTTGTGGCTGGTGTGGTGGCTTAATAGAAGCCCAGCTCAGTCCCAACTCTTCCCTCCTCCCTCACACTCCCCTATTTTCATTTCTGGAAAGACATTCCTGCGCGCTGATGCCGTGCTGCAGGAAACCGAACCCGTTTCCATCGGAGGCTGGAGTGTGGGGGCAGTGGGTGCAGCGGATCCCTGCTTGGACGCTGAACAGCACTGGGGTCAGCATTACTGAGCAGCGAGCTGGCCCTCGTACGAGTCTTCCACTCCAGAGAGGCCGGCAGGAATGCTCCTTGGGCCTGTTTGTGGGCTGGGGGCTGGCGGGGTCTTTAAAGGATGGTGCCCACAGTGCAAACACACACACACACACACACACACACACACACACACACACACACACACACACACACACATGCATGCATGCACACGCTCACACACACACACACACGCACACACACACACACACACACACACACACAGACACACGCACACACACACACACACACACACACACACACATCAGGCCTACAGAGCTGCTGATATATGGATACTAAAGAGAGAGATGAGAATACCTGCGCTCGGCCCCTGTGTTTTCAGGTCAGAGAACGAGGCCAAGGTCAAAGTTTAGGGGCGGGAGAGATCTACAGATCCCTCTGAGTGACTTTCAGGTATGCACACGGCAGGTAGACTCTTGGTGTGTGTGTGTGTGTGTGTGTGTGTATGTGTGTGTGTGTGTGTGTGTGTGTAAGTGGATGTTTGAGTGATGGCCTTTGTCCCGCCCTCACTCCACCCTGAGCCGCCCTCAAAGGCTTCACTGATTGACTGGGTGACCTCTGCCACATGCCTAAGGCACACACATACACACACACACTGTGCTTAAAGCGCATCAATGTTATGTGTTTCGTAATGCTGAAGAGCAGAGTTATGGAACACTGCAAGGGTCATAAGGCCAGCCCCTTATCCCCTGTTCTCCTCAGAGCTCAGTGGAGCGTTATATTACATTTAGGTTTTATGCATTTTTCTGGCCTTAAATTATTTCCATCTTTCCTGCAACTTTCCCCAAGTTGTTTTCGGTTTCTGTGAAGTGTTCTGGTCTGGTTGATGATTAAGCAATAACACATTTTGCTCCTAAACATTTTGTTTTTGTTATTTTTTTTGCTGTCTTTGCTGTTTTCCCATGACGAAATGTTAATGCCTGTCCTCACCTCTCCTCTTACCTTGCCCTTACCTCACCTCCCTTTTCTCCCCTCTGCTCTCTCTTCTCCTCCCTTCTCCTCTCCTCTCGTCCTCCTCCTCTCCTCCCCCTGTCTTCCCCTCTGCTCTTCCATCTGCTCTCATTTCTCCTCTCCTTTCCTCTCCTCCCCTCCGCGCCCCCTCTGCTCTCTCTTCTCCTCACTTCTCCTCTCCTCTCGTCCTCCTCCTCTCCTCCCCCTGTCTTCCCCTCTGCTCTTCCATCTTCTCTCATTTCTCCTCTCCTTTCCTCTCCTCCCCTCCGCGCCCCCTCTGCTCTCTCTTCTCCTCCCTTCTCCTCTCCTCTCGTCCTCCTCCTCTCCTCCCCCTGTCTTCCCCTCTGCTCTTCCATCTTCTCTCATTTCTCCTCTCCTTTCCTCTCCTCCCCTCCGCGCCCCCTCTGCTCTCTCTTCTCCTCCCTTCTCCTCTCCTCTCGTCCTCCTCCTCTCCTCCCCCTGTCTTCTCCTCTGCTCTTCCATCTTCTCTCATTTCTCCTCTCCTTTCCTCTCCTCCCCTCCGCGCCCCCTCTGCTCTCTCTTCTCCTCTCCTTTCCTCTCCTCTCCTCCGCGCCCCCGCTTCTCTCCCTTCTCCTCTCCTCCCCTCCCTCTGTCTTCCCCTCTGCTCTCCCTTCTTCTCTCCTCTCCTCTCTTCTCCTCCTCTCCTCTTCTTCCTCTTATCCTCCTCCCCTCCTCCTGTCCCCCCGCCCCCCGCCTCTGCTCTCCCCCACCAGAGTCTAAATGTGCAGGTAGAGGAGGTGCGCATCAGGGCGCTGTACTCCATGAGGAAGCGTGTGCCCATAACTGAGGGCTTCGTGGAGGTCAAGGAAGGAGGCAAGTGGAGGCAGATCTGCGACGAAGAGTGGTCAGGCATGAACTCACGCGTGGTCTGTGGCATGTACGGATTCCCCGGAGAGAAGGGATACAACACCCGGCCCTACAAGTAAGCCCAGACACCGACACTTACCCCACACAGCCACTCAGAGCCAGAATCAGAAACATGCCTCAAAGAATCAGAAACATGCCTCAAACCAGAATCAGAATCCAGCTTGGAATCAGAATCACAAACATGCCTCAAACCAGAATCGGAATCCAGCTTAGAATCAGAATCAGAAACATGAATCAAACCAGAATCAGAATCCAGCTTATAATCAGAATCAGAAACATGCCTCAAACCAGAATCGGAATCCAGCTTAGAATCAGAATCAGAAACATGAATCAAACCAGAATCAGAATCCAGCTTATAATCAGAATCAGAAACATGCCTCAAACCAGAATCAGAATCCAGCTTCAAATCAGAATCAGAAACATGAATCAAACCAGAATCAGAATCCTGCTTAGAATCAGAGTCAGAAACATGAATCAAACCAGAATCAGAATCTAGCTTAGAATCAGAATCAGCTTTGTTGGTCATGTTGACACCAAAGCCTTCACTCAAGCAAGGACAATAAACAGATTATACAGACATTATGATGATATAAAAACAAACTATACATACAAGCAAACACCAACAAACAACAACAAGCAAAACAAGAGGGAAAAGTTCAGGCTCCAGAAAATAAGGTATCTTTCCAGGCTTTTGAACCACCCATGAGACATTTGTACAAATAAGATTTCACACAGTAGTTCCACCTTACTAGCCAAATAGCAGAAGTAGAATCCAGCAGACTGATGTTAACAGTGTGTTTTAGTGGACCCAAAAGTCAAGGATAGAAATCAGTTCTACAAATTACACTTTGATTGTAGGCCTACTCTGAATCACAACTACCAGGAATCCTGCACATGTTTGTTAACTCTCATTTGTTGCATAATCTTTGGGCTGCAGTTTGCTCCTTGAATGTGTGGGGTATACGAAAAGTAACCACACCATATGCTAGCAGACACCCAACTGGCACCGCACCCATCTATTGCACTAATTATCAAACCAAGATTGTTGACAAAAGAAAAATAGTTGACTTTTGGACCTGAGTTCTGTGGACAGGAAGTTCAGCCCCCCACCCGCGTTCTCTGTGTCTGTGTTTCTGCGTCTGCGAGCTCTGGCAGGCAGATGGTGAACGTCTCCGTCTGAAACATGACAGGGAGGCTTAAGCAAACATGCTCAATGAAGACAGATGAAGCTGGCTGCGGAGAGAGTGAGTCATTCCAGCTCCACGCTGAGAGCTTGCTGTGTGATCCGGATGGAAAGCGGATCAGATAAGGAATCCGAGCCGGATCAGGGCCGGATCAGGCTCAGACCGGTTCTGTAGACAATTGCCCCCTGGGTTGTCCTGCTCAGTACTGCACTGTGGCTAAGGAGCTGGGCTAGCATGCAGTGGCTTGAGAAGTTGTGGTAGTTTAGTGGCTAAAGAGCACCGTTGTGCCCTTGAGCAAGGCACTTAATCCCAAGTTGCTCTGGGAATGCTGGCCCTTTATTATATTACATATGACATATGTGGATAAAAATGCCAGCCAAATGAGTAAGTTTAAGTTTAAAGTTTATGCCCTGAGAGATGAAAATACATTTATTTAAACTCAAGATATCATTGATGATGCGAAGTCAGCGATGGAGGCAATGCAGGCTCCAATGCGAGAAAGAAAGGCTGGCTATGCCTGATGAAAATCAGACATCCTCAGACCACAGCTGGTTCTGAAACAGACACAGTGCAGGCTCTCCTCTAGTCCACTATGGAGCTCTCTGTTCATTGCTTGATGTGGATGCCTGATACTCTGGGGTGGGGCTTTGTTACCTCCCTCTGAACCTCATGCTAACTGATAGCAGAGGGGGGAGGAACTTACAGTAAAAAAAACCTCCACACACACACACACACACACTCTCTCTCTCTCTCTCACACACACACACACACACACTCTCTCTCTCTCTCAGACACACACACACACTCTCACACACACACAATCTCACACACACATGCATACACACACACACACACACATACACACCACCTGCCCCTGGCCCCACCTCTCCCTCAATACGAATCATTCCCAGCGTCTCCCCAACATAAATCCTCCACTTTCCCCTGTCTCGCACACTAAGGAACAGAGTGTTTCGTACGGTCTCAGGCTCTGGGGAATGTGAGGAGAGCACTGAGGAACACTCGAGCCAGATGTGGGGGCTGCGGTTCTTGGGTGAACTACATAATTCTTCGTTTAATGATTCACTCTGTAGCCATGCGTTCTCCCCGGAAGAGGAGCATGAGAAGCCTCACGTAATGCCCGCAAGTCGTCTGCCTGAGAGGGGGAGGGAGAGAGTGAGTTTGTGTTTGTCCAAACACAATCACTACTTGTTAAGCGCGAGGCCTCTATTTAATTGCGTTACCCGTGCTTTCACAACCTCATGACACACTCTCCTGTTTGGCCCCCAAATAGCCGTTAAATTCAGAAATCCAAAACAAACAATTCTTTCAAAACTCCACTTCAAGCTTCCACAGAGCCGGAATAAAAGTGCCATTTTTACTGGGTGATGTGACCTTAAAACATGCCTTTTGGCTGGTCTCGTAATGCAAATATACGGGAATAATTTAGCCGTATGTTGACACTGTTGCATTCCCTTAAATGTTTTTTGTGCCCCACCAAAGTCTTTGGCTGCCGTCCTCCCATTCATATTAATGGACGTTTGCCCGGTGCTTTAGTACATTTTGTGTGGTGCAGCTCACAGTTCCATGCCATACATTGTCAGGAATAAATGACCATCTACTTTATGTCTAGAAGCCTGAAATAAAATACTAGCTATTTCCTTCATGTGGAAGTGTATACTGGTTCCAGCCATAGTTTTTTTTAGACAGCCTGATAGTTCTGAGAAGTGTGATATAGAAGCACAGCCCATAAATCTGTAATGCTGTTGATTATAGTCTTTTCTTTTTACAAGGATAGAAATGGTAGCCTAGCACTTATCCAGAAGAATTTGTTCCCAAGCACTGGAACATTTTTGTGTTCCATGTTCCACTGTTGTATTCCATGTAGCATATCCCTTTCTGAAACACACACTACAGTACATTCTCAATCACAGAGGGCCTTATAGACCATAAGTGTAAACTAACACTAAGGCACACATTATGTTGTGGCACTTATTTAACACCACAGACAGTCAGGCTGCTGTTCTGTGTCGTTCAGTTGTCTGCTACCAGTGCGAGTTGATTGACTGGCGTTATGTGATGCTCCAAAGCCTTGCAATCCACATTCACACTGTGGGTCTATCTGTGGGATTCCCCTGAGTCTCCCAGTCTCTCTGCCTCTTACTCACCCCAAAGGCATGCCCTCAACCCCCCCACCCACCCCGCCCCCCCGAATAGGAAAGGACTGACCCCATCGTCTGTCTGCTTCACTGGCTAACCGAGCAAGACGTCTGGACTCCCAAACAGACTCACTTTTGTGTTTGGGATTATCACACTTCCTTCCAGTCAGATTTCAGACTGGAGATATGAAGCTGCTAGTTTTAATTTAGGAATACGCTCACCGATCCAAGTGGCACCAGAACCCCATCTGGCCCAGATGCGTTTTAGACCCGGCACAGGCTTGTGTCAGATCACAGCCAGATCACAGCCAGTCAGAGTTACCCCCGGGGCGGAGTAATTAAATGGTCTGATTTGCCCCTGGGCTTGGGGTAATTAAATGCTCTGATTCACTCCAGGAGCGCAAACCTACATGACCCTCCACTGTCTGCACAAAGCAGTGGCCTGACCCCTGATGTAGAGCCGTCTTGTGAGCGAGGTCTGCCTGCCAGGCCTTGGAGAGGGGTCGTGGGAACCGCCGGGCCACTGGAATCCCAATAGGGGTCATTGTCTGACCAAAACAGCCATAAACTGTCTTTCATCAAGGACAGAAGCAAATAAATGAGAATAATTCTGTGGGGTTTAATTGGTAGATTGATGCCAAAATCACTTAGATAGATAGACACACACACACACACAGACACACACACACACACAGACACACACACACACACACACACACACACACACACACACACACACACACAAACAAACACAAAAAATATATATTTCTACCTCATTTTTTAGCATTTTGCAGCTTCACAGATTAGCACATACAGTATACATAATCAATCTTCTTCCTCTTCCTCTCTCTCTCTCTGTCTCTGTGCAGGCTGTTGGCTCGCAAGCGTAAGATCACATACTTTGGCTTCTTGGTGAACTGCACAGGAAATGAGGATCACCTGACCGGTTGTAAGATGGGTCGCCCCCTGCCCAAGAAGGGCAACAACACCTGCCCCAGTGGCATGCCCGCGGTGGTCAGCTGTGTTCCTGGAAGAGCCTTTGCCCCGACACACTCCGCTGGCTACAGCAAGGCCTATCGTGCCGAGGTAAAACTGTGTGCCCGCACAACACACATATTTACACAGCACACACACTTCAACTGTTTATGTGTACTGTGCATAAGCTACTATTTTAAAGTTGCATATTTAGACACTTCAACTGTTTATGCATGCTGAGTGTTTTAGATTTAGCTGAAAAGTTGACACTTTGAGGTTTGAGCCAAAGTTTCTTTAATTATGTTTTCACCGAACCACATTGCTTCCATACAGAGCTCCCTATAAAGTAAAGTTAATCAGAAAGCTCTCTGTTGTATACAGATTACAAGCACTCATGATGATTGGATGGTGATGAGAACCTGGAACAGATTGGCTGTTTGTGGGGCTTAGAAGGGAACAAACTGTAGACGCCAGGTTCCGAATGAGAAGGAGGGGAATGTTTTCGATTGGGCTCCGTGACAACTAGTGTTCTGGAAACACAAGGATGATGGGGATCCCAGGCAGCAGTGACTTCCCACATCTGCCTGACTCCTCCCCCCCCCTCCTCTCGTCTGGCTGAGTGCAGGAGCAGGACTCCCCCCCCCCCCCCCTGAGCTTCCAGGGAACGTGCCTGCACTTCTGTTTTCCAGCACTGCCCTCCAAAGGAACACGTGTCGTGTTTTTTGCTAGACATATAAACCTGAGTTCCATCAGGTTTCCCTCTCATGATTTCACTCTTTGCTTTCAATCTTTCCGCCCTGACTTTGCTGGGAAGCGTGGTGGATCAGTCGACATCACTCTTTTTCCAGCGAATCACTTCCCCTTTAGCCAGGCGGGGAGACGCCATGACAACATCTGTCCCTCTCCGCTGAGTCACGGGCTGATGGAATGCCTGTTGTCATGACGTTAGGTCAGCGTTTGGCCAGCCGCAGTCGTGAATCACCCGACACAACAACACAAAGCGCACGGATATCTCACACACTAGTCCTGTGCTCCTGTCCGTAGCTGAGACATATGACATCAGTGCAGGGGCTACGAGATGTCCTGTGGAACTGTGGAGCTCAGACTAGAGCCAACACGTCCAGCTTGTTGTGATTTATGAGGAAGCAGATGAGGGAGATTTCGCTCCGTCCAGTCCCTGAGCTCTCACAGCTTGCATCGCCAAAGCATGTTTAGCCAAATGCCAGACCCGTTGCATAAAATCAGACGAGCGCACATGGTACCTCCCTCTTGCACTTTCTCTCACACAGAACTCTCTCTGTCTCCCTCTGCCCACGTGTTCGAATACTTCTTCCCCACCTCCTCATCCTCCTCAACAACGTAATGAAATGTATTAATGTCTTTAATGGCTTTCAATTACTTCACATACTCATTACTTCTGTGGGTCATTCACCCCATCCAACAACCCCAAGCCAAAAACGAACCACCTACAATGCCTTTGTCTCACTGTCATGCTCAAAGTAAACACCTGCTTTGATTTAGACACACACACAGACACACACATACACACATACACACAGACACACACACACACACACAGACACACACACACACACACACACACACACACACACACAGACGCAGACACACACATTCTCACATGGCTGAATATTTACAGAAGGAGCGTGACGATGTATACTGGTGGCAGTTGGGTTCACTCTTCTACTCAGTCCCATTGTTTGGGATTCATCTGCCATCAAAGCAGTCAGACCACAAAGCAGAGAACAGAGTGCTGGGGGGGGGGGGGGGGGGGGGCGGTGAGGGGGGGGGGGGGGGGGGCAAAGCGGGGATAAATGAATATTCACCAACATCAGTCTCCCTTCTGGAGGTCGTCTCCGTGTTTAGACTACAGCTCTTCTGTACGCACAACAGCTGGAGAGGAATACACATACAAGCCAAGCCGTCACTTTTGCTCAATCTGTCGCTATGTAAACAGCCAGGATTCCCTGACTCTCTTTCCAGTGGTGGCCTCGGAAAAATGTTCAACTTCAGGAACTTCATACCTTCATTAGAGAGAGTGTAATTGCATTTTTGTGATTGTGATAAGGGTTATATACGCCTAAGCTATATAATATAATAACATCTATCATTTTGCAAAATGTTATGTTTCCACAGCAACCCCTGGTGCGTTTAAGAGGCGGTGCCAACATTGGAGAGGGTCGTGTGGAGGTCCTGAAGAATGGCCAATGGGGAACCATTTGCGACGACAGTTGGAACATGGTGGCTGCCTCAGTGGTGTGCCGTGAGCTGGGCTACGGCAGTGCCAAGGAGGCCCTCTCTGGAGGCAGACTGGGTCAAGGTGGGCACTCCACAGCATTATAGATCAGTCCACAACATTCTAGATCATTCCACAACATTTAGATCACTCCACACCATTCTATATCACTCTACAATATTCTAAATCACTCCACAATATTCTAGATTATTCCACAGCATTCTAGATCAGTCCACAACATTCTAGATCACTCCACAGCATTCTAGATCAATCCACAGCATTCTAGATCAATCCACAATATTCTAGTTCACCCCACACAATTCTAGATCAGTCCACAATATTCTAAGTCACTCCACAACATTCTAGATCACTCCACAGCATTCTAGATCAGTCCGCAATATTCTATATCACTCCACATCATTCTATATCAATCCAGCATTCTACAGTATATCCATGCATATATCATTGTACAGCATTCTATATCATTCCACATCATTTTCACAACATATCATTCTGCAGCATTCTAGATGACTCAACAACATTCTATATCACTCTACAGCATTCTATATCATTCCACATCATGTTATATCATTGCACAACATTCTATGTCATTCCTTTCCATATAATCCCTCTCCATTCCACAGCTGTATCATTCCATCCCCTTCCATTTCATTCCTTTCTACTTAATTAAACTTCCTTCCCTCCTTATTGCAGTTAATTAAATTCCATTCCATTTGATTCAACTCAGCTCATCTCAGATTGAAACTCTAGATTTAGATTAATGTCTGAATTAATATGTGGGCTTTGCATAAAGTCTAGCTTGACTTGGCAGAGCTTGAGCTGACAGGCAAAAGACATATCTGTCCGGTTAGCACATAGACTCCAGCCAGGAGATACCTTGGCTTGACCACACACTGGAAAGGTGTGTGCCAGCAGAGTTCTGGGCATGACTGCTGAGTGTGGTGTTAGTATTATGTCTGTGTGTCTGTCTGTCTGTCTGTCTGTCGGGGGAGTCTATAGGATAGACTGATCCAGCCCACCTCAGCAGAACAGTCTGAGCTGTCAGCAGCTGCAGGACTGCTGGCTTCAGCAGACCCCTCCTGGCCCAGGAGGCCGACTAGTCCAAAGGAAAACATGAAAAGCCCTTGAAGTGCCTGGTAGATCTCTGGGCAGGTCTGTTTTTGTGACATCTGTTCACCAAATGACCGGCGTGCTGATATGCCAAGGAAGTGATTTGATGCACATGTGCACTGGACCGAAGTGCAAACAAAACAAAAGCAAAACGAAAAAAAACGTGACACTTCCATTCCCACACCCACCATCAAATAAATATTTTTGTTCTTGCAGAGAAAATGACTCAGGCTATCAAAACCTATTTAGATACTTTCCCCATCTGTTTTGAACTCTCACCAGCATACAGGCAGTCTTTTGGTGAAGCTTTTATGTCTGAAAACTCTTCAGCTTAAAGGGACACCAGGCAACGTTTTCGTGTTAATTACTCATCTTCGTAAGTCAGTATATGGTTAAATGACTCATTACAGGGCGAATGAAGACTCTTTCGACCGCCCCTACTGCCTGTAGGAAGAATATCCCACTTGCAAGTTCAGTGTATCTTACCCGCCGACCGAAGCAGGATCAGTTTACATCCTGCATCCATAGCACAGAGGCAGGCTAACGAAACGCTAGTGATTGCTGCAAACGTGTGTATAATGGCAGAGCCGGCGAAGAAGCAGCGAAAACACCTTGATGGAAGATGCAAAGAAATGGAAAAGAGCTTCAGACTGAGCGAGGGGGAGTTTCGTAGAGAA
>NW_027468609.1:15063295-15123295 GCF_046254945.1 Alosa pseudoharengus | reverse complement strand
CTGTTCTCTCTCCTCTCCTCTCCCCACCTCAGCGGCCCCCGACCTGGTTCTGAACGCCGAGGTGGTGGAGCAGACGACGTACCTGGAGGACCGGCCGATGTACGCTCTGCAGTGTGCCCATGAAGAGCACTGCCTGTCCAGCACGGCCAACGCTGCTGACCACGGCTCGTACCGCCGCCTGCTCCGCTTCTCCTCCCAGATCCACAACAACGGACAGTCGGACTTCAGGCCCAAGAACGGACATCACGCATGGGTCTGGCACGAGTGTCACAGGTATGCCTCAACCGTCTCTCACTGGACAGCAGATTAGGGGCACATCAGGGCCAGATTAGAGCCAGATCAGCGCCAGATCAGAGCCAGTTCAGGGCCAGATCAGAACCAGATCAGGTCTAAACCTGGCTTCAGTGGGAAAGAGGAAACTCTGGGGTCCAAACACCAAAATATAATATCGATATAATAAAGGTGACAACATATCATCAATAAATTGTCACATAATAGTACAACTATACCATTAAAAACACACACCATCTTATCTTGAGACAACCAATACCAATAACTATACATGTTAACAACAACAACACATTGCAAGTTTTATAGCGCTTCACTGCACCCAAAGCGCTTTACAGTGAAGAGGGAACCTCACTAACCACCACCAATGTTTAGCACCCACCTGGGTGATGCATGGGAGCCACTATGCGCCAGAAAGCTTACCACACATCAGCTTGACCACTAACATTAGAGCATCTCCACTCCAAACCCCACTGCTGAGCCCCTACTCCCCCCCACCAGCTGACCGCTGACTGTCTGCTTGTCCTGTCCAGGCACTACCACAGCATGGAGGTATTCACCCACTACGACCTGCTGAGTCTCAATGGCACCAAGGTGGCCGAGGGACACAAGGCCAGCTTCTGCCTGGAGGACACAGCGTGTGACGAGGGTAAGCACACAACACACACACACACACACACACACACACACACACACACACACACACACACACAAACCGTTATTTGAACACATTTAGTGATTATTTCTGATTATCATAATTATTTTGCAGGTATTGAGAAGAGGTACGTCTGTGCCAACTTTGGACAGCAGGGCATCACTGTTGGATGCTGGGATACCTACAGGCATGACATTGACTGCCAGTGGATAGACGTCACCGATGTGAAACCGGGAGACTACATCTTCCAGGTAACTTTCCTCCCTCATAGATTTCCCTTTCTTAGTTTCTCTTTCAGGTCACCTGTAATTTCTGATTCTCTGAACTGTTTGACATGAACTGATTCAATTAGGTTAACTTAACAACATGGACTGATTTGATTGTCTGAACTGATCATCATGAACTGATTTGATTGGCTGCCCTTGTCCTTCAGGTGGTCATTAACCCCAACTATGAGGTGGCTGAGTCGGACTACACCAACAACATCATGAAGTGCAAATGTCGATATGACGGCTACCGGATATGGACGTACCAATGCCATATAGGTGGGTTCTGTCACTGATCTGGGAATTGGTCTACTTATGGCTACAAGTGAAAATCCTTTTTTTTCTTCCTCAAAATGGATGTTTGTACAATGCAAAAAGAAATTGTGTGTTCTACATCAGAGGCATTGTGGGTGATGTAGTTTTTTCATTTACTCAAATGGTAGTTGGTGAAGGCTGTTGTCTCTGTGTTTTGCAGGTGGATCACTAAGCACTGACATGGATGACAGTCAGTACCCTGGACTTACGAACAACCAGCTGTCATACAGGTAGAGAAACACGCCTGGACCACCTGAAGGAGAGATCGGAGAGAACAATCTGAAAACGAGTCCCTTGAAATGACCGGTGCAACTCTAGACATCAAGAGCATTCCCAACCACTAGAGGGACTGTGTTACAATCTTTGTGGTGCTAAATGTGGATGAAATGTTAGAGACTCTACGACCTTACCCCCTTTTGAACAATATGTGGACACTTACACACAAAACAAGCAAAGTGAATGTGTACTGTATGTGAGTGTGTGTGTGTATTACCTGAAAATGGGTGCTATCTCGTATCTAAACTCCACGTTTGGAGTTGTATTGCCTTATTTAACAGACGTTGGTTGACCTCTTCATATGAGGGGTCATCCTCTTTGCACCTACCAGTGTGATGATAGACCTTCCTCTGAATGTTCGGCTCCATGGCTAAGACCAAAGAAACAGCAGGGAATACTCCCAACCATGGCCCCAGACACCACTAAGCACTGGAGAATCATCTATGATATGATACTAACATCAGTCAGAGATCCTACCTTTTTTTAAAAAATACATTCATATTTCTGCATTAGTTTGCCTTTTGTCATTGTACGCAGCATAGACTCTCATAATCACACTCATCCTCCCTACAGCTGTAGCTCGATAGGCTCACAGCGTTCAGCCTTAAGCCTCCTCCTCATGTTTCATGTTATTCCTAGTTCTTCTTTTCTACAACGAGCATGCCAAGTTAACTTATTGACATCAGTCAGGGATTTTGAGTATTTTTGTTTGTTTATTTCTCCTGTAGAGTTGACAGGAAGTGAAACCACCTCACCTTGTATGTATGCATTCGGTGGTTCATGTCGTTGTGCACCTGGGCCCTCCGTTTTGGAGGGGGCCTTTCGCCCTGCGACCAGTTGAATGGTCGTGATAAATCGTGACGTGTTGCACGGAGTGTGTATACTTTAATGGGACAACGAGGAGGAATCCCATTGTGCTTCATGTACTGTTTTCTGTAATAAAAGTGAAAATGTTTGCACTCCTTTTTGAATGATACACATCTGTCAAAGACCAAAATGCACACAGGTAACATGTCCTTTGAAGGTTGACTTGCATGGGTGCTTTAATTTTATTGATGTAGTGCAGAGCCGACACAACTACAATTGTCTCCAAGTGCTTTACTACAGAGCCCAGAGAAGCAGTAGGGCCACGGGGCAGTAAAATCTATAGCGAGGGGAGTAAGTAAAGGAGTATTGAATTTCCCCTTGGGGATCAATAAAGTATCTATCTATCTATCTATCCATCTCTCTATCTGAGTAAGCAGTGAAGAAAACAACACCATGACTGACAGTTTTTCTATTTTGTGGTTGGAAGCCTGTTTAAAAAAAACACATAGTATGCCATGAGAAGCTCAAGACTTCTCATAATTGTGAGATACTATTCATAATCATACTTTTTACTTACGTTCTTAGGAGTTCCTCTGTCATAATGACATATGAAGTCATAATTTTGAGGAAGGTTCTAGTTAATATATGGCATACTAAATCACGTCAATTACGATGTGATAATTGACATAATGGATCGTAATTATGAGATAGTCATAATTATCAGCTTTTTGATTAGTTTAAAGGGACACCAGGCAAGCCTGATGCTTTTTCTCTACGAAACTCCTCCTCGCTCGGTCTGAAGCTCTTTTCCTTTTCTTTGCGTCTTCCGTCAAGGGTTTTCGCTGCTTCTTCGCCGGCTCTGCCATTATACACACGTTTGCAACAATCTCTAGCGTTTCGTTAGCCTGCCTCTGTGCTGTAAACTGATCCTGCTTCGGTCGGCGGGTAGGATACACCAAACTTGCAAGTGGGATATTCTTCCTACAGTCAGTATGGGCGGGCGAGAGAGCCTTCATTCGCCCCGTAATGAGTCATTTAACCATATACCGACTTACGAAGATGATTAATGAACACAGAAACGTTGCCTGGTGTCCCTTTAACATGCTGTGTGACTGATTTATTTTTAAATGGCAGATACGGGCTTCTATGGCAATAAGACCATGCAACTAGCCTAGAAATCTAGACGCACCCTAGCGGCAGCAAATTACATTTGCTTCCAGGGCTAGTCTAGCAACTCTCCGTTGGCTTGTGAGCTCGAAAAATGAAACTTCTATCAGGCCAATCAAATCGTGTATAGAGTCGTTAGGCGGGCTTACAGTTTTTCTCAGTCGCTTTGGTGCTTTTCTCACATCACTATTAACATTTGCACAGCAGTTAGTGCATTTCTCAAAACAATTAGTGCAAACTGCAAAACCTAGATAACCTGCAAAAGCACGTCACTTGCTCAAAATGGATAGTCCATTCCTCAAAAGCAAGTATTTATGTTAATGAAACTGCCGGTGTCATCAAAATGAGAAGTCTTGACACCATCATTTATGAACAAGATAGTCAAAAGGCTTTGTCATGTTTTCATTACGACAGTTTATGCTCTCAGGGCCAGATGTACGTACATTTGCGAACGTAACGTTATCAGCGCCATGGACAAACCGCAGACTGCGAACGCTGACAGACCCAAGTTTCCGTCGTATTTATCAATCGTTCAATCCTTGGTGTAAACTGCGCCTTTCTCTGCCTCTCTCTGCCCATAAACGCAATTTACGAACGTCCACAACTGAATGGCAGAGCCTACAAGCGCAGTTGAATGAAGTTAACTGATGACAACATTAAAAAGAATCAAACGTTTAGCGATCATGAAATAATACCATAGATGATAAGATGTCAACGAGCAGGGAGATAATGAAGATCAGTAGGCCTAGTTCTACTCAAACTACTTGTGAACGTAGGCTATGGAAAATTGGTCTAATCTAGCAAGTAGGAAAGTTTAAGTGAATGACGTGAAAGTGAAAGTAAGACATTCGAAAGGCCAACGAAAGTTAATGTTGCTTTTGATAGTAGCCTACAAAGACTTGCAAAACTGGTGCTCTAATTAGCGATTCTGTTGTCTTTGAAAGGTTCTCTTATTGAAGCATTGAACTAGAAATTTGGATTAACACCTGCTTTTACAAGGCGCAAGTATTTAGGCGCAGAATAGACTTAGCTTTCAGGAGCAGTCTTTGTACATACCGCGGAATACATAATTAGGCGCTCTTTACTCTTCCCCTCCCATCTTTTTACGCTAAACTCCCACTTTCCCCTGGATCCTCCCATGAATGCATATGCATGACACGAAAAGCGCAATTAGACATTTTCAGCTCCCGCGACAGGCAGATTGCGCTTTTACCTCATTGCGGCCTGTTTGTACATACCTCGCAATGATTTTAAACGCAAGTTGCGAAACAAATACGCCTGAAGTGGGCGCAAAAGCGTTAGTACATCTGGCCCTCAGTGTTTTCCCATGCAAAAAAAGATCAGAACTCGGTGACACTACCTGAAAATGCTCAGACAGCACTATACAGTACTTGTACAGCCATTTGAAAACTACAGTTAAGTTACAAATTGCTGTAGTTAGGGGAGTGAGTACAAGACACTGAATATGTACAGTGTTTCATAGTTTTACTGTATATATGCTCTTTGCAATTCTACAGCATTGTGACAAAATTTGATAACTAGTTCACCAATTTTGTATGTAATGACTCAAGCAATGAAATGAAGACTATTAGTTTTATTGGGAACGACTATTCAGCATCCAAGTATAGTTCATTTTGACTGACATGACAAAGCAACTGATACATGTTCAAAAGCATTTGCAATTTGTTCAGAGGAAGGAGAAATTGCTACTATGATGTGCACAAATGACTAAATGTTGTGGAGGTTGAACAAATAGCTATGATAATTTTCATTCTGATCTGAGAAAAGCACCAAAGCGACATAATGATTGATGGCAGAGTTGCAATGGTTTGGCTTGAATTCCCTGCTACTTGAAAACAAAGAAGATGGCAAAAGTTTGAACTAGCCAACTAGCTCCGCTGGTGGGAAACGCATGGGACTCATCGCTGTCCTATTGCGTGCAGAGGGAATTTGAAAGACAACCGATTATCCCGCCCCTCGGACTGAGTACTGCGAACGGTGAGTGCCCAGACCCTACATTTTAATGTGGGTCTGGCTCGTCAGGCTACCATGCAACAGCATAGTGAGGTAAAAGTAAAATGACTGGTATTTAGCAGACCCTTTTATCCAGGGCGACACATACCCACAACGATGAGTTGGGAATTGAACACAGGCCAAACGATAGTCAAGCAGTGATATACACACACACATATACAGTATACACACACACACACACACACACACACACACACACACACACAGTAAAACGGCGACAGCGGCGTTCCAGCACCTCTGCACAGCTAATAAGTATGTCCTTGTGTGAAAATATCAGACATACAATTAAAAATCGAATATGTTCTTTATTTTACTGTACAAAATAACAACATAAAAATACTTAGTTACACAAAAGACTGAACAAAATCAATTAGTGTATCTGCTAGAAGGGGAAGAAATACTGTGTGACAAGTTGTGTTTGTGTGAATTACACGGTCCATCTACTATCCATTCTGCGAGTTAATTTGTCGAGTTTCCAGGAAAATGGGTGGGACTCTTGCCAGGCGGAGGATGAGGGATTGCCTGTTTTTTTGTGTGTTTTTTTTTAAACACACAAACAAGCCAAAATAAACACTTTTATGAAAATACACTAAGTAAACAAACAAGTAATTCCGATTAGACTTAAAAAATAAAGTCAAAGTCAAATCTTCTGGAAATGAAAACAAAAACAAAAAAAAACATAGGGTGCCTATATTAATTGAGCTAATTGTGGTTTAAAAACACTATATACCAGTCGGTTAGGTGTGACAATCGTGACATTCTGCTTTTACAGGAAGAGAAACCTAACATTAAAAGGTCATTAGTTGTATCTCTGAATTAATTACTCCCTGATCAGCAGGGATGCCAGCGCACACACCTTTCAAAAGTAGAGCTACATTTGGCAGAGCTTCCAGAACGACTAGAAACATTAAAAGTGCAAATACCTTGAGGCCATGTTTTTAAAGGTTTTGCCAGATCATTGTTCTACATAGAGATGTGGCAGTCTGAGCCATCATTGTGGTGTTAGCTGTGTTAGTTGGCTGTGCAAGTGCATCAGAAGCGTTTGCCTCTGGTTCCCCCGCGCTGCAGTCCCAGGGCTCGGGTCACCATGCGGCGTGCTACTGCCGTGTCTGTGCGCGGCCGCTCCTTTACCGGCTGGATGAACTCTGGACCACCAGGAGGAGGAAGAGGAGGAGGAGAAAGAGGAGGAGGTGGTGGAGGAGGAGGAGAAAGAGGAGAGGGAGTAGAGAGAGAGAGGGAAGTCAAGTCAAGTTTATTTATATAGCACATTTCATACACAGAGGTCATTCAATGTGCTTAACAAATAATAATAACAAATAAAAGCATAGAAGGGCAATACAGTCAAAGAATAGTTCAAAAGGTAAAGATCATAATAAAAAGAAAACATAAAACACAAGGTAAAATCATTTAAAAAGAGAATGATTAAAAAGACAAAATAAAAGACACAAGGTAGAATAATTTTCAAGACAGATTCAGAAATTATAGCTCAGTGCAGTTAGCAGAAAGCATCTGAGAACAGTTTGGTCTTAAGTCTAGATTTAAAACTGGCTACAGTTGGGGCCTTTTTAATGTCATCCGAAAGTTGGTTCCTGAGCTGAGCCACATAGCAGCTAAAAGCTGCTTCACCATGTTTAGTTCTAACAGCAGGTTTTACTAACAGGTTTTTCACCTGGGACCTGAGAGGTCTGGAGGGTGTGTACTGCTGAAGCATGTCTGAGAGGTATTTAGGTCCTGCTCCATTAAGTGATTTATAAACAAGCAGTAGTGCTTTAAAGTCAATTCTGTGACTTACTGGAAGCCAGTGCAGGGACTTAAGAAGGAAGGGTTAAGCTTCCCTTAGTTTTATTCAGAAGAACCTCAAAACAATTTTACTACAGCTTTGATATATTTTGTTGAGTAGTGCTGAGATTTATATCTGGAGTGCTTTGGGTTGCTAGAATAAAATCGCTCACGTAAGGCAGGCTATTGGGTTTCACTCTGTGCATACAAAAATGCGCTATATAAATAAAAGTAACCGGTAACCTATGAGGTGGTATGTGACGGTTACTCAAACTCCACAGGTAACCGATGAGGTAGTATGTGACGATTACTTGAACATGGCAAGTAACAGGTAAGATGGTATATTATGTCTACTTGAACATGATCGGTAACAGGCGAGGTGTTTGTAAGCCTGAATGGTTGGTGTGTGTGTTAGCGTTAATGGTTAGTGTGTGTAAGCGTGAATGGTTGGTTTGTTGCCGGAGCGGATACCTGCTCGCCTGACGGCTTTCCCTTTGGACTTCTTGCTGGCCTTTGAGAGAGGGCGGGTCTTCAGTAGAGGGTGTCTGATGGACAGGGCCTGTGCAGCTAAACACACAAACACCAATCAGCATCCACTAACAGACCTTAATCACCAATCTGCATTCACTTAAGACATTAAACACCAATCAGCATCCACTTAGTCATCAATCACCAATCAGCATCCACTTGCAGAAATTAAGCGCCTATCTTACAAGAAATTCATCAAAACCAATCTTCATCGATCACCAATCAAATACCAGAAAAATAAGCCAAATCTTCAGAAAATCTTGATATAAACCATTTATGACAGGATCATGTGATCTTTGGTGCTATTAAGGTGAACAAAGATTTTTGCAAATAACGATGTGACGAATGAGACTTTCCAATGCACATCAACAACTGTTCTTATGATGCCAACAAAAAGTCAAGCCAAAAGTTATAATCCTTTGCTATGATTCTTTTACATTAACAAGCCTAAAACAACGGCTCCTACACACACCACTGCTGCGATGTGGTCATACCTGCTGTTTCATTTGAGAAAACGCCGAGCGCATGCGTGTTGTCCACCCACTTGATCTTCATACCTCCGCCGCTGTTTTAGGAGACAGACAGAGACACATGTTCATTTATATGCGCATATGCAACGCACCTTCTACAGTGAAGAGCCACACCAAACGTCATCAAACATGCTTTTAACCCTTTGCAGCCTGCACGGAACAGTAAATTTTTTCATACTCTATGCCCTTGCGGCACAAAAAGGCTTATTGTGAGGTTATGACAGAGATAAAATATACCCACCACCCACCATTGTGTGGAATCTTCAAATTCCAACCCCCCCAAAAACACAAAAATATCAGATTGTTAAGATTAATTTAATTTTCTCCACAATTTCTGTTGTTCTGTAAATAGAGACTGTGTCACCTTTTGTTCAAAAGTTATGATACATTTATTAAAGCAGTGTTTACACTGCATGATAAATATAATCCAATTCCTAAACTCATGGGTGAACAATGGGCCAGTAGATTGTTATGTCAGTATAAACGGCATAAATGTGTAAGGAATCTGAACTTGAGGTGTAAATGCAGTTATTACATACGAGTTACTTAATAGTTATTACATACGAGTTACTTAATAGATACCAGTAACAAGAGACTCTATAAAGTCAAGCATGGAACAAAGCAAATAAATTAATAAAAAACATGGAAGTCTTTTTAAAGACCTGCAGTGTAAACATGACCCACAAAAGTGTAAGTATGTTGTTGTTGTTGTTGTTGTTGTTGTTGTTGTTATGGTGTTGTGTGTGGTTGCCAGGTAGCAAAAGAATTTCCCCCTTGGGGATTAATAAAGTGCAATCTAAGTAAGTATCCACGGAAGTATAATCCTTTGACTACAGGCTTGAGTATCTACACCCGTGTCCAGAAGGCAAACATGGCCGGACACTCAGGGGTCAGAAAAAAACAATAGAATATTCCACAGGTGGAGTGAAGGTTCTCTTACCTGTAATCACTGAATGCGTCCATCAGGTCATCGGTTTTAAACATGGCAGGGAAGTCATAGATCTCAATGACGTGGGAGAAATCTTCCTCGTTGAGCCACACGTTCTCAAAGGAAGAGTAATCATGCTGCACTGGCTCAATGCCGATGTCTTCCTCCGTCAGCTTTGCCAGGATCTAAGGAACAGAAATACACAGCAGCAATGACCATCTACAATGTGTGTAAAAGATAGCCCAGTGACATGGACGGTGTGCACTCTTTTTTTTGTTACGTTCACTTTTAGACCACTCAGTGAAATACATTTTTTTTTAATCAAATGCTGGTCGGTTGTAAATGTCAGCTCTGGTGTGTGCAAGGAAATCACAGACCGTGCCGGCACACTCTTGTCTGCGCGCTTGTGCAGTGCATTTCAGAAAACCAACACCAATCCACACATAAAATATATTTTAAAAAAAGAGTGTGGAATTTTTCTCTGTGTTGCTGCTAGCTAGAAGCAAAATACAATGACCACCAGATGTACATGGAGTTTTGAAAAAGCTGATTTTGCCAAAGACAGACAGAAATGACTATATTTCCAAAGAAAGAAGTGACTGACTACTATCAAATTACTTTGCTTTTTCCAAAGAAAATATATTACTGTGTATGTGTGTGTGTGTGTGTGTGTATGTGTGTTTTGGAGGGGGGGGGGGGGGGGGGGGAGTTATAATTATTGCAAGTACATTCATAGGCCTATAGACTCTTATCAACTGCAGAAACAAACATGTGTGTTCCTAATATAAGGGATTTCCGGAGTCAGAGAAACTGACTGCAAATCAGCACCTAATATATATTATATATATATACCGGTATATATATATATAAAAGAGCGTGGAATTTTTCTCTGTGTTGGTGCTAAGAGAAACTGACTGCAAATGCGCACCTCGTGGGTCAGGTTTCCTGCTGTGCTCTCCGTGCTGCTGGAGACGATGGAGGGAGGCGCGCCTGTACTGCTGTTGCTTCTAACACTTGCGTCTTCCTCCTCCTCCTCTTCTTCCTCCTCCTCCTCCTCTTGCTCCTCATCCACCTGGTCGTCCAAACTCATGCTGACAAAGTACGACACCGTCTGGTCCCACGCTGGGGGCCAGGGGCAGGGGTCCGAGCCCGACAACTGCACAAACAGTTCCTGACCGCCCGATTCGTCGAGTGGGTCCAGCGCTGGGTGCTGATTGGCTGCGGTGGAGTCGGAGCAGGATTCCGAGGTGTCGGAGGTGCTGAGGCTGAGGGTGGACGAGACGCTATCCGCGCGCTCCGCAGGAGATGAGGTTGTGACCCCCTGCTGATCCCCGCCGCCGCCACTGCGCTCCCTCAGCGCCCGCGGGACGTAGATGGCCTGGTCTGGACGACGTGCCCCTCGGCCGCGGGAATGCCGCCGCTCCGACAACCCTTCCCCGGCTCGGCTGCTCTCCATTGGCTGATCGTACCGGCTGGGAGGAGCTTCATATGCACTGGAGTCGGTGTCGCTGTCGTCCTCAGATGGCAACCTGAGAAAGCAAATCAGAAAAACACAGTAACTGATAAAAAAAAACACTTAAAACACACACGCACACAATTATTAGGCCTAATCAAGCATTGTTATTATTATGCTTTTGACAGACTTGCCATTGAAGTATACATTCTATCAGTATGTGTGCTGGTTGTATATTAAATTCATGATTGGCTTTGCTGTTCTTAGCTAGCCTGACGAGCCAGACCCACATTAAAATGTAGGGTCTGGGCACTCACCGTTCGCAGTGCTCAGTCCGAGGGGCGGGATAATCAGTTCAAATCAAATTCCCTCTGCACGCAATAGGACAGCGGCAGCGCTATGAGTCCCATGTGTTTCCCACCAGCGGAGCTAGTTGGCTAGTTCAAACGTTTGCCAACTTAATAAAAGCTTAACTCGTGTCACACTGTTCGCCAACAGCAACATCCATCTTATTTGTTTTCAAGTAGCAGGGAATTCAAGCCAAACCGTTGCAACTCTGCCATCAAGCATTATGTTAAGCCCACCTAACGATTCTATACACGATTTCATTGGCCAGATTGAGTTTCGATTTCTGGAACTCACACGGAGAGTTGCTAGACTAGCCCTGGCAGCAATTTGCTGCCGCTAGGGGCGCGTCTAGATTTCTAGGCTAGTTCTTAGCGGCATTACCTCCAAATTACCAACTCATACAGGGTGAACAAAAAACAATACAATACACTTTTGTCATAATATGACATATGACATCATGTGCACACTGTTGCTCAAAACCTAAAGCTCTTATGTCATTCATTGGCTTCTATGTAAGCTTATATTTCCATACAAGAGTAAAAGTCATCTTCAGAGATTTTCTGTTGTGAATACAGTATTTCATAACCAACAAGAAAAAAAGAAGCAAAATACAATGACCACCAGATGTACATGGAGTCTTTGCCAAAGACAGAAATGACTGTATTTCCAAAGAAAGAAGTGACTGACTACTATCAAATTACTTACTGTGTATGTGTGTGTGTGTGTGTGTGTGTGTGGGGGTATTCATAGGCCTATAGACTCTATCAACTGCAGAAACAAACATGTGAGTTATAAGGCATTTCCGGAGGCACAGAAAACAACACTTAGCTAATGGTACAAAGGGGACATAAGACGAGTTTTACGAATTTATGAAGTCGACTTTTTGTAGAACATTACGCTAAAGTCCAATTCTTTTTCATTTCAAAGTATGTGCTTTGTTATGAACATTTCAACCGTAAATCCTCTAGGAACAGACTGAGAGGGTCTATCCTAGATATAGAGTATATCTATTCATAGGTCTATACTAAGGCAATGATCGGATGGTGTTCAGTAAAGTAATGAGTGTTTGTACACTGAGGACAGAATGTGAATAAGTGGTGAATAAGTGTGGTATTTTGATAGGTTGTGTTTGAACACCAAAATCAAGTTACTTACTGTTAGATTTTTGTGTGTTAGGTAGAAAATTGTGTGTGGTGTTTTGCAAAATGTGTTTTACGAAATTGAAATTGAGTCAAAGACTGAGAATAAGAGTATGGTTTTGCAGATTTGGTGTGGGATTATGGTGTTTGGAAGATCTGTTTAGAATATTGTGTGTCAGCAAAGATTTAGCGTGCAAGCAGTTGAACAAAAACTGTGACAGTGCTCAAACATCTCATCCACCTGAATCTACAGTGTGAGAACCTGTTGTTTTAAGAGCTTCCAAATTGTGTGGGCATAATTCCCACTCACTGTTCATTGTGCATTCATCGGGATAGAAGTGAAGGCATTACCTGAGGTGGGAGAAGCAGACTACCACTCTGCGACACCAGCCTTCCCCGACAGAAAAAGTGCTGAGGTTGAGGTGGTTCTCAACCGTTCTGTGGATCAAGTAGCGAAGTCGACTTGGAAGAGGTGGAAAGAGAAGGACACTGAGGGGAAACAAGGCGAAAGAAATCAGTCACTGACAGAACAGTTTAGCCATGCCAGACAAGGGAAATGTCACCAACCCAACATGACAGACGAACAAGTGCTCATCAACGCTATCCACATTTCTCTTCCTAAACCATGCAAACTATCATTTTGGAACCACTCATCATTTAATCACCTATATCAAACATAAAACTAATTTTCCCAAGCGATTTGCCTACCACAGTGTCCGGACAAATCACAGGTGTCTCCCCACATTACAACAGCCTAAAATTAAGCATAAGCAATATGACACGAGTGGGAGTGGTTTGGGGATGGTCAGAGCCATATCTATCTGGCGATGGTAAAGGATATCGCCACGGCTGTAATTCGGATCCACCATTTGCATTGCAATAACTTTGCACAGCATAGCAACGACATGTGGTCAAAAGTAATATAGTTCTAGACCAAAAAAAACAGTTCACGTTGAACGTCAACTTCCATAATATGCTAACATTAACGTTACCTCTTCTGGTCGTCTCTCTGTTGAAAGGCATCCAGCTCGTCGAGCACCGTATGGACAAATACATTTTCTTGTTTAGGGAGGTAGCAGCCATCAACACAGGGAAACGCCAGTGTGCCCACAGAGTTGGATTCTTTAACGCAACATTAACATTAGAGAAACAAACAAGGGATAACGTTAACCTGACACCAGCCATGCAAGGTTTGGTTAAGTTGTATTTGTGACAGTGATAGCCAGCTAACGTCGCTGAACTTCTGCTAATCCCTAACAAACAATCACATTAGCACTGCGCCACTTGCTCGCCAAGGTATCGACAGAATGTCTACAAACCGAGTGACATGGAGGCGTTACAAATGAGCGTTATTGTTAAGCAGTTGAATAACATTTACGTTAATGTGAATCGCTATTATAAACATGTTATGACAGCTAACGTTACCACATTGTATACAAACGAAGGAGAGACAAGTATTAGCAAACATGCTGTAGTGTCTTTGACTGAAATAACGTGATGCCTTTATCATCACCTAGTAATATCAACCTGTTCAAACTAGCACTAACGTTAACTCAGAAGTGTGTCAGGTTATCATAACTTAGCTAACCTAGCATAATTATGTTACCAGGCTAGGACTTTTATCACAAGAATAAACATGCATAGTTTCAGCTAAAAGAGTACAAGCCCTAGATGTTGCTTTACCTGAAAAAAACACGTTTGGATGTGAAACTAAGTTGATCTACAAGTTCCGTTAATTGAAGTAGCTGCTACAGCGATGTATGCTACCTAGCACACAGGTCTACGGTACTGTTTTGCTATTCGCTAGCTAGAAGCTTGAGATTTCGGCGCATTTAGAATGTAACTCAATAGCGCCACTCACAGCAAGAGAAAAGGACAGCTTAGTTAGTTTGTCGATGTTTGTTTGACATTTTGCCCAGCTCAACTATTTTGAGGATATAATAGCGTTTTTAGCGTTCAAATTCTAGCTTAATAATGCATTCGTGATTGTATACAGTCTATGAACACCTAGAAGGCCCATATAGCCTACAAGCCTGAACAACATAGAAGTGCTAACTTAGTCATTAAAAGTCTTTCCGACCTCTGATACACATCCTGTGTTCTTTGTAGGTGTTACTGCTGTATGTGTCCCCTACAGTTTGTTCCCAGTGCTGTTTGTCCCTGTTCTCCTTCCATTCTCTACCTCTGCTCAGGTGCATTGCATAGCAGTACCTGACCAGCTGATTGATTTGGGGTTAAAGGCTGGAGAATCCTGTTCCTGTGAGAGGCTTTTGGTGGGGGGGACTGCTGGCTGTCTTGCTGCCTCTCAGCCTGGGATTTTGTCTCGTCAGCTTGATTTGGACTTGTGTCACATCTTTTTGTAGTGTCTTGTAATTGTTATGGTTATGGTTATGGGATTTGGCAGACACTTTTGTCCAAAGCATAAAACAATATAATACTTAAATTTAACAGGGAACAATTAAAAAAATGTATTAATAATAATCGATTGTAATAACTGTGTCTTATTGTTAATAAACCCCACTGGTTGGGTACATTTTAAAAGGTGTTATTATTTACAGTGCATATGGAAAGTATTCACAGTGCTTCACTTTTTCCACATTTTGTTATGTAATGTTACGGCCTTATTCCAAAATGGATTACATTTGTTTTTTTCTCTCAAAATTCTACATATAATACCCCATAACAACAGCTTAAAAAAGTTTGTTTGAGATTTTTGCAAATTTGTTAAAAATAAAAAATGAAGAAATCACTTAACTTAACATAAGTATTCACATGCCTTTGCGATCAATCTCAAAATTGAGCTCAGGTGCATTCTGTTTCCACTGATCATCATGTTTCTACAGCTTAATTGGAGTCCACCTGTGGTAAATTCAGTTGATTGGACCAGGGATGGATTACTGAATGGGCCTACTGGGCCCAGGCTGAACCCAGTGGTTCATAATCCGTCCATGGATTGGACATGATTTGGAAAGGCACACACCTATATAAGCTCCCACAGTTATCAGTGCAAAACAAAACAAGCATGAAGTCGAAGGAATTGTCTGTAGACCTCTGAGACAGGATTTTCTCGAGGCACAGATCTGGGGAAGGGTAAAGGAATATTTCTGCTGCGTTAAAGGTCCCAATGAGCACAGTGGCCTCCATCATCCGTAAATGGAAGAAGTTTGGAACCACCAGGACTCTTCCTAGAGCTGGCTGTCCCTCTAAACTGAGTGATCGGGGGAGAAGGGCTTAGGAGGTGACCAATAACCCGATGGCCACTCTGACAGAGCTCCAGGGTTCCTCTGTGGAGAGAGGAGAACCTTCCAGAAGGACGACCATCGCTGCAGCACTCCACCAATCAGGCCTGTATGGTAGAGTGGCCAGACATAGGCCACTCTTTAGTAAAAGGCACATGCAGCCTGTTTGCCAAAAGGCACCTGAAAGACTCTCAGACCATGAGAAACAAAATTCTCTGGTCTGATGAGACCAAGATGAATGCCAAGCGTTATGTTTGGAGGACACCAGGCACTGCTCATCACCTGGCCAATACTATCCCGACTGGGGCGACGGTTTATCTTTTAACAGGACAACTACCCGCACGCAGCCAAGATATTGAAGGAGTGGCTTCAGGACAACTTAGGCCCAGCCAGAGCCCAGACTTGAATCCCATTGAACATCTCTGGAGGGATCTGAAAATGGCTGTGCTCTGACGCTCCCCATCCAACCTGATGGAGCTCGAGAGGTTCTGTAAGGAGGAAAGGCCAAAGATCGGTGTGCCAAGCTCGTGGCTTCATATTCCAAAAGACTAGGCTGTAATTGCTGCCAAAGGCCACAACAAATAAATGAGCAAAGGCTGTGTACTTGCAGTGTGTACATATTATGTTTTTGTTCTTTATTTCTAATGTATTTGGAAACCGTTTAAAAAAAAAAAAAAAAGAAAAATCTTGTCATTATGGGGTATTGTGTGTAGAATTTTTGTGGAAAATGAATTGAATCCATTTTGGAATAAGGCTGTAACATAACGAAATGTGGAAAAGTGAAGCGCTGTGAATACTTTCCAAATGCACGGTGTATTAGGAATTAGGGTCAGTGGTGGGGTTTTTGTTCACCCCTAATGGGCCACCTTACAGTGTAACACGGTGGGGTGTAACAGGCCTACACGGGTTTCTCAAGAGGCAGCAAAAACTCTACTGTAGCCTTCTGTTGCTGGGGTGTGCCACTCACCCTGTGGCCTTTGCCTGCTGTCCTGCGACACTGTCCTGTGCCACTTGCAAACTATTCCAAACCCCAACTCTAATGTTCCTCCACCTTATAAACCTCTGCCATCGGTGTGTATGAGTGTGTCTGAATGGGTGAGTGTGAGGCAGGACATTGTAAAGCACTTTGGGTGCTCGGAGGAGTCGATTAAAGTGCTATAAATGCAGTCCATTTACCATTTACCAAGTAGCACAAGACCGGAGGGGAGTGGCATGGGACAGTGGACAAGTAGCACAAGACAGTAGGCGAGTGGCATGATGGGACAGTGCCACCGGACAGTAAACAACTGATATTAGGCAAGACAGTAGGCAAGTGGTGCGTGCCAGTGGCATCAACTACAGTTTTTGCTCTGCTGTCTGGCCCCCTCCTACTTTGTTTGGGACTAATGTCCCACACCTACTGGTCTGTCTCAATCCAGCATCCCCACACACTAGCTTAAAGCAACAGCAAAGAACTTTCCCTCTGTCGCAGCATGCTATTTGTTTATCCAGCACCGGCTAGGCAAATAATGTCCACAGACAAGGTAGAATATGTTGCATGATTTATGAAAGTACGATGTATTGCGACATCAGATTCAAGTCAAATTTGTAGTTTCTTATCTCTCATTCCATCAACTAACTGATGCGCTATCCGATCTGGCAAACATAGTGCGGTTATAGCCGATAGAGGGCCGCAAAGCGACTGCAGAAGTGCTGTTCACCCTGTTACAAGTTGATGAACCACTGAAACGATTTTGGAAACATTATTTTAAGGTACAAAAAACTCTTTGGTGTTGCTTTAAGACCTACGGTGCTATTGCAGCTTGACATTGGATCACTGCTACAACATCACTTATGTACATAGTCATTGTGTACAGTGTATTATGTTGTCTGTCCGGTATTTTCTTGGAGTTGTCCCTCTGGAAATATGTTGGCCTACATGCCACATCTTGACAATGTGTGCCTCTACCTGTGTGTGTATTTAATATCAATAGATATTGAACTTGACAGGCATGAAAATGAAAATGAAACTCAATCATTTTAAACCTGTTGAATAGCACAGGCTACATTAAACTGCACTACAACCTTCAATTGTAGTAATTGCACTACACTACCAGGAGGTGGCACTGTGGGCTACTACAATTAGGCTTACTATAATGTGTTGGAATCAGTCTCCCCCCCCCCCCCACATTCACTATCTCTTTCTCTGCACACACTAAAGAATGTCTCAGTGACCCACAGAACAAGTCGTTTTAAAGGTCCAAGCAGCAATTTAGCATAAAAGCAACATTGCTTCAACACTTGTATTGAATTTAATCCAATAGGATTTTAACCTTGTAGTTCCACCTTTGCAGATGTCCTTGATAATTCTCTGAAAATATGATGATGTGAAAAGGGGAAAGTAAGATGCTGATAAAATCATAAAATATTATTTTTTCCTATTAGATTATTTTATTTAACAAAAGTCCTCCTTCACTTCACACTAATTCATCACTAGAAGTTGCTCAGGATTCCACTCCATTGTTTGGGTGACTGGTCCTGTCCTACAATGTTTGGGCATGAATGGGGGCTGGGCGATGTTCCATTACGAGAGATTGTAAGCTGCTTCACTAGGTTGTTTGGGTTAGCCTGAGCACAAGACTCAAAAACGCTATTTAGTACCATGATAGAGACTGTGCCTTCTCCATACACATAGACTGATGAAGGGCTTGAGTTGGCCCGAAACGTCACGGTAAATAAACTATAACTTGGGAGCATATACTGGTGTTGCGGACTTTTTTCCCCTCTCTCTCATCGTAAGTGTTTTGTCCAGCACCCAGGATTAGATTGGGATGTGCGTGCGTTTTTTCCTCTTTTTCTCCATACACATACACATACACATAAACATATTGAACTAAAGTTCAATATGTTTAGTACTTTGCAGTATTAATTGACCCTTGCTGAATCTATGGCTTACAGAAGCCATGTCAGAAGTCCATCCCAGGGGCCAAATGCACACACACACACACACACACACACACAGAGAGAAAGAGAGAGACACACACACACACACACACACACACACACACACACACACACACACACACTGATTTTGTTCTCACAATTGCACACACAGAACAAGTGAAGCCGAAGTCCATCCCAGGGGGCCAAATGCGGCCCCCGAACAGTTTTAAACAGCCCATAGCCTCTTTCGCAAAATATGATGAAACAGTGTTTTGATTTGGTGACATTTACTGCATCTTTGAGAGTTTCCTTGTAATTATGAGGTTAATCCAGGAGTTAACAGAGGTAGATTCAGGGGTGACACTTGAGTTGAAAATCATCATGCTTTATAACAGTTTAATTTATCATGATATGATTATTTCGGGAGTTGCATATAGGCCAAGGCTTATTTTGATATATTTACTTCATTCATGCAGTGTAAAATAGTGGATCTGGTTAATTATTTTGTGTACAAATCCACTGGCCAGCCTAATGTACAGAAAATGAAAGATAATGTATGCCATGTGAAACTAAAAACAAGACCTGGCCCTCAGGGATCTCCATAAGACCTAGTCTGGCCCTGTCTAAAAGAAGTTTGGACCCCTGGCACTCAAGAATTAGCCTGGGTGTTCCCATGCTGCCTTGCGCGCGATTTGATTCACGCTGCTAAGGCAGCCTGGAGACCATGGAGCAAATTTTCGCCTGAGATAGGGGACCAATCACAGAACAAGGGGGAAAGCAAGACGATGATGAGCTATGCACAGACGCATTTGATAGACATCCGTGGCACCCAATAAACGGATCTGGGCATTTTTTTCAAATACGAGAAAATGAACGTTTGGTTTCCAGACCACGTCTCATTGAGAAGTGGTGGCGCTAGCCAGGCTACTCAAGAATTGTCATTTGCTGTACATTTCACATTTATCACCATCAGTGGAGAGACATTAATGTGTTAGGATGAGGATGCATTTATTTACACTATATTTAACTTACAGCATATATAAAATCTCACATCCAGCAATTGGAAAGGACATCGTTTGACGCATTCACTGTTGTGATGTATGACACAAAAGCCTTGTTGTGGCTAACACTTGACCTACTCAAGGCTGGATTGAAAAGGGGTCATGTTTTCTAATGTTCTCTATACACACGCAAGAAACAGCACACATGCAAAGAAATGCATTTGAAATCATTTATGTATTATATGCAGTCTTTCACAGATAAGGTAATGCATGTATGCACATTTAAGCAACAGTTGTGTATCTATCTATTCATTTTCAGTCTAGACTGGACACTGGATAATTGGAGGATTGGCTGATCTGGATTTTGGCAGAATATTGTCTTCTTCAATCCCTTCCTCATGTTCCTCAAACCCTTTTTCACACTAAACTGCTCAAACTGGGAATGTGGCCTATATAGGCTACAGAAACACACATTACTCGTTTATTGGTCCATTTCAGTTGAATTATACAGTATCAATTAGAGGCCCACCACCACCATAGGCCTAATTCCTCCTCATCGGCCTCAAGACAGTCTCTTCTCAATACGCTCAACTAGAAGAATTGTCAGGAAGTATTTAAAGCCCTAAGCATACACTTCATGCATTCAATGATGCGACTTCACGTCACCACAATGTTTGCACAACTAAATTATGTGAGGTACCCTGCATTTTCTGCATAAACTCAAAAGAAACACAATTTTATGTATATATATATATATATATATATATATATATATGCCTCAGTGTGGTACTAACAAAGACAAATGCTGCCAATTGAAACAAAGACTTAAAAATATGGTCCTTCTTGGCTGATGGGCCTCTTTAGTGGGCTAAGAGCTAAAGTCCGCGTTAATTAAATCTTTGGCGCTATTCGCATATGATGCTGACACCTTGGACTTTTTTGTCCATTTTAGATATTTCTGCTGTCTCACTTGGTTGTTTTGTAAAACGAGCTGCCTACAGAGACAGCCAAGGCAACATTATCATAACTAACCTAGGCTACTGCTCAAATGTATGAAAGAATGCAATCGTAGTAAGTGAACTGAGGACTGAGGGCAGGCGAAGATGTGGAGCCCTATTTATTCTTTAGTGAATGGCGGAGGAACACCACTCTCCATCAGCAATGTTGTTTTGAGATGGAGCTAACCCACTTGTAATATTTCCCCACCCCTGCTCGGGTTGCTTCTATTATGAAGTCAGGAGATGGAAGGGCACTTGAACCAATCAGAATCCTTTTACTGGAATCCAGGCCTCACTGACAAATTGACAGAACAAAATGTCCAATGGAGCTAAAAGACGTAAAGATTACGTTGGGGACGACATAACTGACACCATTTTGAACGAATCCCAGAGTGATGTTTATATTGGGTTACATACCCCATATCTATTTGTTTCCAATCGGAAACGCGAAGGCGGGACTGAAGGGAAGAAAGTGTCGCGTTGCGTGCACCCAAGTTAGGTTGATTGTAGTGTGAGAGGCCGTCGTCTACTGGTGTAATTCGGCGACAGGGAGGAAAATACTGTTTAAAATCGATTTTTACATCTTCAAGGGAAATATTGACTTTGTCGTGAAGTGTTTGGACGGTAATTTTGCACACAAACTGTCGTTTACAAACAGGGTGAGTTACATCCAAAAGCCAGATAGTGAACTGGCTGCAAACATGTTTCAAACCTGTTTATTTTTCTGTCAAACAAAGTAGCAAGGCTGCTAGCGGTTTTCGGAAATGAATTCTTCATGCAAACAATAATGGTTTGAGCCATGGGAAATATTGTAAAATTTATAGAATGTTCGAGTGATGCCCACGCGGCTATAAGTGGTATTTTAGGTGGATTGCAAAGTAATATTGTTAAATGTTGTGTCGGGGGGCGGTTAGATATTCATGTCCCGGGTTTGTTTCATTGTAGCATTGTAGCATCGGGAGTATCTGCGGAATCCGTGTAGGGCTACCACAGAATCCTGGGACATAAAAGAACATCGTACTATGCAACAGTGAGCAGCACCTGACCCTTTCAAGCCTTTATTCCACTGGTTCCAGGTAAGTGTTTGGCTCCAATCGTAGGTAAATCGGACGCTTTATTTTTACATCCTAGCCTGTTGTTTGGGGCTGGCTACCTAATGCTCTTCAGGAACGGCTTGGCCTATTTCGTATGCATGGCTACATTCTTACCAGAGATAATTAGTCGGAGGTTTTGTTGTTTTATTCTTAGATAGCTCCCGATTAAGCCATTTGTATCGTGAATGCTATCACTTGCTCTAGTCAAACGTGCAGGTTTTCCTAAGAATGTAAGGTAAGAGCTTCAAACTTCTCAAGCTATGATTTCTGCTCGTACTTTCTGAGATTTTTTCCCCCTTTTGATGCTACGTGAACGTTGGGCTATTTCATGTTTGTAGGATTGAACGATTGCCAGCATAGATTATCCGTCATTCTGGGAACAACATAGCCTATAGACTGGAGGTCTCTGATTTAAGTCAAAGGGCTGTCTTGCCCAACCACCAAATGAACATTTGCTTAAAGAGATTAATTAGCCGGGCTTGTGATGAGGCGGTAAACAGTAGCATTATAAAAAGTCCCATGCTCGCTTGGAAATGGCGGGGCGTTGGTAGCGGGACAGAATAAACAATTTGAAAGGTTCTACACATCGGTGTTACTTTTTGGGACTCTGCTAATGGGTCGATAGCCTAGGAGGGAGTTGTTATAAGTCAAGTAGCCTAAGCATCGAGTGAATGGCTGCGTTCCACATGCTTGCACCCATTGTGTACTTGCAGAAACTTTGTAGCGTAACATATTCACAACCTGGTAGCACATCCTAGGCTAATGGTTAAACTGTTATAATGGGCTTTGTGTAAATTATAATTATAGTTGCGTGGGCACTGGGCAGAGGTCTAATCCGGAAATGGTTAAAATAATGAATGTCATAGCCTACTATGCCCTTTAAGTTATTTTTTTGGACTCTTTGAAGGCTGGTGTTGGTCTTTTGGTGTATGCAGATGAACAATTTTGAACTTGAATACAAAAACGTCAGATGGAAACATGTGATTAGCCAAACATCTTGGTTTTGGATGGTCAAGGACCCCCCCCCCACCCAGTTTGAACATCCAGTCATCAGAGATATCTTTCTGTTTTTTGTCCTCTCAGGTGACCCTGTGGCCCCCTTCCCCCCCCCCCCCCCCATCTTCCTGCGTGGTTCTCCCGCCCCCTTCCACTTCACCTAACCCCTGCCCCTCCACACACACCTTCACGGGGCTGCTCGCACAGCCCCCCCCCCAGCCCCCCCCTCCCAGAAAACACACGGGGCCTAAAAAGAAAACACTCGACTCACACCTCACCAACTCCCCTCAGCCCCCCTCTGAGTTCACCCTCTGCTCCTTACCCACTGGGGGGCTGATTACTCTCACACACACACACACACATATATATACACACACACGCACACACACACACACACACACACACACAAAACAATCAAAAGGAGTGAGAACCACACACATACGCAACCAACTCGCTTGCCCCTTCTTCACCTCCCACCTGGTTTAGCCGGCGTCCCCCCACCCCCCTCCTCTTCCTCTTCCTCTTCATCCTCCTCAGTCATGTCCTCCATCTTGCCCTTCACCCCGCCGGTGGTGAAGCGTCTCCTCGGCTGGAAGAAGTCGGCGAGCGGCTCGGGAGGTGCCGGCAGTGGTGGCGAGCAGAATGGCCAGGAGGAGAAGTGGTGCGAGAAGGCCGTCAAGAGCCTGGTGAAGAAGCTCAAGAAGACCGGTCAGCTGGACGAGCTGGAGAAGGCCATCACTACGCAGAACTGCAACACCAAGTGTGTCACCATCCCCAGGTAGCTATCACTCACGAGAGGGCTGGACTGTGTGTGTGCGCTGTATGATGTCTGTGTAGTGTGTATGGAGGTTGGGTGTGTGTGTGTGTCTGCTGTGTAGTGTACATGGAAGTGGTGTGTGTGTGTGTGTGTGTGTGTGTGTGTGTGTCTGCTGTGTAGTGTATATGGAAATGGTGTGTGTGTGTCTGTCTGTCTGCTGTGTAATGTGTGTAGTGTATATGGAAGTTTTTTGTGTGTGTGTGTCTGCAGTGTAATGTGTGTAGTGTAAATTGAAGTTTGTTTGTGTGTGTGTCTGCTGTGTAATGTGTGTAGTGTTTATGGAAGTTTGTGTGTGTGTTGTGTCTGCTGTATAATGTCTAGTATGTATGCAGGTTGGTTGTGTGTCTGCGTTTGTGTGTTTTTGTGCACTGTGTATGGTGTGTCCGTGATGTGTATGGTTGTTTGCGTCCCTACACTGTGCATGGTCGTGTTGTGATGTGTGAGTGTGTGATGAGTGTGTGATGGCGTTAGTGTGCGTGCGTGTGTGCGTGTGTGTGTGTGTGTGTGTGTGTGGGGCGGGTGGCCTGTGTCCCATATCTCCCAAACCCTCTTGTCCATAAAGCCATTGTGAATGCACTGACACGCAGCTAACTGTGAAAGCTCATGAGGACATCGCACAGCTTAACCTCCACCCCCCCAATGCTTCCAGCCCATTCTGTCAATGTTGGTGATGGCCAGAGAGTGTAAACTCAATCCCTAGGGGTCTGATTTGTCTCCTATTCCAGTAGGTTATCAAGCCATGTCTGATATTCTTGGTCATGAAAGCATACACACACTCACGCACTCCGGTGAAGGTGTCTGCCAGACGTTTTAGCATCAGATACATTAACCTCACCCATGTCTGAGTTTACTTCTTTTGTTCACTGCGCATTATGACTTGGACCTATCTTCTGTAGAATTACACTGTTACAACTTCTTTGCGAAAGACTTGTGACGTCCCTCAAAATATTTCGGCCTGGAGCTTTGTTATGTTGTGATGCTACATTTTCATGTGGTCTCTCTCTCTTGGTTACAGTGATCGATCAGGGCACAACAATGCTTTTGAGGAAACACAGACCAAGTTTCCACTTCAAGGTTAGATAAGAAGGGTACTGTTGCGTCGTCTTTCTACCGCTTTTCTGGGCAGAACTGAGGTGCAGAAACGAAACCCCCTTTAGGGGAACTGGGCTTGCTGCTCTTGGCTGGTGAACCTTCACAGGAGAGGAAGGCCTCGTGTGTGTGTGTGTGTGTGTGTGTGTGTGAGTGTGTGCGTGTGCATGCTATCTCCCGCGCAACCCTGGCCGATGTCCTCATGTAACCGAGCATCTTGTCTTACGACAGAATGCCAGTTAAGGCTCTGCCATTGGTGAGCATGCAATGAACCGTGTGCAGGACTTGGAAAATGATGGGTCACTGTTTTTCTGCCTCCACAGACATTTAATAGCAGAATAACTGTGAGGATTTCAGCATCCTGAAATGGAATGGGAAAAAAATGCTGGCATCGTTTGAGGGTAACAGCCCTGCGTTCTGTACAGTACATGACCATTTGAACTCCATGCAGTCCCAATGCAGGCACTCTTCAGCTTATACTAAGGTTGAGCCATGCGCCTGTTGGCTACTGAGATGCTGCCTTTTCCCACTTCCTCTTTAATGGCAGAATGATCGAGGAGTTTACCTTCCTGATGAGTATTTTAGGAATGGAATATGCAGTTATTGTTCGAAGGCAACACCACTATGGCCTACCTGACCATTTTATCTCCATTCAGTTCTGACGTAGGCACTCATCAGTTTAGCTTTGTTCGTCTTGCTCAAGGTTGTGGGGGAACCTACGTGTGTATGAGGGCAGAAGTTCACCTTGCACAAGGTTGAGCCATGGGCCTGTTGGCTGGTAAGATGCTGCTAAGTACACCCTAAGGACCTCGGAGTACACCCACTGTTTTACTGGAACAGAGAGGGCACTGAAAGGGGGAAAGAAATGATGCTAATGAGTGCTAATTCAAATCATAATGATGGGTCATGATATTTGTTTCTATTGACCAGAACATCCATATAGTAACCTTCATTCCAGACCGAAGATTTTTAAAAACAATTTTTTGCTTTGCTATTTCGATGACCGTGTTCTGTTTTGGTCTGGGTGTATAAGTCTGTAATTGAGCCGTGTTGCAGGAGGGTCAGGACACCCTTGGTGAGTTGGAGGCCCTTGTCTTGTCTAGCGTGCCTCTCTCCCCAGCCTTGTCAGGGACACTGTGGAAGGGTGGGAATGTTTCCCATCCTACACGTGCTTGCTCTCCGTCTAATCGGACGGTCAACCTTGGGATTGACGGAATTGATGATTGTTTCCCATGTTTTGTAATAAATGCTCGAGATGCCTCAAAACATTTGCTCGCGTTTCTCCCACACCCACGTCAGGGATTCCTACGGCGTGTAGAGCTCAAGGCTGAAAACCAAAAGCTATTAGTGTAAGTATTTGAGCTTCCAATCTAAGCCAAACTAAATATTTCTTTACATAATTTGAGTTCCTGACAAACATATTTGAAGGGAAATGTGCAAGCATTTTCTAAAAGCATTGTTCTTTTTGAGTGTTTTCATTGTTATTCAAACCTATAGGTCAGCAATTCAAATAATGTAAAATAAAAGTAGTTGATTAAAGCCAGATATAGGATTCTGAAAGATGGTGCCCTATAAAATACTCAATTTATGCCAAATGAGAATTATTATTATTATTATTATTATTATTACATATACATTTTTTTTTTATCTTGCAACTGTCCACTCCAGTTTGGAATTAGGATGGTGTGCCCTAGTATCATGCAATGGACTGTTGCATCAGTGTGGAATAGAATGATTGGCCACATCGTAAACGGAACTGATTATCCTTTGGGTTGCTGAGTCTCCCACATGAAGATATGCAGCCAAGCTCTGAGAGGGCCGAGGTCCTTCCCAGTGTTAGACTGTTTTGCAAATCGATTAAAAAAAAAATGTCAAAACTGTCTTGCCAGATACCATTAAGAAGGGGATCTGGTATCACAAGATGTCTGTGGCCATTCCAAGTCCCTAATGTGCGTACGTCCATGGCGGGTTTAAAGAGTGGCATCCTTTAAATGCCATTTAGGTGCCAGACACCTTTTCAGGGCCTGGAACCAGAGCCTGGTTGTCTTCTCTTTTTAAAGTAAGACAAACAACCGCTTATCTCAAGAGATGTGGCTTCCGGTCTGCGTTTGTGGAAGCCAGGCGCTGTTATCAGCCCAGGTCTTTTGTCTGAAAGTGCAGATAGACTATCTCTGCCAGGCCTCCTGTGGGGGGTCAGCGTGAGAACAGGTTTTCGCTCCCGTCATGGACCTAAACCCACCAAAGGGCCCAAAACGCTTGGAGTTCCCAGAAGCGATCAAACTAACTGCTTTAGATAAATATATTCCATGAGATGGTCGACCCTTGGAGGATGCCATTGGGAAGATAGGAGTTCATGGTGTCTTATGACTATGGATGGCTTTTTATACTGAGGTCGTATTAAACCAGGCTTATATTTTATGACAAAGACCATCTTTCTGTTTGATATTATGAGGAGAATTTGTCATCTGATGAGACTTTAGACTATGCAACTGCGCGCATCTGATGAGATTTTAGACTACGCAACTGCATTGTCTAGTGGTTTGATATATGTGATACAAATGTTCTGGTGGGACTGAAAGACCAATCAACATTTTCACAGAATTTGTAAATGTTGTGGTGATTACTGTGTAGGACAGGAAAATATTTCCCGAAGCACATTTTGACAATTTGGTGTAAACCTGATCCCTGAACTTATGTTGTGTTAAGCACGCCGGTGCCTGTTCTGATACGGTGGGATGTGTACATCTTCCAGGGCCCCCATACTCCATGTCAGGAGATAAGCTGGCATTTTTTGCAGTGAAAAGGTCCAGGAGACCTAGTTTGAGCGATAAAGATCTACTTCTGTTGCATGTCTTAGGGCGGATAACATAAGTAAGAGTGTTGAGCTGTTCTCAGACAAATACCATCTAGATGATTTAACAGAAGAACGTCCTGGTCTACGAGTGTACACTGTGTAGATAAAACATGGATTGTTTCAGGTCAAGTGGGTACAACGTCTTTAAATGTTTTCTTTTTGGTTATGATTGTTACATCATGTGTAACCACGGAGTCGGAAGTCCCATGGTCCCCTCTGACTTGCAGGCAGACTACACTGGGCACGTAACTCAAGCATTCCTTCCGCTATAATCGATGGAACTGGCTCGACCAGAGGTGCTTCTGGCACGTACATTAAAAAAACAAAAAAAAATGTCTAAAACAAATTTAAGCTCTGCGAACCGAGCGCTTCAGTTGCGTGCCCTGGTGTAGCCTGCCTGTAGAGCTCTCCACAGCTCTCCTGTGTTTGGTGCACCCACTTGGTCTCCGTTCCCCTCCCTGGCCTGGTCTCGTGGGCTACTCCCCTGGGGGGGGGGGGGGGTGGCTGGGGAAGGTAGCACTTTCTGCGGGTAGCTGCTTCCTGCTCGGCGGGGGCTCCCTGCCCCTGTCTCGTAAGCAGGCCCAGCCCCGCGTTATGGGCCGAGGCCGCGCTCTGATGGGATTACGCTGCTGGCAGGCGCACAAACGGTGCGGGAGCCGGGAGACTGGAGACGCGGCGTAATTGCAGCGCTGCTCATTTTGAGCCCATTGTCATGAAAGGGGCCACGCAGGCAGGTTATTAGAGCAGACATATGGTTCTCTTTGTGGCGTGGTGAGCCCCTCCTCGGATTCTAATCTAGCCCCAGGTTATGGATGAAGTCCACATCTCTGAAGTTTTTTTTTTTGGTGTGTGTGTGTATGTGTGTGAGGGAGGCTTTAACTAGCAACAGGGTGAAGGTTGGGCGAATGTGTTTTTGTTTTGGGGGAGGGGTTGGTGGCTGTAGAGTTGGTACAGAGAGGAGCTGGCTTGGGTTAAAAACTGAATTGTGTCCTTATCTGATAGTCTTATCAGGTCACAACTCCAGGCTCTGTGTGTGTGTGTGTGTGTCTGTCTGTGTGAGAGAGGTGACTGAGGTTTTGGGATGTGGATGGCCAACAGATTTTGCGGTTGACACACACACTCTCACTCACTCCAAAACAGTGCTTCCAGTTTAATGTGAGAGCTCCTCAATCCGTCCAGAATATAGACGGGTCATTGCAATGCCCACAACGCTGAGCATCACGTCATTAGTCAGAGCCTTCCTAGCATCTAGTTCGCGCCTTTCCCACAGGGGCAGCCTCTACAGACATTCATACAGTACAAGTTCACACATTGTAGTGTGTTCTGCCCATGAATGCAGCAAAGTGCTGATGGAATTTGAATTTGTTCTAATTTAGTGTTTGGTTGTATGTAAAATTGAGATTTTATATAAAAGATTAGTTTTGATGAGATGCCAGATGTTTGAGAGCAAACCACTGAACAATTGACAATAGTGCTCATCGGCAACAAGGCGGTGTGTGTGCGTGAGTGAAGCAACCTAGTGTTTTGGCGGCTTTTTTCCAGTCATTGTGTGAAATAAAGGCAGTTGTGTGTTTGTAGCCGCTGAATTGTTAGGTCACCATTTATTAATTGAGAATGGCATATGATTCATGCCCGATTAAACTTCTATTCACATCTCCTAATGAATGGCCATCTGACCACAGATTGAGGGACTGAAGAACAGGTTATTGTTCTTCATTGAAATGGTTGCGTTAAGTGTGCCATTTTAAGATGGTTTTATAAATGCGTGCATCTGTGTGTTTGTGTTCAGATTCGGATTAGCTTTATTGACATTGTCATTTTGTCTAAAGCAGAGAACAAAATGAATGATTCATCTGTTTGTGTTTTATAATTGTGCATGTCTCCAGATAATGAAAGTTTAGTTGTTCCTGGTGCATGGAGGCCTGCTGGTGCCCCATGTATGTTGCACAACTGTTGAACATCCGCTGGTTGTTAAGTGGCGCATCAGTCATGGTGAAGTGTGACTGTTTCACTTCTGTCTCTAGAGAGTGTTTTAGATGAGTGTTTTTGCTTTTTCTTCTGCGTTTTAGAACTGTTTCCTGCCAGGCTAGCGCATCTGCCTTCGTAAAGTCATTGAATGTGTTTTTGTTTTTTTTGTCTTCTCAGAAATGCAATGTTTGTTTCAGGTCATGGGCTTGGAGGTGGATGTAAAATTGTTGCCGAACTGGCCATTGTTTTGAGGAGTTGTGCCACAATATTTGAATCGGCTTATTTTAAACACAGAGCAAAATTCCATGTAACTTTCTGGTGACTTTCTGGCTCCAAGCAGAAGGAAGTTGGCCAACATCAAAAATAAGTCAATGAAAATGTGCAGCATTATCGAAACGATTTAAATGAAGCCAATTATATAAGAGCAGTTGAGGAGCGTAGAGCCGCACTATATAAAAACATTGAGGAGCGTAGAGCCGCACTATATAAAAACATTGAAGAGCATAGAGCCGCACCAGAGAGGGTTAAAGCGGATTAGTTATCAGGGAATTATTCATTTTCACAGCAGACACTTTTATCCAAAGTGACTAACAAAGGATTAATCAGGAGTAATGTTCAAGCTATGTTGCAAAGGAGACCTTAGGTAACATTAAATACTGCTAAAATAGATAAATGTAGCAGAGGATGAGTACAAAAGTTGAAGTACACTCTTAAATCGAATGTGTTGAAAATAACACAATTTGTTATTTTTAACACATCTCTATGTCCAGATAGGGACAACACATTAGTTTTTTACATGGATCATCGCCGAGTACTGTCGATAGGAAAAAAAAAGACCAAAATTGAAGCTACCGTACTGGAGTAGCTGCAGCTAATGGCCAGTACTCCCATTGAGCTACAATGCTAGGTCTGGGGGCACCATTTAAACGTGCCTTTTTTGCCTCTTAACAGACTCAAAATGTCATGAAAAGGTGTGTACAATATGAACAGTGTCCTTACGTGACAAAACGATGCATTTCCTACTCATTAGCTGTGAAGAAACCGTTTGAATACAGAGTTTGTGCCAACACATCTGCATACATCGGCAGTACTCGACGTGTAGCGATCAAGATCCATGTAAAAATCGGCCGGATTTCTCCTTTAAGAGTGTACTAGTCAAAGTGAATTTCGAAGTAAAAGTGGTAGCAGGGAAGAGAAGGAAATGTACGGTGAGTGCAAGTTAGCTGTTGAAGTGTTAGGAGGGGAGGTACTCTAGGAAGGGTTAGGGCTTCAAGAGGGATGACCCTCTCTCTTTTCAAAAAGCTCTTGAAGAGCTACGTTCTGTGGCATAGTCTTTTAATTGACCAAACGCATTACTTTGGACCTCCCCAGCTTGCATCTGCTTGAGCAATTTTAAAATGTGTACTTTATTAATTTTTCCTTCAAATCAGATGTCCTTCGAAGAAAGCATGCACACCTGTTGCCTTGGCTTTGAAGTTTAGATGGATACTTTGAGTCAGGGGTATTAGACTGAGGCCTTAGAAGAAAGCAGGTATTAGTGATCAGAATGGCATTCCCCAAAAGCGTTGTTGAGCAGCAACCAGTCCTCTTAAAGGGGAGTTCCAGAATGTGTGCGTCTGGGCCCTGGTTTTCTTTTGGGGTCGGAATGTTCAAACGAATAAAATTGGTCCATTATGGTCGACCGCTAAATCTGTCAACCTTGAAAAGGCTGTACCATGGAAATGTATCTCATTGAGTCCCTATTAATTGACTGAGTGCTTGTTGTCAAATTATCAGAATACATACATTATCAGCCCCCCAACGAGTCAGTGCATCTGAAGGAATCTGCTTGCATGTGAGACTTGTGTGTGTGCAACACCAGAATTTCACTTAACTTTGTTTTACTAAAACATGTACGTGTGTGTGACTGCACTCGCCTATTATTTGAACTCGTAGGCAAACTGAAATTAACTTCACTGTGGTCTTATAGGCAATGACAACCCCAATAGCAATCGAATGATTTAATAAAAATCATAAGAATATTCATTCCGCAGACGAGTCGTTGCCTCTGACCCGTTGCTAAGGGCTGCTTACATTTCATGACCGCGCGCCATGGAAATAGATGTGCCTTTCGCTTTTAGACCAGGTTTTAGTGGCTTTAAGGCGCCTATTTGTTAATTGACACGCCCATGGGCGCAATGTTCAATTGAACTGGAGCGCAGGGCAAAAAAAGTCATCACTGCTTTGGATGTAAGATAGGAACAAGACTTGAGTTGTGCTTGATGCCACAATGCGCTGGGTGTAAGATAAGGCCCATCATTTTGTTTATACTCTGTATTGGTATTCTTTGTAACCAGCAACTGGACATTTAACTTAACTGTTGAAGCAATGTGGGGATGTTTTTTTTTTTTTTTTTTTTTTTTTTGAGGAGAATTGGAACCTCTCTGCCCACTACTCGATGTCACAACATGCTGGCATGATGCTCTCCAGTGGTCTCAGGCTGTTTGTGGTGAGCTGAACGGGTGGTGGTGTTGTGTCTATCCACTCCTGTGGCCCGGCCTCCCACCCTGCTCTGGCATGGCATCAAAGAGCTAGCCATTACAATACCAGTGCAATCAGACAAATACGTCAAGAGGTCTTTACAACACGCGCGCGCACACACACACACACACATTAGAACCCCTCCTTTTGAGCAGTACCAAATTCTCATTGTTTTAGATGGGTTGCTATAAATTTGGCACAAGTGCCACACACACACACACACACACACACACACACACACACTAGAACCCCTCATATTTAGCAGTACCAAATTCTCATTGTTTTAGATGGGTTGCTATAAATGTGGCAGAAGTGCCAGACACACACACAAACACGCAGGATATAAGGTCTTGCGTTAAGCTGGTGTCCACTGACGGGGCTGTAGAGGCAGTGTTATGGTTGTTGTTGGTGGCTGCAGGCTTTGTACTGTTTTTGTTTTCACTGAGTTCCTACTGGTTTAGTCCCATTTCAGAGACTACTACCACCAGGGGGCAGACTTTCATTCATCACATGCCAAACGTCTGTCTCTTACGACCTGCCGTAATGTCACGTCCCGTCATGTCATCTCACGCCCTCAGTCCATGATTCTTTTAAGAATAGCCGCGGACACCCATGTTTGTCTCGTCCGTCTGACTGTTCCTTCTGTTTTCATCAGTTTGATGCGTTCCAATGGTACACTTCAAAGATAAACATCCTTCTGCTGTCATGTCCGCCTTGTTTTGTGTTTATTCTTGCATGCACTTCAAACAGTGTCCTGAGCCAGTCAGTGTTGAGTTGAAATGTGTAATGTTTCTGAAACATGGAGACAAATCTCCCCCCTCCCCCTCCCCTCCCCTCTCCCTTGTAGTCTAGGCCTGCATGAGGAATGAGATCCGGACAGTGGAGCTGAGTCCAGCTACACTGTCATGACAACCAGTCCATCAGTGTCACCAATAACTTTGAGTTTGTTTCCATCTCACACTGTTGCAGTCCTGTGTAAATGTCTCTCCATTTCAGAGGCTTCTTTTATCGGAGGTGTGTGTGCGTTGTTTATGTGTGTGTGTGTGTGGTTATGTTTGTGTGTGTGTGTGTGTGTGTGTGTGTGTGTGTGTGTGGAGCAGTCCATGTGCTATCAGACCCAACTCCAGGTGATAATGTCATCATCTCCTCCCATAAAAGAAGCGTGACCACCCCCCTCCCCCCTCCCTCCTCTCCTCTCTCTCCCCCATGCTATTTCATCATGGTATTTTTGAATGAATCATGCCCCATGTTTATCATTTTTTGTTTCTTTGTGTTCTGTTTTTTGTTTTACTTTCTGTGCACAGCAATTGCTCTGAAATGTGGGGTCTGAGCTCGCCCAATACGATAGAACAGTGGGAAACGTCGGGCCTATACAGCTGCCCTGACACGACCAGGTGAATATCCTCCTCACTCACCGCCCCCTCCTGCAGCCGGCCGGCCGGGGGGCGCACGATGATGACATCACACAGGGAGGGGGCAGGGGTGTGTGTGCTGTGCTGTGGTGTTGTGGCTGGGCTCGGGGTGGACCCTCCTCCTCCCTCTCTCTCTCTCTCTCTTTCTCTCTTTCTTTCTCTTTCTCTCTCTCTCTGTCCGTCCTCACTGTTCCCCCGTCGCCTCTTGAAGCTCCGCTGTCCTCATCTTTCTTCCATCTTTCTCTCACTCTCGCTTGCTCTCGTTTAACACTCCTGCTCTATCACTTGCTTTCTTTCTCCTGGCTTGTTTTCTTTCTCTCTCCTGGCCTGCTAGTCTCTCTCTCTCTCCCCTATCTCTGTCCTGTCAGTCTTTCATTTCTGTCTTTGTCTTTCTCACATTCTCTGTGTGCCTCTCTTTCTCCCTATTTCTTGGTTGGTTAACATTGAACATTGTTAGTCTGAATGATCTGTCTTCTTTGAAATGCCCGCAACAGTTAAGTATTTAAAAGATGACCATACTAATGTAATTGACCGTAAATCTTCTACAGTCTCTGTCTAAAAACAGTTTCTGGTAAAGCACACATTAATTCATCTGAACAACAAATGTACTTGTAGACGGATAGGAGCTAGTCTTTGAAATGCAAACTAGTCAGCTGTATGAATGCAGGTTTGGTGTGTTGTTTGGCTCTGATGTTGTGTAGCGTAGCGTAGCATAGCGTGTGTGTGTGTGTGCGTGCGTGAGACAGATTGCTGGTCTGTACCTGTTACCTGTGTGTGGTGTGTGTGTTTAGTGCGGTTTCAGGATGTCACCTGCTCTTCTCCTCCAGAAGTCTAAACACGCCCCCCCTCCCTCTCTCCATTCATGTTGTTCTTCTCTCATCATACGGCACTCTCCTCCTGTGTGCCGCCTCTCTCTCTCTCTCTCTCTCTCTCTCTCTCTCTCTCTCTCTCTCTCTCTCTCTCTCTCTCTCTCTCTCTCCTTTTTTCTTCTCTGCCCCTTTCTATTCCTTTACTGTCTTGGCTCCTCTTCTCTCATTTCCCTCCTCTTCCTCCTTGATTCCTCTCATCTCTCCATCCCCTGTCTCCTCTTTTCTTCCCCTCTTTTCTTCTCCTTTTTCCATATCTCCCTCATCCTCTCCTCCTCTGCTTGGCTTGGACTTTCTCCTCCTCTCTCAATCATTCCTCCATCCCTCTGTTGTCTTTCTGTCCTGTCTTGTTTTTCTCTCTCCTTTCCTCTCTCTCTCTCTCTCTCTCTCTCTCTCTCTCTCTCTCTCTCTCTCTCTCTCTCTCTCTCTCTCTCTCTCTCTCTCTCTCTCTCTCTCTCTCCTCTCTCTCTCTCTCTCTCTCTCTCTCTCTCTCTCTCTCTCTCTCTCTGTGTGTGCCCCCCTTCCCTTCCCTCTCCCCCAGGTCTCTGGATGGCCGTCTGCAGGTGTCCCACAGGAAGGGTCTTCCTCACGTCATCTACTGTCGCCTGTGGCGCTGGCCCGACCTGCACAGCCACCACGAGCTGCGCGCCATCGACACCTGCGAGTACGCCTTCAACCTCAAGAAGGATGAGGTCTGCGTCAACCCTTATCACTACCAGAGGGTGGAGACGCCAGGTACGCACACTCACACGCACGCACACGCCATCTGCTTGGAAGTATGGAATTATGAATGGCTTTGACAAAAAGGTTTTACTCAAAGTAATACAGAAGACCCAAAAAATATCAAAAGATTAAAACCCCAACAAAAGTCCTCCCTTAATTTACATAAACAGTCCTAAAGGTCCTAAAGAAGAAATCAGTAAAAAAATAATCTGGAAGCATGCTAGCACTCTGTGTAGTGTCCTTTAGACAGGAGCATGATGAATAAACAGAATGTCCACTAGAGGGCAGTCCAGCCCATGTGAAACCCTGGGTGATGTTGGAGTCTGACGTGGAGTTCCCTGGACAGGTTGATTCTCACACTCCTCCCCTGTGACTTCTGTCTGTAGCAGCCACTGTTATGCCCTTGAGCAAACGCTTAGCCCTACATTCTCTGGGAAGACTAGGGGAAGCCTATGAATGGATGAATAAATACATACAAACATTCCCAACATGGATGTGTAGTTATTTCCATGTATGCAAGTTGATTCTCTTCTCTTCTCTTCTCTTCTCTTCTCTTCTCTTCTCTTCTCTTCTCTTCTCTTCTCTTCTCTTCTCTTCTCTTCTCTTCTCTTCTCTTCTCTTCTCTTCTCTTCTCTTCTCTTCTCTTCTCTTCTCTTCTCTTCTCTTCTCTTCTCTTCTCTTCTCTTCTCTTCTCTTCTCTTCTCTTCTCTTCTCTTCTCTTCTCTTCTCTTCTCTTCTCTTCTCTTCTCAGTACTCCCCCCTGTCCTTGTGCCAAGACACACAGAGATCCTGACTGAGCTGCCTCCTTTGGATGACTACACCCATTCCATCCCCGAAAACACCAACTTCCCCGCCGGGATCGACCCACCAAACAACTACATACCTGGTGAGACACACACACACACTCCATCCCCAAGAAGCCCAACATCCCCCTGGGACTACTACATGCCTGTTGACACACACACACACACACACACACACACACACACACACACACGCCTCACACACAGACCGAATGAAAACGGTACAAACGCAAGGCTTTTAGGGACACTTTCAGCTGCACTCATATACCCTCCACATTCTGCAAGCACTCGCCACTGGGAAGTGCTCCAAAGTCTCACACACTCAACTGTACAACATCAGAAAAATGTGTTAGAATATGTAGCTGATGACTCCTAACCGTGTGTGTGTGTGTGTGTGTGTGTGTGTGTGTGTGTGTGTGTGTGTGTGTGTGTGTGTGTGTGTGTGTGTGTGTGTGTGTGTGTGTGTGTGTGTGTGTGTGTGTGTGTGTGTGTGTGTGTGTGTGTGTGTGTGGTGTGTGCGCGCATGCATTGCAGAGACTCCCCCTCCGGGCTACATCAGTGAGGACGGAGAGACAAGTGACCAGCAGTTGAATCAAAGTATGGACACAGGTACATTCCCAGTCGTGTCTCACTGCTCGGGAATGACCGTAGACAGCTGTGTGTGACCTGGGACCAGTAAAGCGCCCACTGCTCTTAGTGATGCCCCCTTCCCAGCAACCCCCCCCCCCCCCAGTTAGTCCCGCTGGACTCAAACCCGACTCCCACCCTAGACAGCCCCTCCAGCATTTGGTGTGTTCATCAGGCTCGATGGTGTTTTAGGCCCCGACCGTCGACTTCAAGGCAGCGCTGCGACCGTCGACTTCAAGGCACCTAACCCTAACCTTTTAGACCATGGAAACTCATTTTTATGTTTTTAACGTGTCTTATGCTTAGGAAGGGCTTAGGGTAAGGTGCCTATAGGCCAGTGCACAGAAAGAGTACAATATCATTCATAAAAACCTTATTTCCCCTAACCCTAACCTTAACCCATGCCTAACCCTTGTGCCTTCCATGCAGCGCTGCCTGGAAGGCAACGTTGGTGGCTTAAAACACCAAACGCTGTTCACCAGCAACTGAAGTGGGACATTTCCTACTTTTCTGTGACATCCCTCCTGATTGCCAGTTGAATTCAGAACTTTGAAAGCTCCCAGGAGAACATTTTGACAATTTTGGACCAAACATTTTGACCAAATTGACAAAATGTGTCATTCCTAGTGTGTCACTAAGGGACTGCTTAGTGATCTGTGCGTTGGTTATATCCCTTTTTTTTAGTGTAGAAGGGCTTTTTGTGTTCTGAGAATCTGTTTCTATGAAAGCTGTTACTACCTAAAGCTAGTAGAACATTACTTAACGTTTCCAACTAAAATAATAATTTATTCTGCTTTGATCAATTGCCATTTAAACAGCCCATGCTTATGGTGTGTTGACATGTGACAGCTATGTTGTAAAGTAGCTACCTCACTTTCTCTTACTCACTCACTCACTCTCTGATTTTTCCCTCCCTCTCTAGGTTCCCCAGCTGAGTTGTCTCCCAGCACACTCTCACCTGTAAACCATGGCATGGGTAAGGTTACGCATGCACGCACACACGCAACAAGGTTCAGGTATCCCATTGAGATCTTGCATCTCTTTTTCAAGGGAGCCCTGGCCAATAAGGCCTTTATTGTCTTAAAATAGGTGACTCACTTCTTCTTTTCTTGTCTTTGTTTGCAATGACAAAGGGGCTATTGATTTAATGGATGGGCAGAACCAAGTTTAAAATTGTTCAAATAATTTCAGAATTTTTCAACGCTTTCTTTTGACCAGTACCGATTGTACTCTATTCTAATATGTGGGTTCCCAACCCTGCCCCACAGATGTTGGGCAGACTGGATGAACAGGGAAGGCTGGGGAAGTGAAGTCAAGGGTCAGAGTTAGACTGGGTGCTCTACTGTCTGATTAGCCATGTGAGAGGGTTTTCTGATGGGGTGGGTGGGGTGGGGGGGATAGAGAATGGGGGAAGATGGATGGGGGAAAATAGCGGACTTTTGAACTACTTTTCTTTGAACACCTCCTTGGTAGTGATGTTGATTGTGTTGAGACTTACGTGTGTGTGTGTGTGTGTGTGTGTAGACCTACAGCCGGTGACCTACTCGGAGCCCGCGTTCTGGTGCTCCATAGCGTACTACGAGCTGAACCAGCGTGTGGGCGAGACCTTCCACGCCTCACAGCCCTCGCTCACCGTGGACGGCTTCACCGACCCGTCCAACTCGGAGCGCTTCTGCCTGGGCCTGCTGTCCAACGTCAACCGCAACGCCACCGTGGAGATGACCCGCAGACACATAGGTACCGCATCCGCCCGCTCACCACCTCTCAGGATGGCAGATCACTCACTTTGCCCGTGTGGCCTCTTGCTGGCATTCCACATCTCATTCTTTTCTCATTCATTCTGGCATTCTCTTTCTTTCTTTCTTTCTTTCTTTCTTTCTTTCTTTCTTTCTTTCTTTCTTTTCTTTCTCATTCAATTTCCTACACTCTCTCTCTCACACTCACACACTCACACACACACACACACACACACACACACGCTCTCATTCTGTTTGTTGCACACATTCTTGTTTTCTTTCTTCTGTTTTCTTTCCTTACTCACACACACACACACACACACACATATATATGTCAAAGTAATGTGAAGGGTATGAATGACTACTTCTACTAACGTGTGTGTCCAGGCCGAGGTGTGAGACTGTACTACATCGGTGGAGAGGTGTTTGCGGAGTGTTTGAGCGACAGCGCTATCTTCGTTCAGAGCCCCAACTGTAACCAGCGGTATGGATGGCATCCTGCCACAGTCTGCAAAATCCCCCCAGGTAACTAACACACGCACACACACCCTCGCACACACACACACACAACACAGACACTCGCTCACACTCATACTTCACTAATGACCACTCATGGCTTTAAATGTCTGCTTTGATAACCTGGCGGTCGTAGGTCATAGTGTAGTGGTTAAGGAGCTGGATTCGCGTGCAGTAGCCTGAAAGTTGTGGGTTCAATTCCCGACTTCCACTGTTGTTCCCTTAAGCAAGGCACTTAACCCCAAGTTGCTCCGTGGACAATGTAATCACTTGTAATGTAGTTGACATATGTAAATCACTTTGGACAACAGTGTCTGCTAAATGAATCAATGAAAATGATAACTTAACATTTCTTGTGATATTATACTTGCATGACATGAAACTGCAACACTGTCATTGAAATTGCATCGGCACGGTCACATTGGTCAGAAACAGCTGGCCGTCTTAATCTAATTATCCAAAGTCCAGTGAGAAGACTGACGCTGATGTCTGTTGTTGTGACGTTCCCTCTCTACTCCAGGCTGCAACCTGAAGATCTTCAACAACCAGGAGTTTGCAGCCCTGCTGGCCCAGTCGGTGAACCAGGGCTTCGAGGCCGTCTACCAGCTCACCAGGATGTGCACCATCCGCATGAGCTTCGTCAAGGGTTGGGGCGCCGAGTACAGGTGAGGGGACTGCGCAATTATAGTGCAGTAACACACATATACAGTACATACAATTATAGTGCAGTAACACACATATACAATACATACAGTTATAGTGCAGTAACACACATATACAATACATACAGTTATAGTGCAGTAACACACATATACAATACATACAATTATAGTGCAGTAACACACATAATACATACAATTATAGTGCAGTAACACACATAATACATACAATTATAGTGCAGTAACACACATATACAATACATACAATTATAGTGCAGTAACACACATATAAAATACATACAATTATAGTGCAGTAACACACATATACAATACATACAATTATAGTGCAGTAACACATAGTTTTTACACACATATAAAATACTTAGTTATAGTGCAGTAACACAGTTTACACACATATACGATAGCATACAATTATAGTGCAGTAACACATACAGTTTTTACACACATATAAAATGCATACAGTTATAGTGCATTATTACACGGCTCTTCATAATGCTGAAGAATGCTCCATTCACTTGAATGGGCCTTCCCAACGTTCGGTGGTCTGTTATTTCTCAATAACAGACCGTTGCTAAGTATAACAGACCGATGTCAAGGAAAATGGGTTTTGTGCTTCTAATTTACGGTTTTCATAACACTATGCAAGGACTGAAACTTTATTCAAAAGTGAAAGCAGACGGTTATTCTAAAGAATGTTTGATTCAAGTTCAGCGTGTGTTGCAAACTATTTGTTTCTCAGCAAAAGCCACGATGAAACGGTAAAAAATAGGCTATAGCCTAGGCTATGTAGGCTAAAGAGTCATATCGTGGGGAATGTATTGTTTTGTTTTGGAAATTAGCCGTGTAATAAGCGGGATAATGTATAGAACACCGGTCATTATCGGGAAATAGGTCCCGACAGGGCGAACCTGACCATACAATTATAGTGAAATAACAAACATTTGTATCATGTCTTTTTAAGATTATGTCTGTATTCGTAATTTATTATATTAGTTCATGTCCATACCCATCATCAGTGGAAGCCTGTCTTCCAGAGTGGTTGCTTGTCTTTCTGTCAGCATAGCAGATAAAGGATGCGCCCCTTCTAGTACCTCTCCTCACCCTCTCTCCCTCTCTCCCTCTGTCACTCTGTCTGTCTGTCTATCTGTCTATCTATCTCTATCTCTATCTCTAGACGACAGACGGTCACAAGCACCCCATGCTGGATCGAGCTGCATCTCAACGGGCCTCTGCAGTGGCTAGACAAGGTTCTGACCCAGATGGGCTCTCCTTCGGTCCGCTGTTCCAGTATGTCCTAAAGCCCAACCCCCCCCACCCCCCGCCACCACGACCGTTGCCCCCGACAACCGAGTCTACAATCACATAAGAGAAAGAAAAAGAAAAAAAAAACAAACAAAAAAACAAACAAAAACGACAAAAAACAAACAAAACAAAACTATGACAACTAGAAGAACAACAGACTTGCTATAACCCCTATTTCATAGTACTTGTGAATCCTTTTTCTCTTTCTCTTTCTCTCTTTCTCTCTCTCTCTCTCTCTTCTCTCTTCTCTCGCTTTCTCCTGACACTGATGTGTTCTCTGTTCGGAACAGAGCCCGGCACTTGCTGTTTGTTCAGCTTCACGCACCTTTGATTCTTTTCTCCTAAACCCTCAATATTAAGTGTATTAGTGGTAGAACTGAAATGTATATTGATTTTTAGAAGACCAGGGAAAGATGTGTATGTTGTGGGGAATCATCAGAAGGCAGGTAATACTTGGCACAAGTGTTGCAGTGAGCTTTTTTTTTCTATAATTTTTTTTTCCCTCAATGAAGTTATGAAATTTTAAACGGTAAATACTTCTGGCTTTGAGCTCTAAAAATTTGTCTGCTGGACAAAAGTCACTTTTTCTGGCAAAAAGTTGCATTTCTGACATTTTTGTTGTCTTTGCAAGACTAATTGAAAAGGTCCAAAAGTGTTAACTCTCATTGATCTTGCCTGTTATTTTCCTCAGTTTATATTGTTTTTGTTCTGAAAGGAATGCCAAAAGATGCTCTCCCCCTCCCCCTTTCCATTTCCAAAAAAAAAGGTTAAATCACGATTGCTGCCCCCTACCTCACCCCCCCTCGCCCCCCCCCCACTTGAAGAGAATGTTGCCTTTTTTAATTTGAGGTGTGCTGTTCTAAGACATGCTTCTTTTAAATTGAATAGGAACAGGTAGGAATGTTATGTCATAAAGGAAACCCAGGCAAAACTCCGATCACGTGAAAGCTATTAAACCCCCGCCCCCAATCTGACACACCTAGCAGAAGTTCCGCTCTGGCTCGAGGCACTCTGGTGCTGGTTCTGAGCCTCGGTGCGGCTGTCTCGGCCTCCTCTCTCGGACCCGAGACGGGCTGGTAAGAGCAGTGGCATCCAGAGTGACTTACTTTTCAGCTTGGGGCTTCTAGTGAATTCTGTTCTTGCGGTCACTTACGAATAAATTGATAACGAACACGGTCTCACAGTCCAAAATCTTTCAAAATTCAAGTATTTAAGCTTTAAGTGTTGATAAACTAGGCTATCCTACACAATTACAAGATTATTTTTTTGCTTTTATCTTTCTTTTAGCTACTTTTTGTATTTTCATGTATTTTTATATATAAATATATTTAAAATCTTTAAAGCTCTCTTCCTTTTTATTAGAATTGAATATTTTTTTAGATCATGCCCTCTTTTTATCGGAACATGGTTTCATAAAGTTCAAGTCCCGTCACAAAAAAAAAAAAAGTATTCCGCAGACGCCACCTACCCCAGTCTCCTAGCCCGTCGCTCCTCATCCTGCATGTGTCCTCTCACAGAAAACAAACAATCAGCTGAACAGGCCTCTTAACTTCACCTTTTCACTTTTCTCTTTCTTTTTCCTTCCTTTTGTTCCATAGTCAGAGGAAATAAACTGCCCTTGCTTTATTGTTTTCATGGAGCGCAAACTACCCCCTCCCCACACCCCAAGAGGTCATTCAATCAATGGAAATCCCACCTTGAGTCCAATGTTGAGCAAAGTCGGCTGTGTTTCATTAAATTTCCAATTGGAACGTGGAATTCTAAAAAAGTTTGGAATCTTAAAATGAGAGGCTGCTTACACAGGGAGAGTAGTGCATTTTTTTTTTCCTCTTTAGTGTGTGCTTGTTCTACAACTTACTAATAACTGTGAGCTAGCTGTCTGTCATTCTTTACTTGTTGTGGCAGTGGCGAGACTTATTTCATTTTTATTTTTATTATTATTATTTTTTTTTTCTGTGAAATCTCCATTCCTGTTCCTTCCTGCCCTGCCCATTCTCTTTTGATTTGATCTGTCTTTGTTGATCTTATTACACTTGTGATTGTATTTCAAGTGCACCTAGTGAGAGTAGACAAAGATGATTGACATGGCCATTGCCATGCCAACTCTGGGGATCATCGTGCCCACATCATTTTGACTGGGGATGGAAAAAGGATACCAAATAGATCTGTAAGTGGACCAGACATATATGCATATATATGTGTATATATAATTTTATTTTACTTTTTTTCAATAAAAAAAAATGTTTTTGGCAAAGCATTTAACAGTTGGTGAGCTTGTTCTACAATTAGAGATGTTGAGGGTAGGACGTGTACTTCAGGCGATAAGCTTTTCAGGCGTGTTGCATATGCAGACTTCATAAATACACTAATAAAAGTTTTAATTCTCATGGTCACACTGGTCTTTGTCCTGTTCTTTACACACACACACACGCGCACACACACACACACATATGCACACACACACACACACACGTGCATGCACACACATACCCACACACACAGCTGTGTGGTTGGGCGTTCTTGAAGTGCTCCAGTTGTACTTACAAAGGTTTTATGCTGTATGAACGACTGGCATTACTTCATGTTCTATTTTGGCAAATTTGTGTGGTCAGCACGACCTCCCTGTGTGGTCAGGTGATGGCCTAGTGTCCACTCAGGAAATATGCTAGACAAACTGCAGTTTCAATGGAGTGTACTTCTCTTCAATATAAATGTGTCCTTTCTGAGATTTTAGTTGTATGTTATGGTTCTTAACTGATGCTTTTGTGCAAAGCGACTAACAATGACCTCAATAAACCTTACATAAACAATAAAATGACCAGTTCAAGTAGTCTAAATGGTGATCAAGACAAATATTAGTAATGGACTAAATACATTTCAACAGAATAAAAATAATAGGGGCAGCCGTGGCCTACTGTTTAGCGCTTCGGACTTGTAACCGGAGGGTTGCCGGTTTGAACCCCAACCAGTAGGCACGGCTGAAGTGCCCTTGAGCAAGGCACCTAACCCCTCACTGCTCCCCGAGCGCTGCTGTTGTTGCAGGCAGCTCACTGCGCCGGGATTAGTGTGTGCTTCACCTCACTGTGTGTTCACTGTGTGCTGAGTGTGTTTCACTAATTCACGGATTGGGATAAATGCAGAGACCAAATTTCCCTCACGGGATCAAAAGAGTATATATATACTTCTACTTATACAATACATATACCAACGACTTGGTAAAAAATAATTAGTTAGATTTAAGGTAAACAATATTTTTTGTTTTTGTTTGTTTAGCATTTTTTGAAGATTCCAAATTTAGAACCAAGAGTAGTAGGTAAATCAGTCCACCAATGACGAATCACCGAAGAGTAGTCTTGACTGTGTCCTCTTAGTGTTGAGGGAAGGCCGACATGGCAGACGCTCACCAGAGGACTGCAGTGGAGTAGAGAGGACGTAGGGCTGGATCATGGAACTGACCCCTCGCTAAGGGTCAATTAAGATCGCAAGGTGCAGATGAAGAGTTCGGTTCTAAAACGCTATTTATCCGTTTTTAAAAACGTTGAAAAAGTCATGCTAAACATGCTTATAGCAATAACTGGCAAAGCAGAACTTGAAGTTAAGATGGAAAGGTGCAGATCCAGTAAGTGTCATAGGCCTGAGTGAGGGTTTTGAATTTAATTCTAGCTGCTATAGGAAGCCAAAGAAGAGTAGGAGTTACATGTGTCGTCTTTGGCTGATTAAAGCTGCAGCAGTTTTATGATGTTATTTGTCTTTGATATAACTAGGGTATCCAAGTCCTACTGGATTCTGCTGTAAGTTGAATTTAACATAGTTTGTGTTGCATGTTCTTTACCTGTCTAAAGTGATGCATTGTGCTTATTTCAGGTTTGTGTCTTCAAAGGCCAGGGCAAGTGGAAATGGACTGAAAATGTGTCCGTTGCCCTTCATTGTGCACCTCTTATGGTGGCCATAGCAACATTTTCTTCATGGGAATTTTGAGCAATACAGTACTTTAGCAGGAATTGACTAATACCTACCTATATAACTTAGTGTATAGGGCTATATGTTTAAACTGAAATTCATCAACAATTTCGCATCTAGATTGTGGTGTTAGAGATGTGTTTTTGTTGTCCAGGCAAACTTAAAGGGAACGTGAAGATGTGTTCTCTTTTAGTCACTAGAGGGAGCTAAACGTTTAAACATTCCCCGTGCGCATAGCCTACCATTATGTCGGAAGACTCATTGTCGTTGTCCACAGCTCGATTTGTGCTCATTTTAAATTACTTTTTTTTAGATTCAAGACTATAAACTGTGGTTCAAAGCATGCCTACATGCAGGCTAAGTGCTATTGTTGTAATATATTGGGAATGCAATATTTTCACATTTTAACATTTAGGCTGTAAACCATTATGAAGACATATGCCCAACATTTAGTGAGTTTATTTAAAATATTTAGGTCTAAATCCCATTTCAAAATGAAAACTAAGGGTTACCATTTACACCATATGAATGACATGTTAACAAAACTCCTTGTATGATTTTTATTTTGAAAAGGAAAGAAGTACTTAATGCAGAGCGCTTTACTGACACTTTGAGTCCGGGACCAAATAGCCTACACATTTTAATATTCACGGATGGTGAAATGCACTTCGCGCAAGCAATGCCAGGGAATTAGAATAAATACATAAAATATAAATATTATTTTAACTCTTTGCCATTGTGTGCAAAGTGCATTTCACCATCCGTCCATCATGTAAAAAGCTCTTTGAGGTGGAGTCTGAATGGCTTACAGTCTTACCGTTATTATCGGCCACTTCATAATTGATGGCGCATTTATGTTGCTGCGTCTGGTTATTCGCATGTCTGTGTGCATCTCTTATGGGCAATTCACTTATAACAGTAAACATCCCCCACGTCAGATACCGTTTTTCAGATTGGCTTACAGGAAATTCGAATTCGATGCTTAAATGTTTGATGTTGTAATTGTTATAATAATAATAATATCATTGTTGGGCCTACTTTTATTATTGTTGTTGTTATTGGGCTATTATGTTATGCTCCCATAGAAATAATAGAAGAAGAAAAAACTTCACTTTCCCCCGCTTTCTTTTCACTGAGGCCATATGTCGTGGAGTAGTGTATGCCGTATTGGTTGTGACACGCGAAATAAAAGCCTTTTGTTACGTGCTTTTGAACATGGTACGTACGGCCATGTATAAGTTACATCTCCTAATTAAAACATCGTCATCACCTATACTTGACCCGGAGTGGATCATAATAGCCTCTCAAGACTCCATTGTATGATGCCCTCTGACTTCCCCGGTGTTAAGTGTTGGGTGTCTTCGGGAGGCTCTCCCTTCTTCGCTTTGGCATAGCCCAGGTCAGGACAGGTAACAGTAGGAGCTAGTGCAGTGCGGACTGAACAAACAATTAGTCCAGACTCAAATGAGTTTTCCATCCACTGTAAGCACCAACAATGAAGTGAGCGCGCAAGACGTGAAAGGTCACACAGTCATCCATGAAGTGACCTCTGGGAAACGTCAGAAAGCGCGCGCTGCTCCGTCTCATGGCAGGTGAACAATGGCACTCTGCTGTAGTCACATAGTTCACTGAGTTCAGATATTGTTGTTTTTTGGAAATTAATTATTACACAACACCAACGATTAATAATGCGAAGGGTAGGCTTCGTTTAATTTGCATATGACTGAATCTGACCCCGTCCAAGCCAGGTTGTGCTGGTTGTATGAGGAATATTGAATTTCAGCTCATGACCGTTAGGGGGCAGCGTTCCAGAGAGACCGCAGATAGGAGGGCAACAGCTGGGCTGTACGCGGTGATTTTGTGCTCCTCTTCATTGCCATGGTAATTAAAGCAATTAAACAGATTATTACCGCTTTGCTGATGAGCTCTGGCTTGCGAGTTCGGCAGGCTTTTTATTGCTAATAGCTGGTGTATTGACACGCACGGCTGTGTAGTCTACTGTCTCTTCTCTTCTGGGAGGGAAAAGTAGGGAAGGGAGGGGTTTGGGTGAGTTTCCAAGTGCGCATCGTTCCATTTAGTCAGTATTGTCAAAGTTGCGTTAGCAGATGAATGGGCCTGTGGAAATAGGACTGAGGGGAGGGTGAAAAGGAGGTACAGCGACTGGACTGACCTCAAGCTGACCTCTGCTGAACACCACTCAGAAAAGGGGAAAGGGCACTTTAGCCAAAGGTGATGGTCTGACCCTGTGAGGTCAAGTGAAGATGAGGAGTCGATAGAGAACCTAAAGTGGGCCCTAACATTTTAACATTCAATGAAGCTTTTTTGTCATCATGGCTTGAGGGTTTTATGGGTCTTTTTTTGACATGTGCAAAAGCTTTATTATTTAAAAAAAATATATATAATTCAAGTACTGCATATGTCTTTAAACGTGTCTCCCCTGTGTCCTTACTGTGCGTATGTTTGGTCTCAACATACATGGTTTGGAGTCACTGACATGATAGCCACTGTGGGCCCCATGTAAAAGAACCAGCTCTTCAGTCTGATTCGGTTGTGTTTCTGTAGAGAGTTCTGTAACATTTCCAACATACCTCATAACAGGAGAGAGAATGATAGCCTGTCACACAATTAAGGGTCGAACATGACAACAGTCAGTCAATGCAGGACTTTTGATTGGAAATGAGCACCCAAATATAGCTCATTCTCAGTTACAATGTTATGTTTCAGTTACGATGATATGTTTTCAGTTACGATGTCTGATGTGATCTGTAATCCTTCTGGTAGCACATTGAGTTAGGTGAGAAGAAGAATAATGAATCTTTATAAAAAATGAGTTTGGATAGATCCATAGATTTAGATTTGGTAGTGTGTAGCGGGATAGTTTCGTTTGCGAGTAACTGACACACACACACAGAGACACACACAGCATAGTGAGTTCACCCCAACGTTACACCCTACTCTTCATTATCAGTCAGTGTGCAAAGGCTTTGTCACCCAAGTGATTCAGGCACACACACACACACACACACTCTTACCCGTCCCTGGCACCTAAAGGGTGGGTGGGGCACGTGGTGGTTATAAAAAACTGTTACGCTTAATAATTGATGTGCTGCATTTCAATCAATTTTACCTCAGCAGCAGGCTAATTAAGGGTTGCTTCTGATTCCCGGGGGTAATTTACAGAGCGAGCACGGAGAAAAAAAAAGATAGTTTGTTCCCTTTTTCTCTCTCTCTCCCTCTCTCTCTCGTATTCTTTCTCTATCTTTCTTTCACTCTCACTTGCTCTCTCTTCCATTCTCTTCTCACTCCTCTTTCTCTCTCTTGTATCTCTTGTTCTTTTTGTTCTCCCTCTTTCTCTCTCTTCCCTCTCTCTCTCCCTCTTTCATTCATGGGAATTCTCTATTTCAGGAAGCGGAGGTGGTGGCGTGGCAGCTCAGCTCCGCTCTTCTCTTCTCTTCTCAGCTCCTCCCCGGTCTTCTCCTGAGGCAGGACACTAAACGCAATTAATACAGCCGCTTTACTGACTGCTAATTATTAAACGACAAAAAAGAGAGAGAGAGAACGGGAGAGCAAAGAGAGGGAGGGAGGGAGGGAGAGAGGGAGGGAGGGAGAGATTATTTTACACCAGACTAATTTAAAGTTCATAGATGATTTGTTTTAATTAATTAAATAAGGGTGGGGAGGGGGAAGATAGAAAGTACTCTTTAAGCAGGACTGTCGGCGTTTGCATATGAAGGTGATAATTAGCGGTGGTGGTGACAGTGCGCACCTAGTTGAAAGCGACTTGCGCGCGCGCGTGTATGTGTGTGTGTGGAGCCCGAGACTTTTTAATGAGCGGCGCTTAAAAGCATTTCTGTGCATATTTAACGGTAAAATTAATAACTAAGGAGCTCAATCAAGGGCGGGGGAGTTGCTAATCCTTAAATATGCCCAGCCACCTCACCCCCACCCCCCCCCCCCCCCAAATAAAAGCTGTGGCAGTCATGACTCAGGCTTTCGAGTCTGTGTGTGTGTGTGTGTGTGTGTGTTCAGGTCTGCAGACTCATGTCTCCCCTGTAGTATAGATTAGGGATTGATTTCCTTTAAGTATTACAAGGCCCGTTAACTCTGAGAGAGAGGCCCAGTGGTTTGGCCATCGATACATTGACTAGGCGGACAAGCCAGCGGAGGCAAGCGGTCAAGGCTGCACTCTCTCAGCTGTGGCACGGTGGGTCGAGAGAGATGCATGATGGGAAACCAGACAGAACTACAGGACGAGTTGCCACACATACAGGGAAACTAATTACAAGGCAGGCTGAAAGGGATGTTTCTTTGAGATGGAGGGAGGGAGCGATGGTCTTGAATGTTGATTCTTCCTGAGAACTGCTGTTGAGAAGATGAAAAGAGAAGCACACTATGTGACACTATTACACATTGCTGCAGGAGCCTTTGTTGCCTGTTTGTTTAATTCTGTCACAGGGAGCGAGTGCACAAGAGCAGAGAGAGGAGTAGAGAGAGGGAGATGTGCCTTTCCTCCATCCACACATACAGGGAGGTAACATAGGCCAGCCTAAAGGAGAGATGAAAGCCACCAAAGTAAAGTGGTTTGTGTGTGTGTGTGTGTTTGTAAGGGAGTGTGGGAGAGTGGTGGTCTCAGGTGCTGGAGCATCCACTCATTACACTCAGGACAGTTAGAGATGAGGTGTCCGACCACTAGACCCTCCCATACATAACACACACACACACACACACACACACACACACACACACACACTCATACACACGTGTGCACAACTCTCACCACTGCTCCATCCTAATGGAAGCCTTTGTAGCCACGATGTAATACCTTTATTGGACAAGGCCCACACACACAGGGCCTGGGTCAGATTGCTTTCTCTTGCTGCTTTGTCCTCTAAGTAGTTTGTCTCCTATTTGTTCTACAAATAAGTTGATCTTTTGTGGGAAGCAAATTAATCCGTAAGGATCAGTCCAAGAGACTGAGAACCTATAGATATGGAAATGGAGGCTCTGTGAAATAAAATACATGTTTTTGTATATTTTAACAGATTTCAGATCAAAAGAATTTTAGATTGATTTGATTCACTGTTAAAAAATAGAATAGTTTATTTATAATGAATTGATAATCATTACCACAATTATTCGTGATTCAGCCTTGAACAAAGATAGATGTGTTGTATTTGAGAGAAAGGTTACCGGCACGTTTGGTCTGACTGTTTTAGTCAGGATCCTTTTTGGTGGAAAGGAGAGAGAGAGAGAAAGAGAGATATAAATGTAATTGAACATATCAGTTAAATAATGACATTTTAAAGGAGAACGATTTTTACATGGATCTTGATTGTTAGACATCACCGAGTACTGTCGATGGAAAACAAATCGACCAAAAATTCAACTCATTAATTGTGAAGAAACCGTTTAAAGGTTCAAGGTTTGTACTGTAACATATAACATCAGTTGCTTCCAGGAAAGCCCAAAATAGTCTCAAAATAGAGCTCATGCCGGCTTTGCAACAAAAACTTTATTAGTTTAGTTTATTTCCCCTCAAAAATAGGTAATTAAGCACTGTAATGGTTATGACCATATTATGACTATGTACATGGAAACGGTCCAAATGATGCCTGAGCTGAAAGCTATAGCTCTAGTCTCGTGCTGAAGTATCGTGGGAATTCAGTTTTTTGCAGGAAAAGGTAAACAGAGTAATGTGCAGATGTGACAGTACAAGCTTTGAATTTAAATTGTTTCTTCACAATTAATGAGTTGAAAACACATTGTTTTGACCCTGTTCATGTTGCACATAACTTTTAATGACATTTTGTGTCTGTTAAGAGGTAAAGTCACGTTTAGATGATGCCCCCAGACCTAGCATAGTTCACTGGGAGCACTGGCCATTAGCTGCAGCTACTCCAGTTCGGTAGCACCGATTTTGGTTGTTTTTTCCCCCTATCTACAGTACTCGGCGACATCTAGAAATCAAGATCCATGTAAAAATCGTCCGGAGTTCTCCTTTAACCTAAGGCGTTTCTTGGTTTAGTTAGTTAGTAAGTTGGTTTAGTTTAGTAGAGAAGTAGAGTAGTTTAAGAACTAAGTCCAGTGTATTGAAGGAGACAAAGTGGTGAAGAGTGGTGGAAGGGGAAGGAGGTATGCATGGGAAGTGCATGGGAAGTGCATGGGAAGTGCACACTAGGTGTGTTGGATTGTTTGAAGTGTTAGAGGAGGTACTCTTGAAAAAGTTGGGTCGTCAGGAATCGTGTGTAAGTACATTGTAATAAGGCATGAATTACACTCCGGTGGTGTAATTTGATCCTGCCTTTTCATGCCCAAACCATTTACAGTGGAGCCAAAAACGTTATTGATCCAACGTGACTTAATTGTTGAACTCGTTCAAAATGTTTCTATCAAAGTAATGTTCCTTTATTTATTTTGAGCAAAGTTCATTTTTAAATAGAGTTTTTGACTTCGCAATGGAGATCATTCAATTTAAACCACACTAAAAATATATATATATTTCCCGGCAATTATGCCTTCCACATTAACTCTAAATCAATGTATACATTTGAATTTTGATGGGTGTGCATACCATAACATTTATTCCAGGTGCCCTTGTACAAGCACATATGTGTTCTACATTTAACATGCAGTATGTTTTCTACCAGTGGAATAGATATCAGCGTTGTTACAGTTATTCTGGGGACCGCTGGCTGGACACAGGGCAGGCTCGATGAGTTTAAGAATGAGGGGGCCGTGCGTCTGAGGAAGAGGTCAGCTTCGACAAATGAGCGAGGTCTGGGGTTTGGTCCTCTAGACACGGAGGCAGCTGTGGGGTCCACATCCTGCCCAGGAACAGATGCTGATTCTGGGCAGCATGTGTGGCGGCTAGCCCCTCTGGCCTGGAGCCAAGGGTCATTACATTCAATTAGCCCAATTAGAAACATTATTGGAGCGCGCACGCCTGGCCAGTAAAGCCCAGAGAGGAGAGCCGAGGCGGTGATTTATCAGTGGAGACCTCACGCTGGTTGGCTGTGGAAGAGATGCTACTACTTGAAGTTGTTACAGTAGCAATGGAACCATTCTATTATCGCTGTGATACCAGTGTCAATAGAACCATCCTAAAATGGATAGTTCCGGTCCTTGATTATGATTAGCTAAATCATGTTTGATGCCATTCTAAAATCCAGCACAAACATACACCTTGACCGCATTTCCTTCTATATTACTGCGCATAACTTGATACAAAAGTTAAAATAGCTGTGTCTTGATGCTTGCTTGGCAACCATTCAGATAGAGGATCTATATTTCTTGGCGGAAAAATGATTATCTATGAATAAATCGTTACATTTCTCGTTGCTGTGCCTTTATTTTCTGAAATCATATATATATTAAAGCAACACCAAAGAACTTTCCCTCTGTCACACGCATGCTATTTGTTTATTCAGCACCGGCTTTGCAAATAACGATGTCCACAGACAAGGTAAAATATTTTTTATGACTTATAAAAGTACGATGTATTGCGACATCAGATGCAAGTCAAATTTGTAGTTTCTTATGTCTCATTCCATCGAACTACAGATCCGCTACCCGATCTGGCAAACTTACATAGTGCGGTTATAGCCGATAAAGGGCCGCGAAGCGAATGCAGAATTGCCGTTCACCCTGTTACGAGTTGATGAACCACTAAAACGATTTTGGAAACATTATTTTAAGGTATAAAAAACTCTTTGGTGTTGCTTTAAATCTTTAATATATGTAGTAACTGTTTTAGAAAAATCAATAAGCCACTCGAGTCTGTAGGTTACACTCAGGGCCAGCGGAAGGCAATCCTGCGCCCTGGGCGAAATAGGAATATGTAGACTGTATACTGTGTGCCACTTTCGACTGTGTGTTATCTTTGCAGAAGCCCCTGGCTGCAGCGTGCAGATCAGGGCTGGTTTCAATGTGGGGGAGCTCAACGTTGCTACTTTCCAGTGCTACTGGACTGCAAGGAAAAAAAAAATGTTGTGGGACAATTGCGACCAGGCCTCACGGAAAAAATGGTAGCCTACAATTAAGCAATTAGGCTTTTCACGTAACATAAAATTTTTTATTATTATTATTACAGGCTGTTATACAGAAATCGGACTACCTATTTAATATGATGCCGTCTGTTAGGTGTGCATTTAAGGAGAGCATTAGGAATGCACTCGAGTGTCGCTGTCTGATATCACCCCGCGATAGGACCATCTTATTGCGGGGAGACGAGCTCATCGCTCCCCTGAATTGGTGACATGGTGAGATTCAGATTTTACCTTACATTGTCGTTCCTCTGCTACGTTCCACTGCTAGCAACCTGTCGATTCAGGCTGAAGATCAGGACCCATAGGCGGGAGAAACGTTTTTCAACCTGTGCACTTTTCTGTATTCTGCAGCACTATGCTTTGAACATCTCATTTATGACTGTTATTTAACCGGTATCACTAATAATGAATTACTTACTGCTCCCGCATTTAAACCGTCTAGGTCATTATTTGACAATGAATGTGTTTTCTATGTTGTTGCCTATAGCTCGCTGCACTGTGGAACCCCTGGTAGTTTGGCGCCCAGGGCAAATTGCCCAGAATGCCCATGCCTTCCCCTGGCCCTGGTTACACTGATTTTAGAACAACTAAGGGGGGTTTTAGATACTCCGCTAGCGCGTCGTGCCTAACAACGCCCCTTAGCTGTTCTAAAATCAGTGTAACCTACGGCCTCTCGGGGCATAGGCCCTATTAATTTTATCATTTCTTATTCGATCTACGTAATAAACAGGTAATAATGTTCGAAGCAGCCATATTGTTGACACAGCCAATGCATAGATAGACTCTGTGTGATTTTGATGCAGTTTTACGCCCGAATCTGGATCTGACAAACTTTTGACTCGGAATGAATGCCGGTCTGACCTGTCGTGTAGTTTGAGCAAGCTCATGGCGCAGAGTAGAAGATGTCACAATCAACGGTACAGCTCTGGTCCAATCAAAGTGGATTTCTGGCATGTCAGAAATGTTTGACGGTTGTCTTGCAGTGGGAGCAACTGTAGAGTGTTAACATAGCACCCACAGCCCTGTGCATGCCACTGAAAAAAAAAACTGGCTGGCTTTAGACCTTAAAGGGACACCAGGCAAGCCTGAAGCTTTTTCTCTACGAAACTCCCCCTCGCTCGGTCTGAAGCTCTTTTCCTTTTCTTTGCATCTTCCGTCAAGGGTTTTCGCTGCTTCTTCGCCGGCTCTGCCATTATACACACGTTTGCAACAATCGCTAGCGTTTCGTTAGCCTCCCTCTGTGCTGTGGATGCAGGATGGAAACTGAAACTGCTTCGGTCGCCGGGTACGATACACTGAACTTGCAAGCGGGATATTCTTCCTACAGGCAGTAGGGGCGGGCGAGAGAGTCTTCATTCGCCCTGTAATGAGTCATTTAACCATATACCGACTTACGAAGATGAGTAATTAGCATGAAAACGTTGCCTGGTGTCCCTTTAAAGCAACACCAAAGAGTTTTTTGTACCTTAAAATAATGTTTCCAAAATTGTTTCCGTGGTTCATCAACTCGTAACAGGGTGAACGGCACTTCTGCATTCGCTTCGCGGCCCTTTATCGGCTATAACCGCACTATTTAAGTTTGCCAGATCGGGTAGCGGGTTGTAGTTTGATGGAATGAGACATAAGAAACTACAAATTTGACTTGTATGATGTCGCAATACATCGTACTTTCATAAAATCATGCAACATATTCTACTTTGTCTATGGACATCGTTATTTGCAAAGCCGTTGCTGGATAAACAAATAGCGTGCGTGCGACAGAGGAAAAGTTCTTTGGTGTTGCTTTAAGGTCTCAACATGCAAGCACAAGCATGGCCTTAGCGGCACAAAAACTATAATAAAATAATCCTTTATTATATTATGTTTTTACACATTATATGACAAATCAAATAATTAATTATACTAACAAATTATATAAATGAATTTTAAATAATAATATTGTATGTCTATAATGTAATGTTTATGATTAAAGCGAAATGCATCAATTTAGAGCTAAAACATATATATTGCTGGAATGTCCTTGTAAGCAAGGACAAATCATATTAACAAAAGGAGCCTTGCAGGGTGTTATGCAGTGAAATGTCCGAGCTGGATAGAAGGCGGCTGGCCTCATGTGAAGGGCCAGTCATAGAGGTGTGGAGAGGCAGCAAGGGTCTGTCTCCTCTCTGTAGAGGAGTAAACATGGAAAGACAACAAATACATGCTCATGATGGGGGCATTGGTCACCAACACACCCATGTGACGACTAGAGAATGGGTCCATCCTGGCTGAGGTGGTGTGTGTGTGTGTGTGTGTGTGTGTGTGTGTGTGTGTGTGTGTGTGTGTGTGTGTGTGTGTGTGTGTGTGTGTGTGTGTGTGTGTGTGTGTGTGTGTGTGTGTGTGTGTGTGTGTGATGACGGATGGGCAGGCTGTAATGGTGCGTGTGTGTGTGTGTGTGTGGGGCCCTCGGGGCAGTGGGGCCCTGTCCTGCTCCCAGCCCCAGCCTGAGCGTTATTGATGCTCCTGCCCCAGGGGAAAAGGATTCTGGGAAATGGATGCGTGCGGCCGGCCGTGCTCTGTCATCAAACAAGGGGCCAGTGAGCGATGGCCGCCGCCTGTATGATCAGTCATCTGTTGATCAAGAAGTAATATAACACTGCTGTCTGCTTCCTCACTTTCACTCTCTCTCCCTTCCTCGCTCTCAGTTAGTCATTTCATCTTTCTGTCTCTCTTTCTTTCTTTTTTTTATTCTCTGTTTTTTCCCGCTAAAAAACATTTTTTTAAATTATGAAGGTTGTTGAATTAGATCACTTTATCTTTCTTTCTTTTTCTCTTTCTTTCTTTCTTTCTTTCTTTCTTTCTTTCTGTGTTTGAGTTGAATAACTTTATTACTCATGGATAAACTATATTTTCTTTCTTTCTTTCTTTCTGTGTTTGAGTTGAATAACTTTATTACTCATGGATAAACTATATTTTCTTTCTTTCTCTCACTTTCATGCTTTACCAAACCAGCATAGATACTATTAAGCTCTTAACCAAACCAGCATAAATACTATTAAGCTCTTAACCAAACCAGCATAGATACTATTAAGCTCTTAACCAAACCAGTATTACATAAATACTACTGATCTTAACCAAATCAACATTACCGTAATTTCCCGACTATTAACGGAGGTTTGTACATTGAATTTCTTCAGCTATGAGGTTAATACACGGGGTGGGCTATAGAGGGGGAAAGCATTTATTTTCTCCATTCTTCTTTATGATTAAAGCATGATCGGATTCTGATTAATTGGGGCTCTTGGGCACTGCAGTTAATACACGGGTGCGGTTAATACATGTTTTTTTTTAAACTTAAAACACTGTCCTGCGGTTCATAGACAATGCGGCTAATACACAGAAAATGACTGTACATAGATACTTCTGATCTCTTAACAAGCGTTACATGGATGCTGCCCTCTTTACCTCTGGGCAGAGCGGGAGTGTCTGTCTGACTGGCTTCTTCTTCTTCTTCTTCTGCTGCTGCTGATGGTGGTGATGGTGGTGGTGGTGGTGGTGGTGGGGAGGGACTGATGCAGTGTGGTCAGACCGCAGCTTCTGAGTTTAGCCTGCATGTGTACAGATGCATAATGCAGCAGCCGTGGTCACTACAGCCAAGCACCTCACGCCCACCACCCTGACCGCACTCCACAAGCTCAACCTGTACTGAGTCCAGTGCACTCTGATGTGAATACACACACACAAGCACACACACACACACACACACACACACACACACACACACACACACACACACACACACACACACACACACACGCAAACAGACAAGTGTTATCACACAATCAGAAAGACATAATCACATATGACCAGTCCCAGACAAACTGTCAGGTCTAGCAGGTCTCAGATCTTTCAGCCTCACTCAGTAGGTTGTAGGGAAACCACACACACACACACACACACACACACACACACACACACACACACACACACACACACACACACACACACACACACACACACACACACACACACACACACACTCACACACACACACACACACACACAGGTCTGTCTGGTGTCAGGTCTTTCATCCTCACTCAACACTCAGTAGGTTGTAGGGAAACCTCACTCACACACACACACAGGTCTGTCAGGTCCCAGGTCTTTCAGCCGTACTCAACAGTCAGGTGGTGGGGAAGCCACACAGACAGACAGATATTATATCAACCTCTGTCCTTCTTCATTTCCCTCGCTCTTTCTCTCTATTTATCCCACTCTCTTCCTCCTTTCTTCTTCATTCCTCCTCTGCTGTCATGTGGAAGTGGTCAGGATGACAAACCCTTTCAGCCTGTGTGCGTATGTCTACTTGTGTGTGTGTGTGTGTGTGTGTAGGGCCTTCGTGTGGGCTCTCATGGTGCATTGGTCCTGACAGCCATATGATGGTCATTCAGTGGGCCAGTGCCACTGGAGCATGAACACGCACACGCACATACACACACACGCACATACACACACACACACACACACACACACACACACACACATGCGCGGTGGTTAGTTGGCAGGGCCCATTGCGATTGATTGGCCTCCTTTGCCGTGGCGACGCCACACCTGTCAGAAGTCTCTCTGGCTGAGGCCCCTGGGAGCCTCTCACAGACAACATCCTCCAGTGTGGGTGTGTGTATTGGGGAGGGGATGTGTGGGGGTTGGGGGGTGAGGAGTTGACAGTACATCACTGGCCTTTTGCTTTTTCCACTCTTCTCTCTCTCTCTCTCTCTCTCACACACACACACACACATACACACACACACATAGATAAAGATAGAGAGAGGTGGGAATGAGAGTAAGACAGAGGGGCTGAGAGAGAGGGAGAGAGAGAGAGAGGGAGAGAGAGAGAGAGGGAGAGCTCTGACTGCTGGTCCAAGGGCAGTCTGAGAGGTGTATTAGCGTGAGCTGCTGTCAGTGCAGTCAGGCCAATATTTGGGCTTTTTGTGCTGCGCAGCGGTAATGTTATCTGCCCGCCTGGGCCCTGCGCTGAAGGCCCGCCTGCCTGCCCGCGACCTCTCTGTCTGACCCCTCTGTAAACACCATGTCATGTTTAGCCCTCTTAAATAGCCCGGCCCCTCATCAATCTTTTATGCAGGGGTAAATATCATATGCTCTTCACTTATTTACATCCGCTCTGAGCTCGGAAACCTCGCACGCATGAAATATTCAGCAGCATTTTAGCAAATGCATGCCTTTGTCAATACCACCGGCTCTCCGAAACCCCCTCATCTCCCCCCACACACATACAAACACACACACACACACACACACCACACATACACTCCACCACCCACCCATTGCCTCGCCCTGTTGTGGGATCAGAGCTTTATGGCTTCAGGGATGGGGGAACAGTGAGGTTACGATGAATTACCTTAGACCGAGGCAGCGTCCACGTGGAGACGAGACGGGACGAGACGAGACGAGACGTGAGGAGAGGAGCGGAGAACTCGATCCCCCGGCTTTTATGGAGGGAGAGATGTTGGCTTCTATTTTATTTTTGTCAGGAATCAATGGCACGCAATGACAGGGCAGCACATTAATTTGATTTCTGGGTTTTACTCCACCGTCCGAGTACAACACAGCGTCTGTAGGAGCCGCTAGACGATGTGTCGATACACTTCTGGTATTTTAGAAACTCCCCTGATTCACCAAATGAATTGTGCTATTCACCCTAATACCTCAAACAAGACATTTACTGTTTGAGGCGTATATGAAAATTCAATGAACTGTTTTGGAAGCAAGACGTTATACTACCCCATTTCAAACAATCTTGGGATGCTGTGTGAAATGTAAATAAAAACAGAATGTGATAATTTGCGGCTCACCCATATTTAGTTGCAAAAAGAAATTCATTTTGAATTTGATGCCAGCAACACATCTCATAAATGTTGTAACAGGGGCAACAAAAGACTGGACAAGTTGTGTAATGCTAAAGAAGTGTCACTATGATTGGGCATATAAAGTGTGACTATGATTGGGCATATAAAGAGCATCCCAGTGAAGCCAAGTCTCTCTGAAGTATATATGCAGAGGTATTCATCACTCTGTGAAAAATCTGTGTGGGCAAATAATGCAACAATAAGAAATAATGCTCCTCAATGAATTTGGGGATTTCATAATTTATAGGGCATCATATTAGATAAGGGCGTGCTGTAGAACACAACCAATGGCTGTTCTGATGAAGCCAGTATTAAACCATATGTACCTTCTTTGGTATTCTAAACAACTGCATATAAAACCTCAGTTCACAAGAACATTGTGAATGATTACTGTATTTCTGAAAAGAATTACACTTTAAGTGTAATTTAACTGCTGGTCACACCTCTTGGAAATCAAAAGTGAACAAAACATCCCCAGACCCATTCCCTTTTGAGAATCGTTGTGGTGTTAGTCCAGCCACTAAAATTGTATGTTCTAAGCAAATAACATGTTCAATACTTCGTCCGACTGTAGATGTTCTGCATGGATGGGCATATGAAGAGTTTGGATCCAAAACACTATATCCTCCATTTTAATAAATCTTCCTAAATATATATTTTTAATTTTGTTTTCCAGGTAATTTCAGTAGACAGTAGAGTAGTGCAGCTGGGCTATTAACATTTGATTTAGCTTTACTCAACCAAAACAACACACCTGCAATTTTATTGAAATGCAAATGTAAGAAATGTATTTCAATTAATCATAAAATGGCCCTGATATGTCACTAGACATTAAGAAATCATGTTCATTTCAAATACTTATATCACTGACATCAGTAGTCCGGCCAGGATATTGTCATTTAAAAAGTGAAGTTGCAGCCCTCTGATGTTGATGTTGTCATGTTATGTTTGGCCTGATGCGCCACCCTCCACCTATCTACTAATCACGAAGTCAGTAGCGTTTCGGCATCCGGGTTGCCAGCTCTGCCAGTCAGGGGGGAGGGGGAGGGGATACACCGCTCTACAGTATTTTGAAAGTGATTGCAGTACCAGTTTTGGCCACAATCTTACATACGGTTCCTTTAAATAACATAACTTGAATAAAAATGGAGATATTGCGTTTGGCAACCAAACTTCATGTGTAGTCGTATTCATAAAGGTGGGTGCGAGAGCCTCTGATCTGCCAGGGGTTCAGGGCGTGGCTCAGGTGTGAGGAAGTGATGTGTTCTGTTCATATTTAAATGCAGGTCTGGACACACACACACACACACACATACATACATACATACACACACACTAAGGAGTCTCAGATGGCTGAGCTGGGCCGCAATGAACATGCCTTATTTTCTAGCCAATTACATGATGCATTCTTAT
>NW_027468609.1:15023295-15058295 GCF_046254945.1 Alosa pseudoharengus | reverse complement strand
TATATATACATGGGGGCGCGCTCACTTTTTGTTCTAGTGGCCTTTATTAACTTTGAGAGGTGGAGAGGAAAGCTTCACTCATGTTGAAAGCTACCTCAGCCACAATGCAGTGATTTGGGTTATTGTCGGACAGTATCAGTCCATTATTCTGCCTCTCAGGGAATATTTGTAACCCTGGTAAACTGAGCGAAAAGATACTTCTATTAGAAGTCCTGTTGTTCCCACCTCCCTCAAATAAAATGTTTTCTAGTGTGTGTGTGTGTGTGTGTGTGCGCGCTGTAATGAGCAGCAGTGAGAGAGAGGGAGGTGTGTATTCCTGTCTTTGATGTGTTTTGCATGAGGTTTGCTTGACAAAAGTCTCTCTCTGGGCAGTGATAGAGTCTGTGGTTTTCTGAAGTGTATCTCTGAAAGCCACAGGCGATCTGGTAGCGAGTTTAACCTTGATCGTTAATGCACTGATTGGTTATCTCATTTGATTTGTGGATAAATTTTTAAATGGTATAGGTATCGTAAACGTGCTAATTACCAACCATTTCGTTCGAAAATTCTAAAACAACAATGTTTTTTAATACTTCTAAATAACATTTGCTAAATTAACCTTACATTTTTCAGTAGCCATAGGTGTGTAGATTTAAACAAAATCTAGTTTGGTTTTTACCGGGGCTTTTTGGGGCAGCCGTGGCCTACTGGTTAGCACTTCGGACCTGTAACCGGAGGGTTGCCGGTTCGAACCCCGACCAGTAGGCACGACTGAAGTGCCCTTGAAGGCACCTAACTGCTCCCCGAGCGCCGCTGTTGATGCAGGCAGCTCACTGCGCCGGCATTAGTGTGTGCTTCACCTCACTGTGTGTACACTGTGTGCTGTGTGTGTTTCACTAATTCACGGATTGGGATAAATGCAGAGACCAAATTTCCCTCACGGGATCAAAAGAGTATATATACTTATACTTATACTGCCTGAAATATCTGATTTTGTTTACCACGCTCGGATTTTAGTGCTGGGCTGGTGAGTACTTATTCCCAACCTTTCTCACTGCACATCAACGGTTAGCCCGAGAATTCTCGTCGTCGCAATTCAAAATTTCACTGGAGCTCCAAGCGGATTTGTACACGCAGCCTTACAACACTGTTTATTGTATGTACATTTTGGTACATAGCTAATTTAGATAAACTTATGGTGTGGGTGCTTGCGTTTCTTTAGGAATCCACCATCTTGGTTTGTATAAAAATGAATATTAAGTGAAACATATACATAAGAGGTTGGACATACAGTACGTGATGGTTGGTAATATGTGACGTTCCGATATATTATTAAAATAACATATAACCAACAACATCAATCAGGATTGCTCTTCATAGGTACTGAAGCCAGTTGACACCAGGTTTCATATGAATTGACTTTGCCACATAATATCGGATATCTTATTCATGAAATAACATTGACATTCACTTTTGATTTCTCTATTTGGGAACCTTGTGACAGTACAGTTGCAACCCCTAATTAAAAGCAAGGTGCAATAATGGTTTTAATGATAGATAGATAAACATTCTCAGTATAAACAAATATAAAGTATAAACAAATGTATATATACACATAAACAAAAATAATGTCATTTATGTTATTAATCTGTTATTTGGATCGGTTGGATCTATTATTTCGAGACAAAAATCTGGACGCTTTTGTCATGTTTTTCTGGGTAAGAGGGCTCTGAAGTAATTGTTGTTTTGAATCTTTTCGTTGTTGAGTTGCACTCAGGGGTGTGTGCAGGAGTATCAGACACTCCCTACTTCCTGGTCTGCTCTCGTGAGTGTGTGGACCTAATCTCAGAGGACAGCACACCCTGACCCAACAAGGACCTGTCAACTCTGCTTTGCAACTGGAGGCTTCCCCAAATTAGCCACCTGCATAACCAAACCCTGCCATTTTCTCCTGTGTCTACTGCAGGGACCACACACACACACACACACACAAACACACACATAGAGGGGTATAAAACAAACTCAAATCAAAGCTCCTTCTCCGACAGCAACTTATTCAGTACCTGTCACCTCTCCTTAATAAATAAGAATCTCTTTTTTTGTCGGGTGGGTGATGGGTTGTGTGTGTGTGTGTGTGTGTGTGTGTGTGTGTGTGTGTCTGGTGGGCTCTGTGAGGGCTTGAGGAGCAGTGAGATTAACCATCCCTCTCGGCTTCGCCGCCCTCTAATGAAAAGCAATGGAGATCCACAGCGTTTTAATGAACAAGACACAGCTTTTTACTGCTCGCAATTTATTGGGCCAATTCCCCCTGTCCATCATCAAGGGGTGGGGTGAGTGTGTGTGTGTGTGTGTGTGTGTGTGTGTGTGAAGGGGTCAGGGTGGAACTGGGCGTTAACCCCCTATACACACACACACACACACACACACACACACACACACCCCTCTCTTCTGCACCCTGCCACCTCGTTACCTTGTCAGGGGGAGTGCCGGGGCAGATGGGATAGCGGACCTCCCGCCCGCGACACGCCGAGGCCTCCAACTCAATTTGCGGAGTGACATCTCCGATCTTGCTCCCTGGATCAGTAAACAATTCTGGCAATGAGATGTGTGGGAATTAATTACTCTGTTTGGGGACACCCCCACCCCCCTCCAACACAGACACACACACACACACACACACACACAGCAGGCAGGAGCAGTCAGTCCTGCCTCCTTTTGTAAGAGAGCAGTTTGCATATGTCTCCAATAACAGGCCAGGGTGTCAGTGTCTGGGCACCAACAAGCCAGGTTGACAGGAAGGGACATGTTCCCACCCCCTTCTGGACTCCCATAATGCTCTTGGGTAAGTGCCACAGCTTGTCTCTGAGCCTTAATGGGAATGGAGTATCATGTGTGTGTGTTTGTAAATGTGTGTGGACTTGTATATATGTGTATATGTATTTTTTAAATATTTGCTTTATTTGCTTTATATACTTGAATTTAATTTTTTGTAACTTTATCTTCTTGTCTTGACTATGAAACTTAGGGAAATTAATTTTGAATGTCTTTTCTTTCATATAACACCAAAAAAGACAAATCAATATTTCCAATGGTTTTTGAAGTAATCGGCCTGTATCTCAGAATTATAATACCGGTATGCAACTTTTTGTCAGACTTTTTGTCAGATTGGGTCATATATTTATATATATATATGGTGTGTGTGTGGTCTGTGTGAGGTTCTGCACGTTCCATTGCTTTTTTCTGCAATAACTTTTTTTTTTTATAAATTATTTACAAATTCCAAAACAAAAAAATATAAAAAAATAACACCGAGAGGAAAATATAATTTAACTAATGTTGCTTTTGGAACAGCTGGGAAACATATAAGCATAAACAGTCTTTGGGTATTGTTTAATACGAGCTATTAAAAGATGAACAATATGCCATTTCAGTTTTTCAATCTCTTCATGCCTCTAAGCTGATCGGTGTGTATTTTAATGTCTCGACTGTAGTCTTTTGTGATAATCATTTTAATTTAGTTAAGTCATATGAGACACATCATAGCATATGTCTCAGGTATTAACCTTTCTATTAAAAATTGTATGAAAAATTGTGTTCAACTGCTTTCATAAAATAGTTATTGGATGTTTTTTCTTTACACATTTCCAGGGTACTTGTCAAGACACACACACACACACACATACACACACACACAAACTTTTGTATAGCTGGTTTGATAACCTTGACGATTAGGCTTTGGTGTAAGGTCAAGTAGTTGTTTGTCATGCATGCTTAGACTCTTACTATCACACCCTGTCTTCAATAATTCATCCTCTGGAATAAGTGAAGATGTCTAAGTGGACCTGAATAAGACTGTAGAATATGTGTGTTTGAGTGGGAGGGTGGGAGAGAGAGTGTGAGCGAGAGAGAGAGAGAGATGATGTGCTCACAGAGGACTTTGGGGCCATGACACAAGATCCCTGTTCATACCTGTGGATACTGCAGGCTGTTAGGTAATCACACACACACACACACACACACACACACACACACACACACACACACACAGACGTGGCAGGTAACTGGACTCTGGAAGTCTGCCGTTATTATACTTATTCATCCCCCAGACACCAGGTCGAGTCACTGGTCACCAGGACAACGAAGAATGTGAAAGCCACACACACATCAACACACATGTGCCACACCCACACACACATCTGCTTACACACTCTCCCACATCAACACACCCTCCTACCACTGCAGGTGACACTGGGTCTGCCTAGAAGAGAGGAAAAGAGAAAGATTGAGTGAGGGAGAGAGAGAGGGAAAGATATTAATTGAGAAGCCCTAACGAGGCAGGAGTGTAATTACAACGCCTCTCCTCTCTCAGATATCACTCTCTCCCTCCCTCTCTCCCTTTCGCTCTCTCTCTCTCAGATATCACTCTCTCCCTTTCTCTTTTTCTCTCCCTTTCTCTTTTTTCTCTCTCTCTCAGATATCACTCTCTCCCTCCCTCTCTCTGTCTCTCTCTCTCTCTCTCTCAGATATCACTCTATCTTTCTCTCCCTTTCTCTCTCTCTCAGATATCACTCTCTCCCTTTCTCTTTTTTTCTCCCTTTCTCTTTTTTCTCTCTCTCTCTCTCAGATATCACCCTCTCCCTTCATGAATAACACAACAGAGCCACCACCATCACAACAAAGCCAAGGGGTCAAAGGTCAGGCCAGCTTGTGACGGGAGAGTAGCCTGGGAAAAGAACTCTGGCTAATATGGAGTGTCTATTTATAGTGCATTGCCATGATCCACAACGCCACAATTTTTTTAAACACACTATTCACCTACATTTTTTATGGATTTCTTTTGGTTGATGTTGGTGGTTGTTGATGTGCTATGGTATTTATGGTTTCTAAGATTAGCTGCTTTTTTTAATAGATTGGTTTATTATAATGAAATACCTTCAAATACCAATTCACCTTCACCATAAGTGCATGCTTTTTTTAAAGCTAAAACTGAAATATATATATATATATGAGACATGTTTGACAATTTGAAAACATTTCTAAATGACAGTGCTGCAGTTCAATGAATCAAACAACACATAATCTGAATATCCTCCATCTTAAACAATTGGAATTCATCCAAGATGGCTTCAGAAACCCCCCCGACTGGCATCAGACTCTGCTTTGGGCCCGAACTGACCCGTCACCTGCTACACGACTCGGTCAACTGGTCTGAGCATGGACTCACTCCGTGCACGCATGATCCAGTTCAGTGTAATTGCCGTGTTAGGAGTGTGGAGAAGGGCTTTGGCCATCTCTGTCCCCTGCCTCACCTGGCCGTAAGTGAGCCTCTGTCCGCTGGGTTTCAGCGAGGCTGATTATTTACCTGGCCTCTCGTCCCGTCTTGACCGCACGGCTGCCAGGTGCGTTGACTCTTCGTTACTCCTGCACTCGGTGTCCACTTCCCTTCTCCCACTCCAGCTCACACACCTGTGTGTGTGTGTGTGTCCGTGTGTCTGTCTGTCCTTGTATGTGTGTCTCTCTCTGTATGTGTGTTGTGTGTGTGTGTGTGTGTGTGTGTGTGTCTGTCTGTCCTTGTGTATGTGTATGTGTATGTGTATGTGTAAGTGAATGTGTATGTTTAAGTGTGTGTGTGTGTGTGTGTGTTTGTGTGTGTGTGTGTGTGTGTGACAGACAGGTCAGGGTAAAGGAATACCCATTTAACATGCAGTGTGAGCAGACAGCCTGATGAACTGCTCTCCCTTCAGGTAATGGAGCCACCTATGTGTGTGTGTGTGTGTGTGTGTGTATGTGTGTGGGGGGGGGGGTGCATGTGTGTGTGTGTGTGTGTGTGTGTGTGAGAGAGAGAGAGAGAGAGAGAGTGTGTGTATGTATATCTGTGCCTCTGTAGCAGAAGGTATAAAGGTGTGTGTTACTGTTTTACCTGTGCATGTTCATCTGTATATGTATATGTCTGTATGCACGGACTTCTATCTGTGTGTGTGTGTGTGTGTGTGTGTGTGTGTGTGTGTGTGTGTGTGTGAATCACACCGGAACGTTAGACATTAGCTGTTAGCGGTTAGCCGGCAGGCGTCTGGATAGAGGCTGGCTGAGTGGTGATCTGCCCACATTGCGATGTTGTAACATGAAGCAATTAACCTAACAGCATGCCCCCCCCCCACCCACACACACACACTCACCCCCCGCACACACACACACACATGCTCATACACACGCACACACACACTCACTCACACACACACCCCTCCCTCTCTCACGCCCTGGGACCTGAGGTTAATTGCCAGTACAGCTTAGAGACAATTTGGTGAAATCTAAGGCTTGGTTTAGGGGGCACACTCTGCTCTGTGGGAATCAAACACACACACACACACACACACACACACACACACACACACACACACACACACACACACACACACACACACACATACATGCACACACAACACACACACTATCACGCAGACACACACACACACACACACACACACACACACACACACACACACACAGACGTGGCAAATCCCCCTGGAACTAGGTGCCATGGATGGCACATGGTGCCATCTGCCAATTTGCTGCTAAATTGTTCATGTTAGTGGGCTGGCAGCGAGATCACCTCTGGATGTGAAATGAGGAGGAGAGCGCCGTATCTGAGGCCCGGCGTGGGAGACGCCAGTGATCACAGCCTCGGCCACTCCACCGGGACACACGCGGCTCCACGCCTTTGTTCGCTCGCAAGATTATATGCACGGAAACCTTATACCAATTATGTGATAAAAGCTAAAATACAAATATATCTTTGGTCACACTTTACTTACATGGTCCACCCACAGACTGTACAGATTGTCAAAAAAACGATCTGCTAGGCGTCGGATTTAGTTAAGGTGATGTTTAGTCATTCTTCAACAACAATTTTACATACTGGACTTTACAGATTATATTTTAAGTCTCTGTGGGCGGAGCCATCTGAGTAAAGTGTTTCTCTGCATTTTTTCTAAGCTGCTTTTAGAAGTATTTATCGCTCAATGGTGTTTTAAGCCCCCACCGTCGACTTCAAGGCAGCGCTGCAGCCGGCGACTTCAAGGCACCTAACCCTAACCCTAACCCTTGCCTAACCCTAGTGCCTTCCATGCAGCGCTGCCTGGAAGACGACCTTGGGGGCTTAAAACACCAAACACCGTATTTACCCCATCATTTGATATGAGCAGTCACCGGGACCAGGACCCTGGCTCTGGACCACCTCGGCCCAGGTGCTCTTGTCTGACAGAGTGGACCCGGTAGAGTGGCTCCAGAACCGGCCTAGTTTCAGTCCAGAACCGGCCTCTGTGTCTGGCGAACATGGATCTAGAACCGGCCTCTGTGTCTGGGGAACATGGGTCTAGAACCGGCCTCTATGTCTGGGGAACATGGTCCTCGTCCTTTAACGGAAATCGCTCCTGAAGCCATTTTAGTGCTGAAGGCCTGGTGTGACGGCTGCTCTCCCAATCTGACAGCGTTTGTAGTGCTGGTGCATTTGGGACCCTTGTGTTTGTGGGTACACACACATCAGCCATGTTGTGTGGAGGAGAGAGTATGTGTGTGTGTGTGTGTGTGTGTGTGTGTGTGTGTGCCAGCCATCCTCCCTGTCTCCCAGTTGTCACTGCTGATATACACACACAGCGACACATGGTGCTATGAAGTGAGACAGGCGGTGATGAAGGTGTGTTTAACATCATCATTAATAAGGGCTGACGAGATGCCTGGAGACGCCTGGTTCTCACGGACACTGAAGGCTGCGTCATTCCAGCTTTTCAGTCGACTGATGCCCCGGCAACACCTGAAGACATTGGCAATAAATATTGAATCAAGCACCCGACAAACAGCTACATTTACAATAAAAAACAAAAAACAAAAAAACAATAAAATGTTTCTAAAATCTCAGAGACAGATTTCAGATTCTTATGAAGTATGTATACTGTTTGAAGATGACATACGCAAGTTGTAAGTGAGTGGCTCCTGTTTGGCGGAGGACATGGGTAGCCTCTGGAGGAGGAGGCGTTGGGGAGGTACCCCGTGCCCGCGCGTCAGGATGGCAGTTCTGAATCACATTTGGATCTCGTGGAGATTTCCCATTTAACCTGCCAGATTTCCAAATCCCCAGATTGCTGAAGCGACGAGGAAATCCGTCTCCCTCTCTTTTCATTTTTCTCTTTCCCTCTATCCCTCCCTCTCTCTTTCCCTCTATCCCTCCCTCTCTCTTTCCCTCTATCCCTCCCTCTCTCTTTCCCTCTATCCCTCCCTCTCTCTTTCCCTCTATCCCTCCCTCTCTCTTTCCCTTTCTCTTTCCCTCCCTCTCTCTTTCCCTCTATCCCTCCCTCTCTCTTTCCCTCTATCCCTCCCTCTCTCTTTCCCTCTATCCCTCCCTCTCTCTTTCCCTTTCTCTTTCCCTCTCTCTTTGCCCCACTCACCCATCATTCTGATGGCAGTGTTATATCGTACAACACGGGGTAGATCTGGGGGGGGGGGGGGGGGGGTAGGGTTGTGTGTGTGTGTGTGTGTGTGTGTGTGTGTATGGTGTCTTTGAATGAGATTTGCCCTGGGGTAGAACCAGCCCCACACACCCAGCCCCCATCTGCAGCCCCCCCTCTGAGCCCCATCAGGCTGAGGGGCAAAAGGCAGTGGAATATGGAGAGCAGCCACACCGTCCCCCCCCGCCATTTCCATTGAGTTTGGGGGTTAGAGGTGTGTGTGTGTGTGTGTGTGTGTGTGTGCGTGTGTGTGTGTGTGCCTGTGTGTGTGTGTGTGTGTGTGTACTCTCCAGTGAGATATTTTCCTATTGAGGTGCAGTGGCTTGTAATGTGTACTAGAGTGGCTTGTGGTGTGTGTAAACTACACTGAGGACCTGGGAATACAGCTCTCACTAAAGGCTTTGGTCGCGTTTGCCATTCTCACATGTAGTGAGCTCATTCTCATTTGGAGCTGTTATGAGTAGAGTCCAGAGTAGGCCTCTCTTTTAGCGTCCACTTCCTGGAAACTCTAAATGACCACTGAGTATAATGCAGCCAACAGGAGATATTTTTAATTTAAGTAATTATTAAATATTAAACCAAGGCGACTAGAGAAGACTCATTCAGATACGGACAGGCACACCAAGAAGACAGATATTACAGTAATAACCAGGTTTCTCTATATTCATGCAAACACCATATTCTGAGCATGATCAAAGTCGGGATAAGCCTCCTAACCGCAGCATGCGTTTACATGCACGGCATGTGCATGTAAACGCATGCTGTCATTCTTGTGTGTCTGACACAGACAGGTAGCCCAAGCAGACTTCCCGCAATTTTTTTGCGTGATCTCTGAGTGAAAAGGGCTAGTGCTTTGTTTAGTCCAGCTCTGGAACAACGCAAAGGCAGATAACACAACGCCACACACACACACACACACACACACACACACACACACACACACATACACACACACACACACACACACACACACACACACACACACACACACACACACACACACAGAGAGAGAGAGAGAGAGAACAATACAAAGGCAGATAACACAACGCCACACACACACACACACACACACACACACACAGAGAGAGAGAGTACAATACAAAGGCAGATAACACAAAGCCACGCTTGATTTGCTGCTCCAGAGAACAGAAGCCTGCAGAGAGAATCTCCGCCTCATTCTCTGGACTCCGGAGTCGGGATGGAGTCCCTGCAGTCCAAAGCACAATTCTACCTTCGGAGTGACAGTGAACCCTCTCCTTTCCTCCCCCTCTCTCTATCTACCTCTCTCTTCCCCCCCCCCTCTCTTCCTTCCTCCCTCTCCCCCCCTCCCCCCTCTATCTCCCTATCTCCCTCTCTGTTCAGACTGGGGCCTGGTTGGTATTGGGAATGTAATAAAGTGTCAGGCAGCAGTTTGAGATTAATTAAGTGGGCGACGTGGCGAGGAAGGCAGCGCAGAGATGGACTAAATTGCTCATTCATTACCAGGGTGACATGGAGAGAGGGGTCCAAATAGACAATAGCATGCAGCAGTAATTCAATCCCAGCTTGTACTTACAGAAAACAATGAGATAATCAACTGCAGTATTACAAGACACAGATTGCTGCGAGTCGGGGTGTGTGTGTGTGTGTGTGTGTGTGGGGGGGGGGGGGGGGTGTTTAGGGGATGGGAGGGGGTGTTAAGGGTGTGTGGGTAACTCTGCTCTGGGTGTTTGTGTGTTGGGAGATGGCTATGCACAAGACACACACACACACATAGAAAGAGAGAGAGGTAAAATGGTCATCCAAGCGATGAATATGTCCATGCAAACATCTCTATGATGCAATTTTAGTTTGTACTGTAACACTCCTGTGGGACCCAAGTTAAGGTGTGTATAAATATATATATTTTCTTTTTTTCCCCTTTTTTTTGGGGGGGCGGCATAAAGAAGAGTCACAGGAAAAGAGAGAGGAAGAAATGAAAGAAGAGAGAAAGAGAGAGTAAGAGACAGAGAGAGATATGGAGAGAGAGAGAAAGGGAAAGTAATTTATTGGTGTTGGAGGAATATAATTTATCATAGGATCCACTCTCTGCCGCTCAATTGATATGTAGTTGATTTGAAACAACACGCCTCAGGCACCCACTGGGGACTCTTTTAGATTTTACGCTTGGATATATCTGTTTAACTCCCCATTTACCAAAACAGCAGCCCCTGACACTGCACACACTGCTTCCGCCGGGGGGAGGGGAAGGAGGGGTGAGGGAGGGGTGCTCCCCGTCCCTTGGGAACGCCATGAAAAACAACCGCAGGAAAAAAACGAATATAATTTTATGGCACAGTGATACACATCTCTTTAGAGCAATTGTGTATGTCTCTCTCTCTCTCTCTGTGTGTGTGTGTGTGTGTGTGTGTGTGTACTTGTGTGTGTTTATGTGAATTTAATTAAAGTGGATGGAACGTGTGCAATCAGAAAGCTCATAATGCAAATGTGTTGTGCTGTAATGACAGCTTATATGTCTTTTTGATCATGTTAACATGCTAACATTATCCACGCTAGCAGATGGGTCAAGTAGATAAGGGGATAACAATTTTCATAAGAAAACACAACAATTAATATAGATAGTTATATAGATAGATAGATAGATAGATAGATAATTAATATAGATAGAAAGATAGATAGATAGATAGATAGATAGATAGATAGATAGATAGATAGATAGATAGAAGGATGGATAGATAGATGGATGGAGGAACAGAGGGATGCTCAGCAGAACAGCCTTTAACTGGATCATAGTAGTTAGTGTGCCAGATGAGCTTAATTATTGACTAACTAGTCTGCACATGAGTGCTGGCAGGTTGTGTGGTGGTGTTTTCTATCAACTGTCATTGACATTCATGCATATCCGTTAACAAGAGCAGCAATCAGCTCACCTCTGTCAGTAAGGGGTTGGAATCAGAAGGGGAACATTAGACCATGATTCGAAATAAATAGTGTGCTTACATGATGCAGGTCATGATTTAAAATCCCCTTTCTTCTCAATTTGTTTAAGACATTTTGCTTTCAACTTTATTTGAAACTGTGATTTTTAACCAATGTAGTGTGCATATACTGTATGTCGCTTTGGAAAAAAAGTGTCTGCCAAGTAGCATAACCAAGTGCCGACTGATTCACTATTCATGTAGCCTGGGCCGTAAAATTCAAGCAAGTTCAAGTTTTTTTAAATGGAAGAATTGAAGAAGGAGAGAAGAGAAACAAGTAGATTGTATTTAAAGGTAATCATCTCCCTTCCCGCCCATTTGGGTTAACACTTTTTTCCCTTCTCTCTTCTCTTCCTTGCACCCCCCCCCCCCCACACCCCACCCCACCCCTAGACTGACGGCTCATTAGCCCGGGAGTTCATTCAGAGTGGCAGTTGGCTAACTTGAGCTTTTCGACAAATAAATATATAATGTCTTTTTTCTTAGCGGAGACGTGACCCCTGTGGGCGGATATTGATTTCCTCTGACCGGACCGAGTCACCTGCACCCACTACGGCCAAGCGCCGAGGTCACCGGTGGAAATCCGATTGGTGACACCACGATTGCCGTCCCTCCCTCCAAACACACACACACACACACACACACACACACACACACACACACACACACACACACACACAGACTTTCTCTCTCTCTCTCTCTCTTTCTCTCTCTCCCTCCCTCTTTCCCAGTGATGGTGAGGGCTGGTGTGGTTGTCGTGGGCCCCCAGATTGATTGGCTGTTAGGCAGCAGGGGCAAGGCAGCGGGTGTTGTTCGACAACAATGCATTTCAAACAGCTTAATGTGAGAGCTGCCAATACGTTGATTCAATCATAAGTGATTTGAGGCCGGGGTGACTGGGCTGTTAAGGCACAATGAATGATTTTCTGCCCCCTCCAAACAAAACGCTGCCGGCCAGGCAATCACTGTAGATTATTCTCCTCCGGAATATCTGGGAATATCTACACTCTTGGTCAAAGGAAAATCAATACGCTAAGGCAGCACCTGTGCATTATAATTAAGCTGTTATCTGTTAAAAAAACAAGCAGGCAAATAAATTCATCTTTGGTCTATTTATTTCTCTTATTATTTGCCTCCCTAGCTTGTCAAATTTAAATTACATGTAAATGCACTTACACTAAATGGGAATGTTTACTTAAGTGTAGAAGCACTTTCCTATGCGTCACAAATTCTTCAAGGTCATTTGGGTCAACTCACTGTGCTCAGGGCGGCAGTTTAATTGACAATTTAGCACAAAAAAAAAAACATAAAAAAGCATATGCAAGCTAGCTACATTGGAAACCATCACATATTGCACTTAAATGTAATGTTTTGTTGCAGTTCAGCTAGCTCAGCTTGTGGAGATATGTTTTTTTTTGTGGCAGCTCAATGAGGATAAATGGTAATCTTTATTCAATATCTCTGCAACAGCAGCCACTATCATGTGTAACCAGACTATACTTGTCTGCCGTTGAGCGCCCATTAAGTTACTCCCCCTTACCTCCCTCTGATCTTGATGGAATATGACTCTCAGATATGATACCTGGAAAGTGGACAATCTCGCGATCCTCTGCTCATATCTCAGTTTCGTAGTAAAGCGTGATGAGTTAGAGATAGTGAGAGATGAATGGTAGCTAAATTGGAATAGGACTGTAAGTGGGCCACAAATTTCCTTCTCTTTTGGGTCGAGGATAACAGAAGAAATCATAAAGAAACATTTATTACCGAGCACTATCCCTCGAGGTAATTTGCAAATCTTCTGAAATCCAGAGCAAGCTTTGATTTAACAGAGACTTGCAATGACTTTTATTTATTGTCTATTGTTGGCGAAATTACATCTTATAAAGGCCCCTGTATAAAGCGTCGTCCCGAAGAGTGGCGCGACAACCCGAGGAGACGTGCGTCGCGTTGGCTCCCATAAAGCCGAGGCCTCCACTTCCTGCTTGGAGAAATGGGAAAATCAATAGAGCCGGGCACAAACACAGCAAGACACTCCGTTTAACTGAGGGCTTGTGTCTGTTTGTTTGTATGTATGTTCATGTATATGGATGTATTTGTGTGTGTGAGTGTGTACTGTGCGTTGAATATGTGTGTGTCTGGGGACCCCTCCACAATCCCCCCCCCCAACACACACACACAGGTCTACCCACACACACACATGCCCCAAGAGCAGGCCCGACTCTAACTAACAACTTGCACTCCATCTAGCGCGTGTTTATGCCTCCAAATGATTATTTTCCAAATGAAAATCTCTTTCCCATTTCAGTTTTATTTATTTTATTATCTGTGCTGACAATTGGGAGAGTGCACAATGTTTACTCGTTCTGCAGTATTACTTCTTCCACACCAGCTGAAGACAAAAGCTTTTTTTTTTTTCTCTCTCTCTCTCTCTTCTCAATTCAATATTACAATCATAAACAGAGAGATCGGCAACAAACTAACGTCTAATTTGAACATTGAAATTAACTATTGAAATTCGATGAGGTTGTATTTTATTGCTCATTCTCCCTCCAGCTCGCCTGTATTCTGCAGAGAGCGACCGCTGTGAATTTGGGTCAACTGATGAATTTAAATTTCACAGAGGACCCCTTGCCAAGGCGAAGAATGAATTTAGGCATTTACGGGGGCGGAAAAAAAAAGAACAGGGAGAAGAAGACGAATCAAGTAACTGTTTTTCTGCAGATGTTTGCAGCTTTCCCGGTGATGGATACAGTGTCAGAAGTTGCTCGATTAAATGGCGCTTTCACACTGCATAGACTCCTATTTAAAAGTCTCAGGACCCGTAATTATTTATTGATGTCTTTTTCAATCTACATCTCCCTGCCAACATGGTCCAGAGTGCCTAGAGGACCTGTTTTCCATGTGCAGTCGCTCACTCTCCCCCCAACCTATAATAGACTCTGTGGGAAGGGAGGTGAGAAGGGGATCGGCTGGGAACCCGCTGAAATTGCAATGAATGCCACAAACACACACACACACACACACACACACACACACACACACACACACACACAGATGCACGCACACACACACAGACGCACGCACGCATGCAGACACATAGAAACATGTATGTACACAGAAGTAGTAATACTCTACTCTGCTCATTAACAGGCAAGCCATCCCAACACTTTAAGAAGAAAAGGCTGCCTGATTGAAAAACATTGATTTGACAGACTGTCACCTATGTGCTTATGCTTATAGTATACCACACACAAGTTTACACACCTAAGCACCACAAAAATGCTGTGTGTGTGTCCTCGTGTGTCTCTTCCATTATCATGTCTGCACTGTGGCATGATTCTTCAGCTGGCTGAACCTCTATCTCTGTCAGCACACACACACACACACACACACACACACACACACACACACACACACACACACACACACACACACATTCCTCAGGGGCACGTGTGTTTCGTCTGAGACGGGCTCATCGCATTAGAGTGCATAGATACCTGAGGCCCTCAGGTGAAACGCAGATGAATGTGCATACACACTCAGCTCCAGTCACACACACACACACACACATTCACACGCACAACCCAATCCTCTGAATACAGAGCAGAGGAGATGGGAGAAGGAAGTGGATTTGGGGGGAAGTAGAGAATGTGCCTGGTGTGAAAGAGAAAGAGAGCTGAGAGAGAAAGAGAGAGAGAGAGATAGAGAGAGAGAGAGAGAGAAAGAGAGAGAGAGAGAGAGAGAGAAAGAGAGAGAGAGAAAGAGAGAGAGAGAGAGAGAGAGAGAGAGAGAGAGAGAGAGAGAGAGAGAGAGAGAAAGAGAGAGAGCTTAGAGGAAGTGTCCATGTGAACATAAAGAACAGGTGAGGGCAAAGTGACTCAAGAGCACAAATTCAAAGGTATGAAGAGGAGACTGAGAGTGTACACAACAATGTGCACGAGACAAATCACCTCCTAAAATAACGGCATAAATAATTTTTTCAGGTTTTTCAGAACACCTTTTTCAGAAAAAGTCAACCAAATATTGAATATTGATGAATATTTTTTGTCCAAAAATGACTTGTGCCATTATTTTAGAAAAGTGATGAAATGTGAAATGTGGAACAAATTAATGGAACAAATGATCTACTAGAAATAAGCAACAGGTATGGAACCAAAAATATGTAAAAAATAAAAACCTGTAATATTCTGGAGCAGCAGTATACAGTATAAAGCTATCAGAAGATGAATGTTGGCTTTACTGGGCCATGTTGAGGGCTTGAACAGAAGTGTGTGATATCTGACTACACCGTCCATGAACTCGAAATGAAACTTGGCACAATGCCACACAGCCAGCACTGCTTGCCTCTGACCTTGACGAGAAAAAAAAAACAAATGGCTCCATGGCTGAAGTTTGGAAGAGAAGTATCCTCATCTGGGCCATTTTTAAAGGCTCTTGTCAGGCGTTTGCCTGGCTGTTTATGTGGCGGCCTGAGAAGCAGCTATTGATTCACGTCAGTGCGAGGCCGTAGCCCTGGAGGAGCCTGGCCGCTCTGAGCGATAGTTCACTGGTGCTGCGCAAGCCAGCCAGAGAGCGAGCGAGCGAGCGAACGAACGAACGAGCAAACGCTGTCCCTGTACAGGCACACCACGGCTCCTTACCACGCTGTACAGAGGGAGAGAGTGAGAGAAAGAGTGAGAGAGTTAAAGAAAGAGAGAGAGAAATGGAGAGAGATGGAAGAAGAACGATAGAGAGAGAGGTCTCTTTGATGCCTGGTGACTGTATTTCATTTCCAGTGGAAAGCAAATACGTTTTATTCCCCCCCCCCCCCACACACACACCCTCCTACCCACACACCCTCCACCTCCCTCCTTCTCTCCCAATGTGCTTTTCCATTCTTGCACATAGGCCAAGGAATGCTAGTCCATCAAACATTTAGTGCAGGTAGGTTGATTGTTCCCTGGTAGCTACAGTCGGGTATAACTTCTGGCCCTTCTGTCATGTTAACGGCTGGCGATCAATGGTTGGAGGTCAGGGCTCCTGATGTAGGTGAACAGTTAAGAGTGGAGGGGTGGGGGTGGAATGGGGTGGGGTGGCGTGGGGGGCACAAAAAAAAGTGTCCAAAGATTCATTTTTTCTCATCTCGTAACAGAGCGGTCAGTTATTTTTCTTTTTGCAGCCCTCTCTGCTCTAAGTGGATATTGATCAGCCGCCTTAATGCAAACCTGTCAAATTAATTTTGTGGGGAGAAGGCTATGACTGATCCAAAATTGCCTCTGCGCTGCGTTGGAAGGTGGCGAGAGGAGGAGGAGGGGGGGGAGGGGGGGGGGTTAGCTCCTGCCGGTAGCCTATGAATTTTAATCATCAGCTGAATAGGAAATAGGCATCATGGCTCCCTCCTCTCCCCCTCCCCTCCTCTCTCATTAAGCCCAGGGAGCCAGACTGGAGGAAAGGCTTTACCTGGACATGAGCCTGGACCATGACCGCAGGACTGCAGAGAATCAGAACGCAAAGCGGAATCGGAATACCTATCAGAATCAGAATCGGAATCAGAGGATCAGCCAAAATCTAATTCCGGATTGGAATCGGAGTTCATAATGTTGAATTCTCCAACTTGTCAGAAGTCTCTTCATAAAGGATTAGATACATACAGTAGACACACACACTGACTGGTGTTCAGCTTTGCTTCCGAGAACTGATTGAACATCTCACAATCAAAAGTAGGAGATGTCATCAAGTGCTCAGTGCTCATAAGCTGAAGTTAATTAGCATCCAATTAGCCACTCCATACCGTAGCGGACTTGACTCCATTAAAGTGTGGTGTCCCTCTGTGGGGTACAGTATAGAGTGTGAACCTACCTTGGTGTCTACAGTGTGGTCTGACTGTGGCCAGCACCACCATGAGGAAGGGGCTGCCTGTTTTAGATCTGGTCCTCAGAGAGAAAGAGCAAACATGCAGACTGAAATATGTTTGCACACACACACACACACACACACACGCACACACACACACACACACAAACAAACACAGACACACACCTGGGCCATACTGTAACTCTAAGGTATCTTCCCCGTAGGACTCATCAGTCACATTAAGATGCAGGTTGTGTGTGTGTGTGTGTGTGTGTGTGTGTGTGTGTGTGTGTGTGTGTGTGTGTGTGTGTGAGGGAGTGAGTGAAACTTTTATGGCCTCCTCTGTTTAATCTTTGAACTGTTGTTTTATTTGGTTAGTTAGTTAAGCGTGTCTGCAGGGGGATCCGAACCCGGCAGAATTAAAAGTGGCAATAACTAACTTTTACGATCAGACGTACTGGGCCGCTCAGTGTAAGTGAGAGTGAGGAATTGTGGGAATTATGTATTTATTGAGTGTGTGAGGGGCTGTCCTACAAGCCGGGAGTTTATTTTCTCAGGGGCGTCAAGTTTTATGTTAGGGAATGGTGAGAGAGCTCAATCGACCTTTATGTTTTTTGTAGCCAGTTTTATGGTAAAGATGTGATCCAGGAAGCATCGATATACGCTGGATAGCAAGAGATATTAAGAAGAAAATATATATTTTTTTATTTTGCAAGAATATCAGGAGAATTAACAAATCATGCAGAAACAATCAGCAGTCCCACCTGCTGTGTGTAAATTCCAAATAAGCTTTACTGTCGGAGATAAAGTATGTCAAACTAATTCCGATTGCCGTGCCAGGGAGTATTATTCTGTTCAGTTCAGTTCCATCAAACTGCATCTATGTCTTACTGATGCCAACTCACCATTTGCCAATGTTTCGCTTTTAGTCTTAGTAAAAACAAGTTTTTGATTGAAAAAACCTGATATCCCACATTGTCAAGGTTTTTTAGTAGGTATACTGAAATTTAGTTGTTTGTAATTTTACTTTATCAACACAACTGCAATTTTCTCAATATTACCTGAGATGCACAATAGAAACAAAATCCTGATTTATTTTTGAATATAAAATATGAAATGAAAAATAAAGGTGGAGGTGCTTATTTTTGCAACTAAACTCAAGTATGTATTCTATTTACCCATCAGTGTCCTGCCACCAGACTGGATGGGACAGGATGTGATGTAGGATGAGAGCAGACAGAGAGGAAGTGATGTGATGTGATGTGGCTTTTGATGTGCAGGCCGTCTGTACTGAAGTGATCATGATTCCCGGGAGGGTTGTCGCTCCCCGCAAAAACATCAACACCAGAACACACAGGTAAAGGCATGAAAGAAAACTTCCCCCTCTCTCTCTCTCTCTCTCTTTCTCTTCCCTTTCTTTCTTGTGTTGTGCTCTACTTTATATTTCTGTGATATTTCAAGGCACAGGAACCAGGGGAAGAGTGGTTCAATAAACCATGAATTTTAGCGAGAACAATTTACTCCCAAAGAGTCAGATGGAAGTCTTGGGTTGTTTTGAACCCTTCCCCCACCCCATCTGCGCGCACACAAACACACACACACACACACACACACACACTCAAGATACAAAGTCTCAAATAACTCCTTTTGTACCAACAAAGCAATCACTGTATTCCGTGGTGACATCGCATTGAGCGGAGTCTACCAGGAGTGCAATAGAGAGAGCCAGTGGTGTGGCTAAATTTGTCGGCTGTATCGCTGCAGTCAATTGCTTGGCCTCCAAAGTGATTCTTGATTTAACGCCCCTCCAAATTGAGCGTTCATTTTGCCGTTGCGTTGCCGGCGCAGAGACCGCGGGGCATTTGCATAAGCGAGTCGGGTCGGCCTGTCTCCCCAGGCCCTGGCCACTGCCACGGAGACGCCGCACATTCCTTTCCACGCTAACGCTTGCGGTGAGCAAATTGAAATTTAGCCGGGCGCGTCGACAGATTGCCTGCTTGTCAAATGAAGATATCCATTTACATCTGTGCTTTTCCATCTCCCTCGTTTCCCTCCACTCTGGTGCCAGGAGCAGAGTGGTGCGGAGCGGAGCAGAGCGGGCACTCGGAAACCTGCGCTGTTTAGCGCGGCTTCTGAACACACACACACACACACACACACACACACACTCTCCCACTGAATGAGGGCAAACGTCGGGAGAAGGCAGGCATCTCATAGTGAGAAAGGCCTGGCGGACACTGAACCTATGTCCGGTGAGGGTGGTGGCACTCCCCGAACGGTGGAACTTTCGGATCGGTCCAAACCGGTGGAAGTGCGGTGCTTAGGGTGACCACCCGTCCCGCGTAGCGCGTGCGCGCACAGCGTTTGAAGCCCAATCAGTGTTGTGCATGAACGAGTTCAAAAGAACGCGTTCATTGAACACGCTCATTTTTTTCGTGAACGTTGAACTGAACGCAACACATTTTTTAATAAAGAACTTGAACGTGAATTAGGTCACATTATGTGTCATGAACGGCAGACATCACTGTAAATGAACGTTGGAATTTGTTTTCCATTGAAAACTGAGTGACATCTGTTTTCTCTTTTGAAACGCAACGAGAGAAAGTTCCTCCCTCCTGTATTCTCGCTGGTGCCGCTTAAATCATGTATCACCAGACAGAAATGGTTTTGACATTGTGTGCGCAATGCATTGCGGGCAACGTAGTGTCCGGCTGAGAATAGTTGAATAGCATAGGCCTACTGGCTTCCGCACAACGTTACCCGTGATGAAATGCAGCAGAGCGGGGCAGGCATAGCAACGCCGCGTAGCAGGCAACGACGAGAGCGCGGAGGGCTGGATTTCATTGCACTAATAGAACTGGTCTACCTTGTCTGTACTGCTGCAAGTTTCATCACCTGGTAAGAAACCCACAATTGCAGTGTCATGAGCAAATGTCTACAATGAGCAGCTTCAAAGAACGTATAGTGATTTCTAGCTCGTAGTGTGAAAAAACGTATTTATTTGAATATCTCACGAAAAAAGTAAAATTAACTGAATTAAAATTGTGAACTTTGAACGTGAACTGTTCACTTTGAGCATGTATGAACTGAACTTGGACTACTTCAGAAAAGCTGTGAACTGGCACAACACTGAGCCCAATTCATGCGTCCCGCAAATTGAGACTGTGTCACGCATAATCAATGCTTGCTCAAAAAAAAGTTGGTGCTCTATATCCTGCAGCCAGTTGCACCAGTTGAACGTAACACCAGAGAATCGGTAGACGGACTCTGGTAACAGAAGTTATGACTTCAATTACACCCCCCTCTCCCTAGGTGTAAGGTCCGTCGTAGGTGAATTGTTAACATGGGTTTCTCATTTAAATTGTGGGAATGTTAAATTTAACAAAGTATAAGTCGAGAACAGTTACATACGTGACCGATTACACACATTTCATTTAGCTAGGCTACTTGAGCAGTGCTTGAAAGTCGTTTGTATTCACTGGAAATCATATGGACCTAGCAGTAGCCTACAAATAGGCTACCAAACATCTACCTATTATTACCACACAAAGCACATTTCATTGCTGTGGATTGATCTGTTATCAGAGATTTCATTAGCCATAGGCCTACTTGAAAGAGTGTTAACGTTACCGTTACCTTCACTGCGGTAGCCTACGTTAGGCCAAGTGGTGGCTGAAATATTCCCAAAGCACATATAGCCTACAATAAAATAAAGTCTGTTATTTACAAATACAGTGTTATTTTATTCCATACAACAAAGTAATTGCGGAGGAAGTCAAACCTAGATGTGGCTTTATCATACAACATTAGTGAACGTTAGGCTACCCAGAACACTGAACAGTTTTTTCCCCCCTGTGCCTGCCTTTACTAACATGCAAGTCCACCATCCTTCCTCCCCCTTCTCGTTCCGTGAACCTCTGGCGTGTGAGTTAAGACTTTTTTTTTAACTGTTCCTTTTGTGTTGAGCAACTACAATTCCTGTTAATCCTACAGTTTTACATTATAATTTATTTAAAGTGAATAAATAATGAAAAATAAATAAAATGAAATAGCTAAAGTAAATCGTAAGTGGAAGTGGAAGTGCATCTGTCAATTCATTGAATGTTCAAAGTATTATGAATCTTTATTTAGAAAAAAAAAAATACACATTGGTTGGCCTATTCATGATGCATCAGCAATTACACATGTTTAGGGGAATAGGGCATGATTAATATACCATGTACGGGTAAACCACTATCAGTGAGTCTGCCCGTGAGGTGGGGGGGACAAACATACCCCTTGTCCCCTCTTGGGCTTATTAGCAGGTGGTCACCCTAGCGGTGCTGTATTACTCTGGAACCTGTGTCAGAAGGATGTTGTCATGCAGTACGTTTACATGGCACTCGGAAAAAAATAAAATATTAGTGTGTCAGTCCAACCCAAACCAAAGTTTCTTAAATGCATGCAAACATCTGCATGTTAAATAAATGCATGTTAATCTGGCTGAAATAGGAGGAAAACGAAGCTCTTTCAGTCGGACTAACACTATAATAATAATAAATAATTTGAAAACAGCTTGCATTACTCAAGAATGTATCGGACTCAAATAGGACTGTGTTGCTCACACATGCGTTCCTCTAGACACTTCAGTCTTCAGCCTTTTTAGCTCGGTTAGCAAGCTAACTACATAAGCCTTATGCCACAACTCTACATACTCATAAGTTGCACCTTATTTCATACTTGAATTAGCCATGAAACCATGAATTAACATCCCCCAGAATGTCCATACAAACATTTTCAACAAGTAATGTCAACTAAACTAGTAACACTGATGATGCAAAGTGAACAAGCTAATCAAGCTATTATGGAATGTTTTGGTGTTTATGAACAGGGAGGGGAGCATCTAGATGAACTACATCATCTAGTGTAGTGGAGTAAAACATGCATACCGGTACTTTGGTCAGTAATTCCCCTCCCCTTCGATTCCTATCCAGGTAAATGCAGTAGTCCAATCCAATCAGCTAGCTGAGCTACATGTATAACTGTAGCACGGCTAAACTGTAGCATGTAAACGTAGACTACTGACTGTGAGGTCCTCTAAGGACAATAGCTTTGGGTCTTAACACAAGAGCCTTTATTGTCTGACGAATCCGTAAGCTAAAGAAAGGATATCAGCAGTGAATCTTGTGGCAGTGGGGAAGTAAGGCAGCGCGTAGGCCAAGAGTAAGCTAAGTAAGGCACCAACGAGATGGATGAGCTGCGACAGCAATCACAGATGCCTGGTGTCAGAGACAGGATACTGACTAGGAGAAAAATGGCTTGATTTCATTAGACACACTCTGCCACGTCAGTGTGCCCTGACTCTTTGCTGTCTCCTACGGTAGTTAGAGTTGCGCAGCTCACAGTCCTTCTGACGGGGCTGCCTGATGGAGGAAGCTCAAGCGCAATCACCATCTGCCCTGCTCTTTGAGCTCCTGCTTTAAAAGTCTACAAGACATTCATCTTCACGCACATGCATGACACACGCATGAAACACACACACACATACACACACACTCACACACATACACTCTCACGCACAGGCATGCACGCACACACACACACACACACACACACACACTCTCACGCACAGGCATGCACACACACACACGCACACTCTCACGCACAGGCATGCACACTGTTGCTTCTAAAACACCACTCTCACATACACTCACTCACAACACTAACTATTCTATACATGGCATGCACGCATACACACACACACACACACACCAAGAGGCCGAAGGTTTCCTTGTTTTCCACATGATGTGTACATAATGATAATAAAGTGTGAATTATCCTGTAGTTGAACCCCATCTTTTAAGGCTAAGTCTGAGCCTCTGTGTTAAAGGTTATGGTTTAGAACCAAGGGCGTAGATTTGCGTGGGGACCGAAGGACGTGTCCACACCAATGTCAAATTACGACTGAAATGTCCCCACCAATATTCAGGTCGAAATGGGGGGAAAAGCACACACATGCGCTACACAAAGAGTTAAATCATTTCTCACTTCAGTGCTGCGGATCATCTCGTACAGATCTTGTAATGTGCAGTAGCCTATACGGGTAAATCGTGTTGATTTGAAGTTACCTATAATAACTACCAGTGAGCCACAGTCTCCTGCGCAGCGCTTCAGCTTCACTTCACTACAAGGCATACGAAGTGCGTCCAAATTCACCCATTCTTCTCTGTTGAACTCCTCGTAGGCTACACATGAAAGAGCCTTTTCTCAGCTTTTAAACGGTGCTAGCTAGCCACTATTTGCTGATAAACAGTTCGCGAGAAAAATGACTTCAAGACATTTAATAATTATTCTCGGCGCACACCTCCACATCCATTCGTCTCGGTGGAATACTCTTCACGCAACACATGACAAACCATATATCAGAATAAACAGCAGACCTTACCGAACAAAAAGGTGTAATGCATTCCCGTGTATAGCTAGCTGTTCCAGAGTAATCCGGTTTTAAAAATGAATTTTAGCAAAATTCAACATGGTCTTTCGGCTTTAAGCATTTCTTAAAACTGAGCTGTGCTTACATCGCATACAGTATATATCTGTAAATATCAGAATCAGAGAATATACAGGCAGCTCACAGTTAAGAGTTTGTCAATGTAGCCTTAATGATATCTTTTCACAAAATGCTAAGCATGCATGTATTTAAGTTTCTTAAAACTGAGCTGTGCTTACATGGGTCAATGCATGATTTCATAACAGGCCAAATAGAGGGGGGGGGGGGGGGGGTTTAGTGGTGTCCCCACCAAAGCTCAGACCAAACCTACGCCCTTGTTTAGAACTACCCCAACATCAGTGTTGAATGGGAACATACTGTAGTGGTTGGTATCTTAATAACTTTCTGCCTTTCAGAAGTGAACTTTTGCTTGTGTACTTCTCTTACTAAGCTGAACTTTGTGCTTATGTCTCCCTCATCTATTACAGAGGAAATGGGACAGTAGGTCCTTGTCTAACAGGACGCCTCGGCGCCCCATGACACTTATCTGTTTCCTTTCTCATGGTGAGTCTGACGCTACAATTAGCATCAGTGTTTCAATGTTCCCAGAATGCATTGTGGCGTTGTAGCACAATGATTGAATTGGTGGTAACATCTTTGAACACCAGGACATCTTGAGCTTTTAATCTCAAACTTTTCTTCAAGACTTTTTTATTCTAAAGAATAACATGGTAATTCTTCATTCTTCTTGAGACTTTTCAAGCAAAGCCATTATGTTCAAACATGTGATCGCTCTTTTGCACCAGTCTGGTTATCTGACATTACTGATTGTATGCTATTTCTCTCCGTGTCAGTAGCACACTGGGTGTGATTAGGAGAATCTCAATGCAACTGAGAAACACACACACACACGCACACACGCACACAAATAAAATAAAAAAAAATAAAGCCTTCCTACATCGTCGACTACACTGGCACCAGACAAGGATCCATCCTTCCAATCTAAATTATGGATAAATACACAGTATGGTGCTTTTCCCTGATATTGTGTCGGCAGGGTGTAATAACACATACTATGACCCCTATCATTCTGTCCCGCCACATCAAGCAATAGGTTTTTGGGGTGCCTGTCAGTCTCCATTTGCATCACTGGGCCTCGCCATTCAGGAGAATATGACAGAGCAGTGAAGCAATCTGAGCGACTAGGGGAATTAATTTGGAGAGGCTGTCCAATGAATCAAACCCGGGCGCACTCAGAGGGCATGTTTCCAGGTGCCTTATTGTGAGCTGTCGCCGTCTCGTCAAAAGGACGGGGGCGAGAGGAGAGGAGAGGAGAGGGGGAAATGTATCCCTCTTTTAGGAATTGAATGGCGGGGATGAGCTTGTGGCGGCCCAACTTTACATATGCAAAAAGAGAGGGTAAAAATGAGCGCCGCTTATTCATGGGGAGGGCCGGGGAGACACAATGCAGACACTACAATCAAAAATGCCATTTGCCTTGTAAGCTGAGCGCCTTTCAGACACACGCATGCACGCACACACGCACACACGCACACACACACACACGCACACGCACACACACATACACACACACACACACACACACACACACACACACACACACACACACACACACAAACACAGATCAGACCACACACAACCACGGCTGATTGCCCTGTGCAGAGCCAGGATCTCCCTTTAAAAAGGGCAGCATGAACACAGGGATGGATTACTGTACCCTGCCCAGGGGCCCAAGGGGTCAGAGGGGCCTGAAGCCCAAGCCATTGCATGGAATCATTGCCTCAATATCAACACATCAGGATGTAGGCTATGAATCTGATTGAATTAAAGTATTGGACATCCCCAAAATGCACCAGAGTACAGGAAATCACACCAAACAAATAAAAAATCCCCTCCCCCCCTACACACACACATATGGGACAATTAGTGGGGGCCCTTAATGCATCTGGGCCAATTGGCCCAAAAGTTCATAATCCGTCCATGCATGAACACATGAACACCTCTCTTCTCTCTCCCATAAGCTAACATGAACACATGAACACCTCTCTTCTCTCTCCCATAAGCTAACATGAACACATGAACACCTCTCTCTCATAAGCTAACATGAACACATGAACACCTCTTTTCTCTCTCCCATAAGCTAACATGAACACATGAACACCTCTCTTCCCTCTCCCATCACCTAACATAAACACATGAACACCTCTCTTCTCTCTCCCATAAGCTAACATGAACACATAAACACCTCTCTTCTCTCTCCCACACATGAACACCTCTCTTCTCTCTCCCATCACCTAACATGAACACATGAACACCTCTCTTCCCTCTCCCATAAGCTAACATGGACACACAAACACCTCTCTTCTCTCTTCCATAAGCTAACATGAACACATGAACACCAGTCTGCAGAGGCAGACACACAAAGACACAGGCCACACATTACAAACAAACACATAACGAGTCACAATTAAACACATAACAAATCTCAAAGGGTCACACATTTCAGGATGTGCCTTTTAGCGTTTGGTATCTCTGTTCACCAGTAGCCTACAGTGTAACCTAATATACTTTATACAAATATGTAAATGAAAATTATCAACAGTTGAACCTGTAAAAACTTTCACTCATGTAGGTGAAGGAAATGTTGCATGCATTGCTGCCTGTCTCAATCTTCTAGCTCAATTAAGTTTAACGTAAGTTCAATAGCATAACAGCCTTCAAACATATCGATACCTAGCTAACTAGCTATCTTGTCAATCTTGTCAGTCTTTTGAGCCACACCTAATTCTATGGACATTGTCTACGGTTCATATTTGAAAACACTGGAAAGTGATGCCCTCCCTAAATCACTAGCTGATGATGATGTCATCTGTCCATTTGTGTGTGTGTGTGTGTGTGTGTGTGTGTGTGTGTAACTCTCATTTACCCCATAGGGCCTACTCATAGGTGAGGATTCAGGAGATCAGGTGTATCTAACAAATGAGAGAAAAAATCTGTGTGTGTGTGTGTGTGTGTGTGTGTGTGTGTGCTCTTTTGGAGTGGAGATGAAAGTTATTGTCATGTTAATCCTGGAGTGGTCCTGTCAGAGGCCCGGTTATGCCTGAGTTGCTGAAGGTTACAGCCAGCCACTGCTTCAGCGACAACCCTGCCCAACAAATCAAAGAGCTCGTACTCTACATCAAAAAGGAACTCTCTTTCTCTCTCTCTCTCTCTTTCTTTTTCTCTCTCTAATTGTGTGCAGACTCATGCATTCATGGGTAAGTGTGTGTGTGTGTGTGTGTGTGTTTGTGCACAGCCATACTCTCTCTCTCACTCTAACTCTCTCTCTCTCACACACACACACACCTTTTCCTCTCAGCTTTAAGCATAAGCATGAGATTTTGTGTATGTATGAGAGAGAGTGTGACGCCAGCCGATGCTCCTCTGCATTGAAAGCCAGAACGTGAGTGTGTTAGAGTGTGTGTATGTGTGTGTGTGTGTGTGTGGCTGGGGGTAAAAAACACTCATAGATAATAAAAAAAGATACAAAGGAGCAGTGGCTCAATCATATTGAGACGCGAGTCAGGACAGATGGGGCCCTGCTGTTAATTGTGCCGGCTCCCTTTCAGCACACACACACACACACTCCCATTCAGCAGGCCGGGGTTTCCACACACACACACACACACACACACACACACACACACACACGCTCCCATTCAGCAGGCTGGGGTTTCAGGCGGGGGACAAGTGCGCATTGGAAGCTTTTAAGACTTTCAATGCGGGTCAGCCCCAGACTTTGGAGGGGTTTTTAAAATTCAATTCATATTCATGATTCATGCCATCCTCAGAGAGCTCCGCACCTTCAGCTTCATCTGACTTCCATATCTCTCAGCAGCACCAATAAGACGATTGATCAGTGATTTTACTTATTTCATGATATTTTATTTTATTTTCTAACATTAGTACCTACCTTCAATAATAAAGTTTATTTTTCTATTGTGAATTGTGTTGTGCATTTAATTTACTTTATTCCATGTATGAATATCTGTTTACAGAGCAGATTTTAGAGTAGAGAGTTGTTTACTTGCTATGGCTTTTTATGACGGGGATATGGTCATTTGATGAGATTTGAAGAGATTAGGGAGGGAGAGATATGTGTTAAGGTCTTATTGCGTGCATAGATCTTCACTCAGAGCTGGATATCAAATCAAACCAGTATTCACCATTTCACTAAATCAAATAATTTTATGGTATCCAAATTCAGTATAATGGCATTTTGTGGACTTGACAGTAACTCTGTCCAGACAGTTAACTTTTCATCTACCATGGTAACCTAGGTAACCACAGGTATGGTCAGAGCTTTTCCCAAGTCCCATAACGCTATCAAACATCAAAATTGTTATGATTTTAACAGGCCAATGTATGTTTATTAATAATGTAGTGAAGAGTTTATAATAATGTAATGCTAACAATGCTATACGATACATTATGCCATTGTGAATAATATGCTGTCATATATCGTGTTACTCAGAGCGCAAGCTAAGTACAGCGAGATTGATAATGGACATTTGTCAGTTCTGACTGTGAAACAGCATGTCCAGATGTCCCCTCTTGCTCCAAGTTAAGTGACAAAGCAAGCCTTGATTTGAACTCGGCCCTCAATTAGAGAAGTGCTTCCTAACATTCCTAATGATGCCGTCAGCTTGGCAGGGGTCATTTTCCTGAAGGTAATCGTCTTACTGAAATATATATCAAATTAAATTTTTGATCCACCCCCGGCATAAACTTTTAAAACCAAAGTGAGCACTTTCCGACACTTTGGCTTAGGGATGCCGAGCCAACACTGGGCCTGGAATTTAATTTTATCGATTCACATAAACAAGTGCGAAGAGGGAAGAATAACAGCATTAGTGGCGGTCATTACGGAATGATACGACTTGTCCGTGCCATGACAAAGACTTTGGGACAGATCTGACCAGCCTGGGATTCCAGTCCGCTCAGTAAGAAGATTAAAGATTTATTTGATTCTTTCCCTTTTAAACATACATATTCTGGCACAGACGGAGGGCTTTTGAAGATTTGGAGGAGCGGATTTTTGACTCTTGTGGGTGTTTTCTATATTTTTGAACATAGAGAAACAGTATGTGTGTGTGTGTGTGTGTGTGTGTGTGTGTTAATGTGCTAAGACTACTCCAGTTCAATGAAATCTGATTAAGAGAGAGAGAGAAAAAGAGAGAGAGAGAGGGAGAGAGAATCTTTCATTCCCTCTACTCCTGAATGGAACGCTTCAGCAGTAGCAGTGGCGTTTGCTTGGAGCAGACTGTGGGAGCTGAGAAGACACCCAGCGAACATTTATGGTAAGGCGAGCCAATCACAGGGCTCTCTTCTTCCTCAGTGATGACTTGAGAAAGAAGTCGGCCACCATGTCCCTTTCTTACACCAGAGGTCAGCCACCCTTAAATCTGCAGTATGCTCCATCTATCCCTCCATCCATCCATCCATCAACCCGTTTCTCCCAATCATGAAATTACCCCGAGCCTGAAGATTATGCCAAGAGCCCGAGAGTGTATTACTGCGTAATTCAGTTGTAATCCCTGCAGCTCTTTCACTTTTCATAATTAACTAAATGTATTGTTGTGCTTTCTTTTCTTTTTTCCCTGTCTTTGTAAAGTGCTTTGCTTTCTCCTGGTGTGCTTAGAGCACATCTGGAACAGATGTGGCAAAGACCATGTCAACATGGTAGACATACGGCCTTAAAAGCAACATGCGGCTTTGCGCCATTTCTACAAGGGGTCACAGGAAGACGCTTGGTATGCGTCATGGCCCTATCTGCTCTCTCCATGTACGTGCGTACGGCATGACCTTAAAGAACATCCCTTACCATAAACAATTTACTCACAGCGTCAAGGCTGCACATGGAATCTTTTCTCCAACAAGAGCAATGCAAAAGATACATGGCATATATACACGCCACTTAGAACTTCTTCACAATTGAATATTGTCATCAAATCAGTCTCCAAGGAACCATCAGAAGGTTCTCAGAAGATGTTAAGGATCATTTACTAAAATAATAATAACTAAAACAATACTAAAATAATAATACTCTAAGACTATTAATGACAAAGTTATGGTTATGTTATTGATAATAAAAAATATGTTTTAAACAAAATCCTTCCAGTTCTATAAATAAATATACTGTATCTTCCTGGGTTCAGAACATGAAGACAAAACAATTCTATCTATGTTTCCTCCAACAAAGGGATGTTTATCGTGCATCCTTTTGTACATGCTGACTGCTTGTGACAACTCGTAACTTGTGAAATGACGTAACTTCCTTGTCGTAAGACCTCACCGTGAACTGGGGATCCTTTGAGATCGTCATCTGACGAGATCACTTCTCGTCGGATGAGTTTAGGGGGGTGTGCCATCGCGTAATTTTACGTAACTTGCGTAGTTTTTCGGACGACTTATTACTTGTAAGAAGAGCACATTGGACAAATGGATTGCACTAATTATTAAACAACTATCTTTCTATAGTTGACAACAAAGGAATGTTTATTCTTGGATTCTTGAAACAACTCTACTCAACATGAGATGTTCTTGAGATGTTTCCAAGAGCAACTGCAGCTAAGGAGACAGATGGGCCAAGGGTTGATGTCCACTCTGGGAGCATGTCAAGTCCAGGCTATGTTTATTGAGACATATTCATATGTTATGGTGCCATACTGTATATATAAAATAGAAATAATTTATCATTAATTAATTATTAATTGAGTCTCATACACAGCCTCAGAATAAAATGAACAAAGTCCATAGTCTAGTTCATCATTCTTTCTCTCAATTTCAATTTCATTCAATTTCAAAGGCTTTTATCGACATGACGAGAATTCTTGTGTTGTCAAAGCATAGATTGATTTATTGATTGATAAATCAAATCAATAGTATTGTTATTTACCATTACTGGTGAAGCCCTTCACCTTTAAAATCCCCTTAGATATTTTAATGTTTGTTCTATTTAAAATTGTATTATATATAACTCACGCTCAAACAGCCTTTTGACATTGGACTTGGACTGTTTTATTATTACTTCTTCACTTGTTGTTTTGTTTTATTATTACTTCTTCACTGTCTTGTTCACTTCTTCACTCATTGGTCTTTTAATTCTGTTGTTATTTTGGAAAGTGTACTGGTACCATGATGCATAGTGATTTTGCATTCTAAATTGTATCTCTCTGTCTCCCTCTCTCTGTCCTACTAAGTGTCTCATGAAGACAAGTGAGCGGATTTTTACGCACTTCTTGCGCGTCAGCTTGTGGAAATGCCACACAGGTGCTTCATGTTAAAGGGTCCATTTGTTTATGCCAGGGCCGTGGACAGTCAGGATGGACAGAGGACGGCGAAGACGGCGGAGAGCAGAGCAGGGAGTAGCCGGCTGTTTGAGAGGATGATCGGTCGACAGTGTTCCCGGTACCCCCAGAGGGATAAGTCCAATGATAGCCTGCACTGCTGCTTACAGGATAATGCATGTGGTCCTCGAATGTTGCAAATGCCCTTTTTCTCTCCCTCCTTCTCTCCCTCCTTCTCTCTCTCTTTCTCTCTCTCTCTTCCTCTCCCTTTTCTCTGTTAGCCCTTTTTTTCTGGAAGAATGAATCAAATAAAAGAACAGAAACAAGATTTTCGACCCATTGCCTTTGATTAAGTGATGAACATGCCAGGTCCCAGCCTCTGCAATAATTCTAATGGGGTGGAAAGAGAGAGAGAGAGAGAGAGAGAGAGAGAGAGAGAGAGAGAGCTTGGTCAGCCTTACCCAAGGAACATTATCCCAGGATAGAGGAGAAAGTGATTATGAACTTAAAAAGAGCCCCTCTTAGCTACGTCCAAAGCAAGTTTAGTTGGAGAATTATATCTAAGCTGGCTTAAGGTCCATGCAGGGGCTTTTAACACTTAAGCAGTGTGGCTCAACTAAAAGCTGAGAGGGAAAGGGCCAAACAATGGGCCGAAAGCCGCACGAAAGTGACGTTTATTATTTTTTAAAAAGCCATCGAGTGTAAAGACAAAAAAACAAACTCCAAATTGATATGTTGTGAAATTGACTTTAATCCTCAGACTGTTTTCCAAACAGAATTGAGGTTTTTCCTTTTTATCTGATCATTGAAATGTTTTGTGTTGTTTTTTTTGTTGTTTTTTTTGTGTGAACAGATTAGTTTGATACCAAAACATTGCGGAAGAGTACCCACAGTTGGGCCCTCTATTCAAATACAGGACCATTTACAAAAAAAAAAAAAAAAAACAGCCAAACTAAAAGAAATGTGTTTGTTTGGACAGCGTGCATAGATTATCCAGTGTATGAATGAAATTGATAATATAATTAATTTCAAATTCATTTGTTTGTAACGACTGGTTCAGCTTAGTGTGATTTCATTTGGTGCTATCAAATGTATGTGCAAGTGTCCTCACATTAACAGTGATGTCAAATATATGTTCATATATTAGTCTACTTTGTGCAATACATCTGACGTCTTCGTTACTCACTCTCTAAATCCAGTTAAATGTGTTATCTTAACAGCATTCCTTTTATTCTCCATTAAAAACACATAACAATGTTATTACCATTACAGACACTGTGAACCCAGAAGCCTTCACTCACAATATGACCAAAGATTGCTTTACAGGCAATTATTACAAGGTTGTGTGTGTTCCTGTGTGTTTCTCTCTCTCTCTCTCTCTCTCTCTCTCTCTCTCTCTGTGTGTGTGTGTGTTCATGTGTGTGTATGTGTGTGTTTGTGAGGAGAAGATTACCGGTAATTACGGTGGCCAATAACCATAACGATCAGAGCGGGACTCTCGACATTCAGAGGAGCAATTACAAGTTAATCAACTTAAAGGTGTTGAGTAATTAGAATGGTATCAGGAGGGGCATTTCGGAGGATTTATGCCCTGCGTGCCCCTCTGTGTATGCCAGCATGTGCCAGGCGTGCGCCAGCCGAGCGGTACCCTCCCACACACACACACACACACACTCCCTCACATCCTGCCGCTTTATGGCAAGGCTTCCCTTTTGTTTGCTTTTTGGTGTTTGTTTTCTTCATTTCCACCAAACCTCAGGCGCCTCGGCTTTTTCAGGCGCCATAACTCTCTCCACAGGTTCATCGGAACTTTCTCTGCAAGTTGGCGTGAAATGGGCATCGGTGGCCACGCGGCCGTGTTGTGTCTGTTGGCGACGCTCGGGCACAGCTCTGGCACTCTATCAGATGCCGCTGGCAGCGCCTGTTCCTGGCAGAGTGGGTGAGAACTTGTTGGGTTTAATTGTACAGTGTGTGTGTGTGTGTGTGTGTGTGTGTGTGTGTGTGTGTGTGTGTGTGTGTGTGTGAGTGTTTGTGAGGTGAAGAATGGACTAATTAAGAAGACATGATCAAAGGCAGCAAAGCCTAATGGAAAACAGGCCTCATCCATTATTGAAGTATGTGTGTGTGTATGTTGTGTGTGTGTGTGTGTGTGTGTGTGTGTGCGTTTCTGTGTGTTTCTGTGTGTGAGGGGTATGGATGTCATCACTATTTTTTTTTTTGATCAAATGTTTTTTATTTTCCAAATAGATATGTACAATACAAGGTATTAAAGAAAACCTGAGTTAAAGACAGAGAAACCAGTTAACAATACACACACAATTCCTCCCCACCCCACCCACCCCCATGGCGACCCCCACCCAACCCACCCCGGATCTCAGAATATAATACCAACAAAACATAAATAAATAAAAAGACATAATTGAAAATATAATTCAACAACATAAATCATTCTATTTATACATTATGGCTGGTTGTCCTGCACTTTTTCTTTTACGAGAGAGTATGCTGCATCCCATGCGTGAATTGTTTTTTTGCTGGCTCCATGCATTCGGGCCACTGATCTCTCCATCATGACAATGTCCAGAAAAGAGTTTGCCCATTAACACCATGGCAAGGTATGAGGTGGCTGCCATCTCAATGCCAGCATTTTCTTAGCTGATGTAAGTCCTGCCCATAGTATGCGCTTTTGTTGCAAAGAAAAGTCCAAGGTGGAGTCATCATTGAGCAGGAGTAAAGGTGGTGAACATGGGATGTTGATCTCGAGCATATCGCTCAAGGTGGAGTAAATTAGTCTCCAAAATGCAGACACACTGGGGCATTCCCAATACATATGCATAAATGATCCAACAGCATTCAGAGTACAAAAGTCACAATTAGGAGATGCAATAATTTTCATTGCATGTCGTCTCCTGAGGGGTCAAATAAAAACTATGAATTAATTTAAAGTGTATGAGTTGGTCGTCGGGGAAAGGGATGAGGTCCCTTTCCCATACACTTTCCACTGGCAATGATGCACGGGGATCAGAAATACATTTGTAAAGTTTAGAAACCAACCCATGTGTATGATTTTGTGGGGCAAATAACTTATTTAGTCGATGAGTTAGCAAGGGAACACCCCAAGGAACGCCATATGCCTTCATGGCAGATCTTAGTTGTAAATAAAAGAAAAATGATGACCCCGGCAGGTCATATTGAGCTTGTATATCACTAAAGGCACGCAAACCATCATCATTAAACAGATTGTTAAAAGTGTGAACTCCCTTATATTATATAAAAGAAAGGGGCTTTTTCCCAACAAGGAGGGAAAAATTATTAAATATAGGGGAATGCATATGCCACTTTAAGTCCACCTTAGTATGATTCATTACAGTATTTCAAGTCCTGAGCAGATAGGAAATTATAGGGCCTAAGTGTGTTCTAGTTGCTTTAGGTGGTATGTTAGAGTATATCAGGTCTTGGAGCCTGTATGGTTGGGAGATATTTTCCTCGATTGAGCATGTCATCACATTTGTGTGTAAATATCCTATTAGATTATTACAAATAAATGCACTGGTAACACTTTATAATAACTACACACAATTCATCATGTATTAAGCCTTTGTTACTTATTAGTTAATGGTTTGTTCATCATTAGTAATTTCTTGTTCATTCATAATTCATCATCAGTAAAGCATTTGTTCACACAATTATACATGGTTTGTTCATAGTAAATAAGCCTATCCAAAAAATATGTTTGTAAGTACATGATTTATACTTACAGTAATAAGTAATGAAACAACCACTTATAATGAAATAATTTTCTTATTATAAACCAGTTGCAAACTATTACAAAATGCTTTGTTCATTTGTAAAGCATTGTTCCTATGTTAATTCTCATAAATAAAGTATTTGTAGACACAGTTATAAATGGTTT
>NW_027468609.1:15013295-15018295 GCF_046254945.1 Alosa pseudoharengus | reverse complement strand
CGGAGAGATTTAATTTTGTCGGACATTTCATTTTTTTTCCGGCCAATGTCCGGTAATTACCGGACAACGGAAACCCTGATATATATATATATATATATATATATATAGATATAGTTTTTCTATAGTTGTTTTTTTTATTACCTTGCCTACTCTCTTATATGTCCATATTTATTTTATGTTGGTCTCTAGACTTTATTCTTGCACTGTTGCACTGTTGGACTTACTCATTTGCCCATCACCATGACACTCACTCACACAGAGCACCTTACCTTACTATGCACAGAGAATCACAGGCTCAGTCCCTGCCTCAGTCATTGCAAGCGCCTCCTGATTAATCACCCACTATGTGGATACTGTTTTTAGACTTGATTTATTTTGTGTTATTTAGTATAATTTGTATTTTAGTATATTCTTTATCTTCTACTTTCCTTATTGCTTAGCTGTGTTTTTTATATTATATACTTTTAATTACTTTTTTCTGCTGTAGTGAAAGTATCTATCTATCTATCTATCTATCTATCTATCTATCTATCTATCTATATATCTATCTATATGTGTGTGTGTGTGTGCATGTGTGTGTGTGTGTGTGTGCGTATATGTGCATGTGTGTGTGTGTGTGTGTGTGTGTGTGTGTGCGTATAATGTGCATGCGTGTGTGTGTGTGTGTGTGAGTGTGTGTATGTGTGCATATGTGTGCATGTGCTTGTGTGTGTGTGTGTGTGGGGGGGGGGGGGTTGTATGTGTATGTATGTGTGTGTGTGCTTACCTATGGTATCCTGTATTCACCACACAAGGGCACAGTTCATATTAAGGTAACTCAATGGGCATAACACAGTGACCGGCCCTCGGAATGACCAATCCTGCTTCATGAGGGTGCTGGCTGTCCTTGACTCTCTCTGCGCTGCTGCGCGTGGCTCTCGATGAGTCCCTGCCCTCAGAGGAGGCTGAAGGTTACTCCTTCCATTCCCCCGCCCACTGGGTAGTCAATCAAAGTGTGGTAAGTAAAATCGTCTCTTAATAGCCCACTTTCCCGCCCTAATGAGGAAACTGCAATATGGCTTCATGTTCCTACTCAGACGACGTGATTCAGTTTTATGCCCGCGCTGTTGACTAAAGGGTGCTGTTGACAAATAGATGTGTCAGTGGCCTTTCTGAGGACATCACAGGGGCGTGTGTGTGTGTGTGGGAGGGTGATTCCTGTTTCTGTTAAGCATACTAGAGGTTAACCCTGAAGACTGGGCCTTTCTGAGGACATCACAGGGTGTGTGTGTGTGTGTGTGTGTGTGTGTGTGTGGTGGTGGGGGGGGGGGGGGGGGGGGGGGGCGGGGGTCCTGTTTCTGTTAAGCATACTAGAGGTTAACCCTGAAGAATGCAGTGGCCGAGAGTATTCATCAGCCAGTACATTGAAGATGCGTCATTTGAATGGAGTCTGTAGGAGGCCTAGGAGCCAAGGTCTGGGGTCAGACGTAATGTTACAGAGCCCTTGTTACAGTGTAATAACACCATTGCCCACAGTGATGTGTGCGTGCAGTGATGAAGGACAGCAGCTTATCTCAGTGCTGTGGGTAGATAAAACCAGGGTTAGGGTTATGTACACAGAGCATAGTTTAGGGCTATGGTAAGGGTTGTGTACATGAAGTATTAGGTTAAGGTTTAAGGAGAAGGGAAACCCTGTAAATAATGATTCATGTGAAATGAATGAATTCCATGGCTTTGGGTTAGGGTTATATCTACTGTACATAACATAGCTAACATGGTTTAGGCTTACACCCTGTCCTAATGCCACGCGAGCAAGTGTGCAAGTGATAAAAATCAGTTTGATTCATTTATTTTCAATTAGAGTGTCAAAACTGGATGAAATGTTTTAAAGGGACACCAGGCAAGCCTGATGCTTTTTCTCTACGAAACCCCACTTGCTCGGTCTGAAGCTCTTTTCCTTTTCTTTGCGTCTTCCGTCAAGGGTTTTCGCTGCTTCTTCGCCGGCTCTGCCATTATACACACGTTTGCAACAATCTCTAGCGTTTTGTTAGCCTGCCTCTGTGCTGTAAACTGATCCTGCTTCGGTCGACGGGTAGGATACACCGAACTTGCAAGTGGAATATTCTTCCTACAGGCAGTAGGGGCGGGCGAGAGAGCCTTCATTCGCCCCGTAATGAGTCATTTAACCATATACCGACTTACGAAGATGATTAATTAACATGAAAACGCTGCCTGGTGTCCCTTTAATTAAAATGAGAGACAGGATGCAACAAAAGTGCATATTTCATGGACTCAGTATGGACAGAGAATGTGTAATGCTACATATTAGTCAGATGCTGTCATGCAGTTAGGACACAATGTAAGGTTTAGAGTTATGTACACACTACACAGACTATGGGTTAGGGTTAAGGCCTATTCACACCAACGATAACGATAACTGTAACCATAACGATAAAACCCAATTGAAATACTGGTCTATCAACAAGCAAAGTTCTTGTGCATGCTCCAACTACAGCTCTAGAAAAAACGAAGAGTCCACTGCACATTTTTCTGATGTCATCCTACGGTTGCTGAGTTACATTCGAATGGACATATTCAAAATTAAGAGACCACTGCAAATTTGAATATGACCGTCAACTCATTTGAATGTCACTCAGCCACTGTGGGATGACATCAGACATTTTTTCCAGAGCATTGATCTGCCTCATCAGTGTTTGTGGTGATGGTCTCGTCCATGGTGTTAAATGAGCAAATTGATTTTGCCTAGTTAGCTATAGTTAGCTTAGCTTAATTCTCAGTACTTTGCCTATCATTCAAAAGGGGCCCAAAGTGTTTTTCTGTGTTTTTATAATGTGTGTGTTTTTGAGCTTACTAGCGTATGACTCCAATGTTCGCTAATGTTCCGGATGTCTGTTTTCTAACATGACCGACTAGTGTCTTTCGAGAGTGCCAGATACAGTACAAGGTCACAGGAGGGATAAGAAACTTGAACATGATTTACTAATCAGGACTGGCGTCCTGGTTGGATACTCCAAACGTCAGGAGTGTTTTCCCCCAATTTAGGACACAGACACAAAGCCACAACAGACACTATGGCAGGAAGCCACCAGTGAATTACCCCTGACCATCACAAATAATTAACCGTTTTTTATGGAATGTAAATGTTACGGTTTGTCCCCCGAAGCTATGGAACGCGATTAGTTCTAAGAAGGTTAGAACGTTTCAAAAAATAGAAAGACATAAAGTTAAAAAAAAGAAAAGAAAAAAAATGGCAATATAATTGAGCAAACAAGCGTGTTCCAGATAGTGGAAAATGTGTTAGTCTGTCATGAGGGAGAGGTTTGAGTAAAGAAGGCTATCAAAGACAAAAGTCTGTAAACATGACAAAGACAAAAGTCTGCTACTTCACAGAAGTGTTCAAAACTCTAGACATTTATCTGGTGCTTCATAGAACTGCTCACTGACCCATCAGGAGAATATCCATCTGACATGAAAGCCTTTGTTTGATGTTTGCCTCATATTAGTGTTCTTATAGACCTCCTCTTTCTCTAAGTGTTCACTAAGCAAGTTCTCTCTGTGTGTGTGTGTGTGTGTGTGTGCGTGTGTGTGTGTGTGTGTGTGTGTGTGTGTATGTGTGTGTGTGTGTGAGGCACCAGCTATGCAGATCAGCCTCAGTATTTAGATGTGCTCCCATTGATCTGGCCATGGGGGACGACCTGTTTTACGATTGACTGGCGTCTCATTATTGTTCCTTCTGCCAAACCACTAGCACCCCTCTCCCACCCCCCCCCCCCACCCCTCCAGCATGTCTCGTGTCTTAGCCCCCCCCCACCCCCCCCGTGTACAAGCACTCTTAATGCAGTAATTGTGTTAATCATTAGACGTACAAGAAAAAGCAGGCAGCAGGGTGTGGAGCTCAACGCTAACAAGTGAGAGAAATTAGACAAGGAACAAGGAGTGTGTGTGTGTGTGTGTGTGTGTGTGTGAACAAGAGACAGAGCATGTGAATGAGAGTGGAAGATTGCTGCTCACTTTCATACACACCATCTCTCTCTCCCTCTCTCTCTCTCTCTCTCTCTCTCCCTCTCTCTCCCTCTCTCTCTCTCTTGTTGCGGGGCTGCTGATTTATTGGGCGGGGGGGCTGCCAGCTCCATGACCCCCAGTCAGGCCGTGGTGCTTGAGCCCAGCTGGACACACACACACACACACACACACACACACACACACACACACACACACACACACACCCCTCCTCGAATCTGCTGGCCGGCGCCCATCACTCGCAGGAATATGAGTTGCCACGCCGACGGGCTCGTGTCCTTGGCTTTATTGGCTGGGAGTTGTCAAACGTCCGGCAAGCCGCCTCCAAAATCAATTTCAATCAGCATGGACCGCAATATTATCAAATGTCAAGTGCGACGCTCCTGCGCTCGGAAAATTATCCTTGACAGCCTCCTGCTGACTTAATTAAGTGAGAAAAAAGAAAAAAGCAGAAAGGGGTTGGGGTGGAGCGAAAGAGAGAAAGAGAAGGGGAAAAAAAATCAAAATATCTCAATCGCCTGCTCTTTTCTTGTGCTTGACTGGTTGTATTGACATCTGGTAGAATGATTGCCTCTTAGGGGAATGGAGAGAAAGAGAGAGTGAGGGAGAAAAAGAGAGAGAGAGAGAGAGGGAGAGAGAGAGAGAGAAAGGAGGAGGGAGGTGGGGGGTTATTGATGGGGTCTTTGGCGGCCTCGGCTTCCCTGATATTGAAATGATTCCCATCCAAATAAATCACATTTCGATTTGTTTGTAATTGAGGAGGATCGATGGGGATCTGGCTGGTGGGGGTGACGGGGGATCCCAGGCAGGTGTGGTTCAGGTTCAGTATGTGTGTGTGTGTGTGTGTGTGTGTGTGTGTGTGTGTGTGGGGGGGGGGTGCTGGGGCTCAGGATGCATGGCAAATGAAAGCCTGATTGGTCTGATAACTAAGTCAGTACAGAGAGACAAATTAGTCAGAACAGAAAAAGTAATGGGAAAAA
>NW_027468609.1:15003295-15008295 GCF_046254945.1 Alosa pseudoharengus | reverse complement strand
GTCTTCCTGTTCCAATAAATGGCCGTCCTGGCCAAAGGTGAATCTTGTCTGAGGGTGAGATCGCTACATTGGTGTCAGAAGTGGGATGGGCCCCTCCCGGGGCGCGAAGATCTACGCCAGATCAAGACGGAGAAGAAGGCCGAAGACCAGACCAACAAGATGGCGGCGAACCTCAGCAGATGTTCCAATGGTCCTGTTAAGGACTAGCCAGCTCGCCGAGCTCGCCACTTCGGAGGATGGAGGACCTGTCGGCCCGGCGCGGGACCTGTGCAGGCGACCAGCGGGACCAGCCCTGCACAGCCGACGAGAGCTGCCAGCGCTGGAGGAAGCGGCCCCGGCTGAGGAGTTCCTGGCTCGACGCCGATGTCGATGCTGCCGTCATCCGAGGATCTCATCCATAGAGAGCGCGAACTCTCTGACGACCTTGGAACACGACCACAGCGGCCGGGTTTACACCGCCAGCTACGGAAGAACTTCCAGAGCGTCAGCTGCCGGTCGAGAGTGTGATGGAGTCATAGCTGCTAGTTCGGGAGCTTGCGGTGCTCCAGCTAGTGACCAAGAGGGTAACGTCGACCTGTAGAGCCTTGGGAGCTATCGTTTTGTGGACTGTTTGAGATTTTAAGTGCGCACGTTCCAGTTGACGCAAGTCTGCGCAATGTTTTTCATGTTTTGTGTGAGTTTCTGTGTGTCCCGAGCCTGCTGAGAGGGTCGGGGTCTCCATTTCCCGCCACAGTGGAGCATCGTTGTGCTCGAGAGACAGCCGACAAAAGTTCTACAAGAGGGCAGCGCGAGGAGGGACCTTGACGTGGACTGCTGACCGCCTGGAGATCGGCACACTGTGGACAGGTGGCAACGGCCACGAGCTGTCACAGTAGCCAGAGGGGGCTACCGAACGTCCAGGGGTTCCAGCGTATCCGGGGGTTCGGCTTGCAGTGGGACTGTTTGCTGCTGTTTGAGGTAGCGCAGCTGCACGGCGGGAAACCGAGGGCCCAAGCGACACCACGACCCACGTCTGGCCGGTTCTGGTGCTTGTTCGGGGGAGAACTGACGTGACAGAGGCAGCCGAGAGCCCTTCCAGTCGGGATGGGTTATCGTGCAGCCGGAGGCTTTCCGGTCACTTGGACTAAGCACTGGGATTGACACCGACGCAGCCGCGAGCGGTGAGCTGAGCTGTCATTGCCGGGGACGACAATGGCTCGGGAGGGGGTTATGTAGCGTCGGTGGATGTACATGTTTAACGTTGAATGAGTGTCTCCCAGAATGCAGTGCGAGTGAATGGTAGAATGTGTAATGTCGGTTATAATAGTTGTAGTTACGTTTAGCATGTTGTGTATTTGTTAGCGTGTTAGTCTCTTTAGTTGTACCTCATGTGCTTATCCTCGTGTTGATGTGTGTGGTAAACCCTTATTGTGTGTAGCATGTGCGGCTGAGACTACCCCTGTGTTGCCCTATGTAGTTGTCTGTGTCCGTATGAGTCTTCCTGTTCCAATAAATGGCCGTCCTGGCCAAAGGTGAATCTTGTCTGAGGGTGAGATCGCTACAGTATGTAGGAAGAAAATCAAAAAGAAAGAGAGAGAGAGAGCCTAAGAGGTAGGTAAAGAGAGAGAGAGGTAGTGCATGAGAGAGAGAGAGAAGACAAGAGAGAGGGAGAGAGAGGGGATGAGAGGGAGAGAGATTATTATTATTATTTTGTATTTATTATTATTATAAATATTATTCTCCATAGTCCATGACGATTGTTGTTATTATTGCTATTAATTGCTAAGTATTTTCTTCTCCTGAGGTAATTTTCTCCATTACTGCTTTAGAAACACTGTAAAACTTACAGTCATGCCAATAGAGCTCATTGAATTGAATTGAATTGAAATGAGAGAGAGAGACATAGGGAGAGTGATATAGTACCAGAAGCAAAAACTGACGGGGGTGGGGTAGGGGGGGGGGAGAGATTGGGGTGGGGGGAGCTGTTGTAATGGATTAGTGCTGCATTATCTTTCTTGGCTGTGCTTAAAAATTCATCAGGCTCTGAGAGTGCCTTGGCTGTGCGTGGAGTCTAATAGTCCTGCTGCCCATTACCTGCATGCCCAGCTCTCCTCCAGTCTTTGAGAAGGCACACTCACATTAATGAAAAATGTGCATTTCATACGTTTGGTTTAAGAGATTGGATTCTGGGATGGCGTAATTAAAAAGGAACAGATGTCTCATAAGCCACAACATTATAAAGCAAATTCTTAATTATTGGGATTTACTGAATAACTGTCTTAGAGAAATGTACGTAATTAAAGTAAGTGCAGACTCCCATCGTATAACTGGAAGGATGTAAAAGAAGGCACATTAACATCAGACACCGGTTTTATGTTTTGCATCAGCATAAAACAAAAACCTTGATTGTACATTATATGATAGATAGATAGATAGATAGATAGATAGATAGATAGATAGATAGATCACCACTATGTGGATACTGTTTTTAGAATTGATTTAGATTAAGTGTTAGTTAGTATTATTTGTATTTTTGTAATTTGTATTTTAGTATATTTTTATATATTGTATTACGTGTTAGTTAGTATAATTTGTATTTTAGTATATTTAGCATATTCTTTATCTTCTACTGTCCTTATTGCTTAGTTGTGTTTTTATATTATATACTTTAATTACTCTTTCTGCTGTTAAGGAATGTGTTTGTGTTGTATGTATGCTGCTGAGACCTTGAATTTCCCCTAGGGATCAATAAAGTATCTATCTATCTATCTATCTATCTATCTAGATAGATAGATAGATAGATAGTCTATAATAGTCTAAATAGTCTATAATTTGTGTATGGTATACATAGTAAGTGAGACTTGGTGTCTTTCATGAATTTTATTGTCCTAATGAGAAATTGGTACACATACTTCTAATTGGGTGTGTCTCTGGCCTAAGTATAGTGCAAGGTCCTCACTTAAGATAAACCAGCTCCCAATGCAATCAGAGGCATCAATTTATCCCGCACGCGTCCTTCCTCTGTTGGCCTGTGGTTGGAAGTGAGTCATCTTCGCCTGCCGCACTTAAGACTCGGACGTAAATTTGCGAGTTGCTCCTTTGATTAAGCTGTGGTCTCTGCCTTAGTTTCGCACATATTTACACTGATGGGCTTTACTTAGAGGAGGCTTTTAAAAGATGGACTCTCTCCTCTCCTCTCCCCTCCTCTCCTTTCCTCTCCTCCTGCTCTATTCCATCTTTAATGTCATAAACACTCTGATTGTTTTCATCGTGGTTAAGAGTCCATCTCGGTCGCCATGGGAGCGTCGTCTGTCTCCTCTGGACGGGGTTGTGGTCAGGCCGCACTGGGCTCTAGCAGCCTTTCACGTTGTCAAATATTCATGAGTGGCTTTGCAACATTAATATCTTAGATGGCTTACAAGAACACTTAAATAATATCAACACTCCTTAGCGCACACACAGATACACACACACACACACACACACACAGACACATGTGTGCGCGCGCGCACACACACACACACACACACAAACACACAGACACACACACACATGTTCACACAGACACAGACACACGCACACACATGAACAATCTCTGTCTGCTCTCTGTGTCTCATTCTCCCTCATTTAAGTAATGCACTTGGCTGTTTTAGAGATGGTTAGGGATTAACCATTGGGCCTGCACTGTTAAGTCACACAATGGGGTAATCATTATTAAAGATGCTCTTAGCCAAGGGGGTCTAATCCCATGTGTTTATAAAGCAGAGCAAGACTAGAGGTGGGGCAGGACGCACAACACAACACAACACAACACAACACAACACAACACAACACAACACAACACAACATAACACTTAGCCCAACACTAATGACCGCATAAATCCATTTCTTATCCACACATTACAACACTAGGAGAAACAAGGGCTTGCATTTTAGGCTTAGGAAAAAATAAATTAGGAAAAAATAAATAACCTATTACAGTTTTTCTCAATTGCTTTGACCTGCTTAAACAAACTGGGATCCACTTGGTCTTCATTACTGTAACACAGTCATCTCTTGCAAATGTGCTCACACATTTTCATTGGGTTCACACATTTCTCACACCCTTTTGCAAAACAGCTAACACAGATGTCATTCAAAGACCCCAAATTCTATTGGTTTCCCTGCGCTAAACAAAAGCAAAACATCTATTCACAGGTGGTAGAGATTCCTTGCATAAGTCTGAATCTCTGATACACCTGTGTGAAACTCCTTTGCACAATTCTTCAATCAGTAATCAATCATTATTCATATGAGACACCATGTCTGTTTTGTGTTGCTATTTGCAAGTATGGATCTAAGTCACATTTAGAGAAAGTACTGTATTGCCTATTTGGTGAAGAAAACAGTTCAAAAGGTGTTTACTGTAGATCTATTTTGATGAAAAATGACAAGTTGTAGTTCAATGAAATTTGTCTTGTCTACAGTAGGTGCTTACGGTAGGTTTTACATGTCAATGACAGTTACATCTTATAAGGAATTAATTATTTTTTATTCAATACATTTTGCCTTTTCACAGGCTATGCATTTTGTTGTCCAGTGTGCAATGATTGATTGAAATCACACAGTGATTTGACGACAGGATGTGTTGTTTGAAGGCAAAATTTGCTTTTGCTGCATGTTTTAAGTGTGAAAACATGATGTCAGAGTTGACACAAGCATCAAAACGATCGAGAAAAACTGTAACATTCACATATCTTGGAGTCATGCATGCAGACATGTGACGGGGTCTTTTGTGCTGACACAAGAAATATGACAGCGAGAAACTGTATTCAGGCCTGCTGCATGGGACTATGCATGAGAGTGAGAGTGACAGAGTGAGTGTGAGACTGACAAAGTGAGTGTGAGTGTGAGTGTGAGTGTGAGTGTGAGTGTGAGTGAGAGTAAGTGTGTGAGTGTGATTGTGTGAGTAAGTGTGTGAGTGTGAAAGTGAGAGTGAGAGTATGTGAGTGAGTGTGAGTGTGTGAGTGTGAGTGTGTGTG